>NW_020538040.1:102150168-102575988 GCF_003426905.1 Ctenocephalides felis
TTAATTCCTTGAGCTCACCATTAGAAATCCCTTGAACACTGGGTTGAAATTAAAAGAGCGCTAAACGATACGACGGCGTTAAACGGGGTATTACTGTACTTGCTATTATTGTGTAAATTATTTTCTGAAATAATGTGTGAATTATACTTTGATATGAAACCTAGGTTTAATTATGGAAAATATAAGTCAGTAATTCAAATTAGCCTATATGATAATCCTATAAGAGCGTCAATGTAAATTAATATATAATCATAGAATGCAACAAAATAGTCACAAAAGTGACTAGAAGGTAATAATCGTATTGAAATGTTTTAGAAGACTGAAAATTGCTTTTGAATATTTTTATATAAAACGTATAGTTATCCCATACCTGCAGTTTTAAAACCTGTTTTTGGTACCATTCTGATTAAACTATTTTGCAATTGCAACTTGAAAACATTATACTGAATTTACTATAATTACCCTACCCTACTCGCGTAGGGTAAGTTAAAGTAATCAAAAATAATCAAAAATGAAAATTTTTGCATATGTTCATGTTTCAAGACCATCGCCCATAAAAAAAAATATTGTATGGTGTGCGGATACATTTTTTCGTCTACAATTTCGAAAGCATGGATCAACAGATTTGAATGATTTAAAAAAAGTTCGATTTCTATTGATGGAGTGCTGATTAGTTTTTGGCAAAGGTCCAGCCGTTTCGAAGACCAGGTTAAAAGTGCAGGAAATGGCAATTAAGTTTTTGAGAAAACAGAGATTTCGATATGAGTAATATATAAAATATTTAACTTATTTTGACGTAACAAAGAATTGATTGACTTTTTGGAAAGCAGGTCAGCGGCTTCGGAAATCCATTAAAAAAAGATTAACAAGTGTGATTTAGCGGTCAAAAACGATCATAAGACATATGTTCATCAAATAATCAGATATTTCATGGATAACTCAATAATAAATTTTTTTCACATTTCTATGGGTTTCGTGCCAAGATTCATAATGCTTAACCATTAGACTGCAACGAGGCGCTTATTGGCTGTGATATTACGTATCTAAACAGCTACGCAACGGGATCGCTTTTAAATAATTCAATATTTTCAAAAAAAATTAAAGCGTTTTGAATTTTAAATTACGATACGGAAAGTTCCAGCAATTGGCCTTAAGACTTGCCATGCATATCAATCAATACAAAACTTGGCTTTCACAACCCCATGGCTTTAATTCAAATATCCCCTGAATTGCGAAGTGTACTATTTTCATTAGAAAGGCGTATATACATGATAGTCAGGCGCAAACAAATTAACAACGCGTAGCTACCCTAAATGAAATGTACCTTGTGATTTCTATTGAGTAAAACTGACAAAAATAATACGTGACAAATTTTCTGTGTATTATTTTGCATTGCATTTTTAAAGATAATGAATATATAAGAACTAGATTGTTATATGTGTACACAACTATATTGGGATGTGTACACAATACGACGTGAAAAATACGGCGTATGTGTACCTATCGCGCACACTCCTTTCATACTCTAATACTTCAATGTCGAGTTTTTCTAAGATCTTTATCTTTATCTTACATTAGATAAGAGCATCCAAAATTAAAATATTTATATTAAAATTATATTATAATATGATCAAAGAATTTTTATTGCTCTTTATATTCCAAAAATAGCGTTTTGTGTTCTTAATTCAGAAATAACTAATTTAACTTTGTTCAAAAAATATACAGGAGATGATCATTTTATACAAATTACTTTAAGATAAAAGAATAGCGTTATATGATACATACACTTTAATAGAAAGATAACATTATATGATACATTGTAACATTAAGAATACCAGCTATATTTGGATAATTATACTAACCTCGCCTAATTATCAGAGAAAGATGTATAGTATAAAAAATCGAATACTATATAAAAATACAGTATTTTCCAAATGTCGGCGTATAGTGCAAACGATTATTGCATGAGCTATATATAGTTTACGACTTAATTGGAGCAATAAGCTTATGAATGATTATTCAATCGATATGTAGCTAAATAAACTTTCGTTTGTTTTTCTGACAATACAAATAAATAGATTCGATCATGAGGTCGATCATATTTACTTGAGTGAATGCAAATATATAAAAATTAGGCAAAGTGTCTTAAAAAAAGTTGCATGAACTTCCAAAACCTGTAAATGATAGAACGATAAAAATCGAAATGTTGATATTTAGATCAAATGTTCAACTTTTTAGTATGAAAATTTGCGGCTCTTCCCAATTAATATTTCCAGAAAAAAAATATAGATTGCGGGTAAGGCGGGGCACAAAGTTCTAATTAACTTCAAACAATTATATTAAAAAAAAAACAAAATCAGTTACATCAAAGCAAATAACACATATCCAACAAACTACAAACAAGCTGCAAACAAACAACTATCTGGCTATGTTCAGGAAACTCCCAGCTAATTCACATCACAAATATATCACCTGGCCCTTTTTACGCCATAGGCGGGGCACACTGCTTCTTCCAGCATTGTGCAAAATGCACATGCAACTTTCAAGGTACTCAGACGATATATAAGTCCTGCTATTCTCTGCGATTTTTGAGTTTTGAGAGCATCAGCCCATATGGAAATACCATATGTAAGCACCGAAGTAACCACTGATGATAGTAATATCCTTCTGGTTTGTTTTAGGCCTCCAACATTAGGCATCAGTCGAGCAAGACTCGTCCTAACTACTGACGCCTTAGCACTAACGTGTTCCACCTGGTGATTGAAACTCAATCGAGCATTACGCCAAGGTAACGGATGTGAAGTTTTGACGTGATCTTCAGCTTGATGGTCTCATTTTTTTTCTATTCGTGATAAGAACAGCTTCACATTTTTATTGTGCTTATTGGAGGTCCATTATACCCATCCAGCAACTAATTTTTTTCAAGGTTATGTCAAATAGACTTACGATATCATCAATTAATTTGAAAACAACTACTATGCCTACATTATCTGCATATGCTACTAGTTTGACACATGGTGGAATCTTCAGTCTCAAAAGGCCATCGCACATAATATTCCACAGCAAAGGGCCTTTCCGTGAATCGTACATCAAAATTCTGTCTGTAAATTAACTTGCGATTATATTGCAGAGGTATACCGATACGTTCGTGTCACGCAATCCCCGTTTGCGTAATTGAATACATTTTTGATATCTAATGTAGCCACTAGACAGTACTACTCTGCACCACCCTTCCATCTGGTTCCAGCAATTGCTTCCTTGGCAGTATTATCTACCAAGTTTAGTGGGTGAAGTACTGGATCTATTCTTTGGTGAATTATTCTTTCAAAAAAAATTCCCGCTGTATCCAGCATGCATATCGGACAGTAGGATAATGGTTCATCAGGTGGTTTTCTTCCTTTGGAGAAAAATATTGCTGTTCCATGTATGTATGTGTGTGTGTATGTATGTGCGGATACAAATTGTCGTCGACGATTTCGGGAATAATTAAAAAACATTCGATTCCTATTGATAAGAAGACGTGCTGATTAGTTTTTGGCCAAGACAGGTCCTGCCATTTCGAAGATATGGGCAAATAGTGTCAAAAATGGTAATTTAGTGCTTGAGAGAACGAAACGTCCGATTTGAATGATTCGAAAAACATTTTACTTATATTGACGAAATGAAAAACTGATGAAGAATTTTTGGAATAATAGATCTAGCGGTTTCGGAAATCATTAGACATATGCAAATCACATTTTCAGATATTTTATAAAAATTTTAATAATAAAAACAAATTTTGTTTACATTTCTATGAATTCCGTACCAATGTTTATTCGTAAGACTGCGACGCGGCGCTCACGCGCTTCAATATTACGTCTTCGTGCAGTTAGCAGCAGTGCGATTGCTTTGAAAGGAAGATCAAAATTTCTAAAATATTTCATTTCTTTTCTTTAATTTTAATTTTCGGTACGTGAAGTTCCAGCAATTTGCCTTAAGGCAAAATGCGATGCACCAATAGTTATATTATTTTATTTGTTTACAGTTGTAACACAATATTAAACATAAAATGTTGACCATAAGATAATTTTGCAGAAAAAATACTATTTTAATAATACCAACATCAGCATATAATAAGATAAGTAATAAAAATAAGTTTATGCATATATTTGCACATACAGATACTCTACACAAATTATTAATCGACCTTCAAATCTCTGCCGAGTGCATATATTTGCTAAATGCTTATTGGCCTATGTAATGGATTGGTTAATAGTTAAAGAAAATATGGAACATAAATATGAAAATAAAATATTAGCGATAACCTAGAACTCTTAAAACATTTGGTTCGGGAAAAAAGAAAGATCACTGAAGATGCAACTAGTGGTGTATGGCATCGTGCCTTAAGGCAAATTGCTAGAATTTCCCGTACTAAAAATTATTTATTTTAAAAAAAAATCAATGTTTTTTAAAACTTAAAAACAAATAGATGTTTGAGATTTTTAAATTTTTTTAAAAAAATGACCTTGAAAAATTTAATTTTTTTATACTTTAAAATATCCTGGAAATTTTAAACATTTTTTCAAAGCAATTGTGATACCCTAGCTACGTAAAAACAAAATATCACCGCAAACAACGTGGGCGCCGCGTTGCTGCATAACGGATGAACATTGGTACGGAGCTCATAGAAAAGTAAACAAAATTTTTTCTTATTACTAAAACATCTGTAAAATATGTGAATTGATGTGCAAGATAATTTTTGTTTGCCAATTGGCATTTTCTTCATCTCCCAAACCGCTAGACCTGCCTATCCAAAAATTTTATCCCTTATTCATGTCGTCAATACAAATAAAATGTTTTTTGAATCATTTAATTAAGACGCTCCGTTCTCTAAAAATTAAATTACCATTTTTGGCACTTTTTGCCCCTTCGGAACGGCTTTACCTGCCTTTGCCAAAAACTAATCAGCACGTCTTCTTATTAATAGGAATCGAATGTCTTTTGAATTGAGAATTGAATTATTCAAATCGATTGATCGGTGTTCCCAAAATCGTCGACGAAAATTTGTGTCTGAACACACACACACACACACACACGCGCACACACACACATACATCAATTTTTTCTAAGGTATGCCAAAATATTCAGAAACTTTTGAAATGTAAAAATATAGAAAAACTTTCATTTTCGATTTTTTGCGATTACTATAACTCACCCTGCGAGAAAAATTCAAAACTTTGAAAAAATCTTTACATTATCAAAAAAAATCAAATTAAAAAAAAAGAACAAACTTTTTATAAACATAACAAAGTTGTCTGTAGAATACGCCTAATTTTAAAAGACTTATAAGTTTACAGTATGTATTTAATAAATAATCTATTTTAAATTGTTCAAAACAATTATTGATTATTTTCATTCCTCGAATGTTTAATTACGGTACGGTAAGTTCCAGCAATTTGCCTTAAGGCACGATGCCATGCGCTCCATTAGTTGCTTTTAATTCTGAAACGTTAAGCGTCCTTTGAAAATATCAAAAATTAATCTAAAAAAGTCGTGTTCGTCCTTCGTAGCAGGGCCTATTGTCTCAGAACAAAATCGGCGTTCGGAAGGGTTAGTTAGGTGTCCTACTGTAACCGCAAATTTAACACTAGTGAGCCGATGAAAAGATGTCAAATGTTTTATGTTGGTTACTAAGAAACGACAGCGTTACTTTTGTGTCAGTTAACAAATTGTGATTCTTCTGTTAGTTTGTGTTTGTACATTTATTAATAAAGATTTCATCAAGAATTACTATCAAATGTATAGCCCTTTGACAATATGAATAAAACTGCTTCAAACTCAGATACAGAACATAAATACTCGTTGTGCATTGAGAAATTAGTCTAATCATATTACACTTTAAAGAAAAAGATCAGTTGTAAGAAATTCTGTAAGAAATGAAGTATAAGCTTCTATAAGAAAGACAAACTGTTTAGAAATCTTTCAGCTGTTTAAAATTGGATTACCACTTTACACGGATGAAAGAAAATGAATTGCTTGAATGTCAAATTTTGCACGAGATGGTTATTGGTTAATAAGAGTTAAAAATGACAGACAATGTAATGAACTAACACTATAATGCATTATTTACTAAATTTCACTAAATATTTATATTAATAAGTATAAAAAGTGTAGAAATTAATCCAGTAGATTAGGTGAGATGTATATTTAAACCGGCAGTGTAACTGTTTGTTGATTTATATTTCGATTTGATTGTATATTTATTATAATATATTATTATTTAGTATATTTTTGTTACCATTGTATCATTACAAAACATAATCCGATTGTAATGCCAAATTCAGTTTCAACTACCCCATTAATAATTGTTATTAATTTCCTTTTCAAATTTTGCGCCATTAATTTGAATGCCAATTGCAGCGCCCTCACGTCTGTAGTGTACTCTAACTGCCCCTTCTGAACGTAAAATTCAAGAGAGAGAAACGTCTGTATGAACATATCATATTTTAATATTGTCTAGGCATCATAGAGTTATGTAAGAATTATTAATTTTAATAATTAATGTATAAAAATTAGATGAATACGTAGTCAGAATTACTTCTCAATCAAAATAGGCATGTAAGCATATGCATAAGCATATAAAAAAACAAATGCTTTAAGTAATCCGTCTGACGTGAAATTTGAAAGATTTTATTTATTTGTAAATAAAATCGAAATTTTAAAAATGTATAACAGAAACGATAAACGGATCTCGAATGCGGTCGACGGTGTCAAGGAATTGAATCGTAATACCCGAAGGCAACCATCGGACGACATGACTGAAGCTATACCCTCCACCAGCAGTGCGAGTAGTAGTCTTCCCGAACCAAGTGATGAGAGAGTAGGATCTCCTTCTGAAGCTAGTGAAAATCATCCTGGCCGAAGCGCCTTCGCCGAATACGTGATTATGAGCATGGTCGAACCGATCCCCGATTATATAGAATATCTACTAAAAACACACAACACTCGTTATGTTGAAAGAGTGGTTTTCGAATTATTACTAGAAATTGAGAGGTTACAGCTAGATTTTCTTAATATTGATGAGCATTTGCCTAAAGAATTTATACAGGAAATGCTAGGTAAGTTTCGCATAAATAGAGTTAATAAACCGAATAATTGGTTGGTCTCTCCAATACAGAGAAATACAAGCAAGCAGCCCAAGATCCAGAAAGCTCGGGAAGATCTCAATCTGGGGATGACGCGTCTTTAAGACTAAACAGGATGGATGGACATAATTGGAGAACAAGATTCAGAACTGATCCCGCTTTTACGCAAATCCAAATGCGTCATTTAAATCATTCGGAGACGAGCAGTAGTAACAATAGTCCTAACCAAGATGATTTAATAGCAAATTGTCGACTCGTGTTTCCAAAAAATCCTTATACATCTTCCCTGCAACACAGAATGGGTGTTTCAAATATGATTGTGATGCTAGATAAAATTACATTGGGAGAACGTAAGGACCGAGGAAATCAGCAAGATGATAATATTAATAATAATTGCCGAACAATATTAAGTGCACCGATAGAAGAACCTTATGATGATAACCGATTTTCTGCTAAAGCATCTCGCAAAAAAACTCAGCGAAAGCCTTTTTACATCCGAGATCAAGCTGGGCGAAAACGGGGTCAGTTCTCCAGATCTGAAAGTACTTCGAGTCGAAGTTCACACGAGGAACAGAGCAGCATTTCAGTTTTAAGGAGAAAACGTCAACGTAAAAACAAGACCACTTTTCGGAACTTACATGATACATCGACTGAAAATTCCGAAGATAGCTCGGATGAGGTGCAAGATGGTCGTAGAAAACGTTCATAGTACAATCTGTGTGTTCAAACTTCACAATTCATAATATAATCAATTGGGTTATTAAATGAATAAAAGTGATGTTTTAAACTAGTATTAACATCATCAAAATAGAAATTAGAGTTTTATTGAAAAACTTAGTTCCTAGAAGTTGTTTTTCCGTATAATTTTCGAATGCGAATTTGTAGTTACAATCAATGCCTTATGATTACTTTGATATTAATGAAATTCGAATGATTGATTTAAATGAAAATTCAAATGCATATTTTGACATTAAAAACATATGAAGACTGTCATTTGCCACACATTTCAATTCACTTATAGGCTAAGACAATATTAAAATATAATATATTTATGATTATGAATAAGAAAAATGTAATGTCTACATTATTCTTGCCGTAAAGCAGCTGAGATGTGCCAAAAATTAGAATAATATAAGATACATTATATGTTGGGCACATAAACAGTCTGCGCATGCGCCTGGCGGCTGTAGACTGTCAGTGAACATACCCTTCATAATTAATTTGACAGATTATTATTTTTCAACAAATGCAGTCGTGTTTTGCCTTACCTTACTGAATCACAATACAAAAATAATTTACTTATTCAAAAAATTATTTAGAAGATTCATTGTGTCGAAAATTCATATGTTTGGATACGAAATATGTATTTTGTGTTACTAGTTATAGAATTTATTAAAACTCTCCTTCTCAGGTTGTTGAGTTATAATTTAACCCTTGTAGCTGTGGACTGTATTAAACACTGATTTGTTTGTATATTATGTATTTGTTGCAGTTCTAATTACAATCACTGATTTGTTACTAAGTTATAATGAAAGAAGATATATTTATTTTTATTGGTTATTTACATGTTGTTAAGCGGACTTTACTTTTAGAAGTGAACAACTAGTTCAATTAAAACACTCCGTTACCCTCTCTACCAGGGGTAGCAACCATTCCGTGTAAAGCTTATTGCCCTGAAGTTTGTTCCTTCATGGCCAATATAATAAAACGAAAAGACGTCCGAACAGAATATTTACTCAAGTCAATTGAGCGTTTTGGGTCTGAGTATTTTTACTGTGCTCCAATTTGCATGAAATTTTGGAATTAGGTTCATCTTACTCTCAAGTTTAAAAGTGAAAATGATTTAGACTCCTTTGCCACTTCCCGGGTGGATGACATTTCTTCTCAGTGGTGTAATTTTAATTTTTTCAAAATAACGTCGGATATCGATAAGAGAAAATTGAAAGAAGAAAGAAAAAAAAAGTTTAATAATGTTTTTCAAAAAAGCAAATACTTTTCAAGTTACTGGCTACTGAAAATTCTTTCCTTGTTGCGTTTCTCGTTGTTTTTTGCTAATATCTTTAAAAATAGACCTTTTATCGAAAATCATGTAATGAACAAAATTATATCAATTAAAATATTAATAAATCGGTGTTTTATAAAATGCTCTAGAAACAATATTAGGCTAGATATGAAAATGGGGTTTTATGGTGCTTAAGATAAGCTTTATAATGAGTACTTCTGCTTATAAAATGAGTGGGCTATCATGTAAATACATCTAATACATCTAAATATAAGACGCATACAATTTTTTTTTTCATTTAAATCAAATAGTTTATGAGTGCCATTTCCACCAAAGTTAAAAATAATCGTATTTCATTTAGAATTAAAATGGTTTAAGAGATCTTGATGGATTCTAGAAAATACCACAACTTTAGTACAAACGATTTTCGAAAAGCTCATGATTTCATGAAAAAAAATCAATTAAAAAAACAACCAATTTCTCATTATTATATCTCTAGAAGAATAAAAGATACGTATAAAGGTATATAGATAAAAATCAAGGTCTTTTTCTGAATAATTATTTTTATTATTTTTCTGTTCCACAAACAATGATAGAGTTATGATTATTTAAAGAGTGCTCGGCTGTCCAACCAAAGTGTCTTTCGAGTCCTTTAACTCTTCGCCGTATCAAAATAAGAGAAGTTACGGTAAAATTCATGATAGAGAAAGTTGTAGCTTATTTAATTACCTTTAAAATAGTATAGTACAAGTTCTGATAAAATCGGAATTAAAAGAATTATAATCCAGTTAATGCGGTAGGTGGTGACGGAGAGCAAATTGTTTTCACTTCTGAACTTAAGATGAAGATTAGCCTATTTCCAAAATGTCAAGTGAATTGGAGCACAGTAATAAAACTCAAGGGCACACGCTTTTTCCCTCCCCATTTACTGCAATAATTTTGTTGATCGTAGGTTGAATAGAGCACACGTGAACAGGATTTGACCAATTAATTCACTTCAAATATGAATGTATATTGAATTATTAGTGAGAAAAATGTAATTTAGATATTAAAATTACTAAAAGCCAGTTAAAATATGGAACAATATTATAAAAATTATGGGCAACATTATTGAATATTCCATTTTGGATAGAAAAATCTACGGTGATATTGTACCTTTACCGCAAATGCTATATATGAATTTTATCTGAATTTGTTATATCTTTTAAAAGACTTCAATTTTCAACACGTGTATCTTATGCTATGACCATAAATCACAAAAGCTGACGATGATTTTTTGTGTGATAAATTTCAAAAATCAATGTTTTAGTCGTGAGTAAACAAAAAAATCATTCATTTATCCACATCTACAGGTATAACAGAAAATATTGTATAACCCTTGGAATTAAAATAAATTGAGCTATTGGAAGTAAATTTGTTCTATGAATTGCAGTGTATAATTTTTGATATACAATTTTATTGAACATATTTTAATTTGTTAAAGGAATAATTAAAGTGTTAGCCGTAAAAATTGAGAATCACCATTTTATTTGAAGCAATAATAATAATAAATAATCTATATGAAATTATTCAAAATAATTATTGATTATTTTCATTTCTCGAATGTTTAATTACGGTGCGGGAAGCAATTGCCTTAAGGCACGATGCCATGCACCCCACTAGTTTAACTTACATCGCTCCTTGCTAACTGGTAAATTAACAAAATTATGGCTCACAAAATAAAGTGGCACAACCCTACTGAGTCATGTATCTTATATCTACATATGTTCACATACAACAAAAAATTTGACTGCAGTAATATTTTTTTTAGTTTTGTTAAATAAACCCATATTTTTTATTCGATATCTTACTTTGTGATTGACGAATACGCTCGTCATGAGCTTGATTCGAATGGCAGAAAACTGTTTGATGAGAGCGTAACGGTTACCTGGTTTAGAAAATTCGCCAGATTTTTCCGTTGATTTACAGCATAGGATATTTATGATCAGACCATGCATCTAAATAAACTAGTGGGGTGCATAGCATCGTGCCTTAAGGCAAGTTGCTTGAACTTCGCGTACCAGTTTACACAAAATGTGTACACATTATTAAAATGTCTATACATTATCTGATAATTTGATGTACATATGTCCAATAAATATTTTTGACTGCCAAATGACATTTTGTTAACTTATTTTTATTGAGAGTCCATAACCGCTGAACCTGCCTTTCCGAAAATTTGAACAGTTCTTCGATTAGTCAATATAAATAAAATGTTTTTTGAATTATTCAAATCGGACGCTTCATTGAAGAGAAACTGAATTACCATTTTTGGCCCTTTTGGCCCCGTATCTTCCGAACGGCTAGACATGCCTCTGCTGAAAACTAATGAGCACGTCTCTTCATCAATACGAATCAAATGTTTTTTAAATTATTCAAAACGGTCATTCCATACTGTCGAAAATGTCGAAAGCCTTTGTTTGAACCATAAACTTCAAAATTAAAAATCTTGGTACTGAACCTAATAAAATATACACAAAATGTGTACACATTATTAAAATCTCTATAAAATATCTGATAATTTGATGTGCATATGTCTAATGATCATTTTTGACTGCCAAAAGGCATTTTTTTGACTTATTTTAACTTAGAGTCCAAAACCGCTATACCTACCTTCCCAAAAATTTAATCAGTTTTTCATCCTGACAATACAAGTAAATTGTTTTTTGAATTATTAAAATCGAATGCTCCGTTCTCTTAAAAACTATGTTGCCGTTTTTGGCACTTTTTTTCCCGTATCTTCGGAACGGCTAGACCTGCCTTCGCCAAAAACGAATCAGCACGTCTCCTTATCAACACGAATCGAATGTTTTTTGAATTATTTGAATTGGTTGATCGGTGTTCCCTAAATCGTCGACAAAAATTTGTATCCGAACACACGCACACACACATACACACGCGCGCACACACACACACATACATTCATTTTTTCTTATAAATGTGCCAAAATATTCAAAAACCTTTGAAACCTAAAGATATATAAAAATTTTCATTTTCGATTTTTTCACGATTACTATAACTTACTCTACGGGAAGTTAACAAGAAGTAAGTTTCGAAAATACGAAGAATATTCCTTGTTATTATTAAATATTACATATTAAAAAATTAATTGGCTGAAGGTAATAATACTGCGATCAAGAGTTTGCATCGTTACACTCACTATCTACTTATTGGCCTATTCATTTATAGTGAAATAATAAATAGTGGTTATTTATATATCAATTTCTACGATATCGATCATTTCGTTCCAATCACAAATTCATCAATAATTGGTAGTGGATAGCTTTAAATTTTTTGAAAACTTTTATAAAATCAGATTTTTCAGAATTTTGAAATTTTTGAAATTTATTTAAATTATTGACTATAAAATTGATTTTGATTTTATATTTTGAAATTTTTTGAAAATTTAAATTTCTAAAATATATAAAATATTGAATTTTTTGGATTTTTTTTCAAAGTAGTCTGATGCATAGTCTGTTTTAGAAACTAAATATAAGTTGAATATTTAAAATATTGATACGGAACTCTTAGAAATAAAACAAAAGTGAAATAAAAATCTCTATAAAATATCTGATAATTTGATAACTGCCGTTAGCAATAGATACATGTACATTATCTATTTATTAGCAAATCTCTTTAATGGTTTGTATAAATACTTGTTCCTAATGACTTCATTAACATATCAATATGGTGGGATGAGCAAGCAAATATTGCCGCGCGTTTCTTCACGGTTTTGCATTAATAAACAATATTATATGATTTTGTAACAATATAAATAAATTATATAACTGATTTGTCTAAAAAGAGCTTTTATCTTAAACGAAAATAAAATTGTTAAATAAATAAAATAAATTTAAAACGAAATATGTGAATAATTGGCATTACTATCGATGTTGAACTTCGTGCAGGAGATTTCTAGTATATCATTTACTAAAAAAGTAATGAAAAATGTTTTTTAGTTGATTGTTCAAAATTATCATAGTAAGTACTAACTACTTTGCCTGGTTAATTTTGAAACTCAACTTAAATTTATGTTGAACGATTTATTTCGACAGCATATATTGTAAACCGTGTGTGGGAATCTAAATTTGACTTGTGGTCGGCTGTTAGCGACTCTGACGTATTTTATATATGACCATGGATCATTTGCCATATTTATTTTTTAAATTCGTAAAAAATTTGATTTGAAAATATCAAGAAATGATGTAGAGAAAAGCTATGAAAGTTTCAATAAATTAGTCTTATCAAATCTTTATCCCATTTACATTTCCATAATGAGAAAAATCAACGACGGTGGTACGACGAGAAATTGACATAATTTCTCGAATGGGCTGTTTATGTTTTCCCCTAAGAATTTGATGCTAATGATATGTATTCTCGGCGTTTCAAGCCATTCTGTATCGAATGAGATCAAATTTGGAAAAAGAATGTGTATGTGAGCCATTTTTTTACCTTTAGTCAACGTTTTCTCAAAAACAGCAGGACCGATCTCAAAATTTCAAAAGCCATTCGATGTAAATCGATAAGGACTTGCGTTTGTCAGTTTCGCACTGATCGTCGTGCGAAACGGTCAAAAGTTTTAAAAAATCGTCCACGTTTAGCTCACAATCCTGAATCGGTTGAGAACCGAGGTGATTAGTTTTTGGTGAAAATCGGTAGAACCGTTAATTACAATTATCTGTTAAAAAAATCGACGATTTTTCATGACAAATTTTACAACGATAGATATCATGGTCTTATAAAACATATTGAAATATTACAACTCTAAGACTAGTCGTTTAGTTTTTTCGACCTTTATTAAAATTGCACCTCTCATCGAGGTTTTCTAAAATCTGCTGAATCAAGTTCGAAAATTGAAAAATCATTCGATGTAACCCGATAAGAACTATCTTTTCTTAGTTTTGTGCGGCAATCAGCCGAGCCGTTTCTCTGCAATTAGCAGAAAAGTGAACATTTTTCCTCCACGTTTTAGCCTAAAATTCTGAATCGATTTTAAAAATTCAAAAACTATTCAAAAGATGTTATTTGGGAATCGTGACAATTAGATTTCGACAAAAGCAACTGTTGAAAATGACGTTTATAGATATTATGGTCCTAAAGAACATTCTAAAATATTACGGTCCTACAACAAGTCGTTTAATTTTAAAATTTCATAAAAGTTTAAAAAAATATGATGATCAGAATTTGTGTCAAAAGCCACTTTTGTGATGTGATTAATCAAAATTTAAATTTCACAAATATAAAAGCCATTAAGGAGGAGTCGCAATTAGGTTTGCAAGAAGATGGGCCAAGCCATTTTTGGAATTAGCGGAAAAATTATTCTACAAAGCTCCTGTAGTTGAGTAAAAATATATTATGTACCGTTCATTTAAATGATCAAGGACTACGTACATGATATACATATGTAATCGTGCCAGTATTTTCTTATAGCAGATGCTTAATATTTCACAAAATAATTTAACTTTTTTTAAAAAAATGTTTCGACTTTTTTCATGAAAATTAACATGACGATAAAATTCATGCACTAAACAGTCCTATGAAAAATGGTTGAATTATATAAATTCATTAAAATTTGAAATAAGGGGCTTCAATTTTAGGACATACAAGCAAATGTCTGTGCACTATAATTAATATAATTATAGTTAAATTTTTAAATGTGTTTGAGAGACATCAATTGGCCATCGTAATGTTAAGATTTAAAGCGACTTTATTTTAGAAATAAACAGTTGAAAATTTTATTTAAATATCTAAATCTTAATTTCGATTGATTAAGTCAATTATTACACATTTCGGGAAGTTCGTGCAAAATGCCACTTTCAACTAGTTTTATTTTTAGATCAATTTATTTTATTTTATTAACTTCCCGTAGGGTAAAAGTTATTGTAATCGTACAAAAATCGAAATTGAAAATTTTTGCATTTCTCGACGTTTTGAAGGTTTCTGAACATTTTGGCATACCTCAGAAAAAATGGATGTGTATGCATGTACGTTTTGAAGGTTTCTGAACATTTTGGCATACCTCAGAAAAAATGGATGTGTGTGTATGTATGTATGAATACAATTTTTCGGTCACGTTTTCGGGCGTACGGATCAACTGATTTGAATGGTACAAAAAACATTCGATTCCTATTGATAAGGAGATGTGCTGATTAGTTTTTCGCAAAGGCAGGTCCAGCAGTTACGGAGATAAAGAGCAAAAAGTGCAGGAAATAGAAATCGAGCTTTTGAGAGGACGGAGCATTCGATTTGAATGATCTAAAAAACATTCAATTAGTAATGATTGGGAGAAGTGGTTATTAGTTTTTGGCAGAGGCAGGCCCAGCCATTTCGAAGATACAGAGCTAAATGTTCAAAAAATCGCAGTTTTTGAGGGAACTAAGCGTTCGATTTAAATGATTCAAAGAACTTTCTACTTATTTTAACAAAATAATTGCTTTTAAAAAAAAATATTTTTTTTTTCAGAAAAAAAATTTTTTGTCGAAAATAATTCAGATTTTATTTTTAATTCTAACTAAAGTTTTAATATACTTTAAACAAATAATTTCATCTTTGCAATTCAGTTTATAAAATTCTTATAACTATTAGACAATGTTACAAAATTTATAATAATCTATCTGAAAACATTCAATATTCCTCGAACAGTTCGTTATGGTACGGAAAGTGCCAGTAATTTGCCTTAAGGCACGATGCCATACACCCCACTAGTTTTTTTTTATTATTTGCAATTGAAAACACATGAATTCATAAATTTTCACCCTCCTACCACATACTCCCATTTCGTAAAAGTAATATTAGTAATCGACTTGCGTGCAGTCAGTGAATGTTAATTTAATATTGGTTCAGATTTTTTGAGTTTATCAAAAGTTTAAATTTAACTTAAAAACAAATAATTTATCATAACGTTTGCCGCACAAGCTAGTATATATAAAATACATACTTAGACAGGGTCGGTCCACCTTGCATGCTAAGTATGCGAAAAATGCGAGCGCACACCTTAGGGGGCGCCAAAACGAGATTCGGAAATAAGTTATAATATATTATTTATAAAATATAACATTTGAAATACTTAATAGATTATAATAAACAATCTAACATAACTATGGATACGGAGACACAAAAAGCATATTCAGTTATCAATGTGATATCAATAGAACCAATTAACCGATTATTAACTCTGCAAATTAGTAAATTAATGTTCTCTTTATTGCTTAATCTACTTATTGAAATTTTTCTTCGCTTGAAGCTAACGTAGAATCGAAAAAGAAATTATCTAGTATTCAATCCCGTAAGCGAAAACATACGAAAGTTTAAGTTATTGGAAATTATTGACAAAATAAATAGATACAAATTATAATAGAAAATTATAATAGAAAAAAATGGAAAATGGGAATTCAGTGTCAGAGAATGGCTTGTTTATTCCTAGAAATTGAATTGTAACTTTTGTTTTTGTTGCAAATGTTTCGCATCTGATAAATTTTGAACGTTGAAGACATTTGTGATTAAGTTTATGGAAATGAAGCAAGTATGAAAAATGGAAGCAAAATTTGCTTTGCAAAAAATAGTTAAGCTTTTTTTAATACTCAGTGGTGCCCATGCTCTAAATTTAATTATTAAGTATGCAAAAATATTACAGATTTAGGTATAATTAGTATTTTTTAGTATAGTTAAAAAAATGTGTAATTTTTTGCATCTTTTACTAATCTTTTGACAATACTTTTTTTAATATTTTAAAAATAACATACAAACACGGTTATCTAAATTATTAAGTACATCTATATGTTTTGAATATGTTTATAAATTGATGAAAATTATTCTAAGTCTTATTTATTATCTAGTGTTGAAATTCATTTCCTTCAATGAATACAGCCACGTGAGCTTGCACGAGTTTTGATATTCTATTTTCGACAAATATTTTCTATCTTTGAATATACACGTTTAGCATCTTATCCTATCAATGAATTACTTCTAAAATAACTCGGACAAGACAAATGGAGATAGGAAAATATTATTTTGCACGATTATATATTTCTGATGCAGACATGCTTGTTCGCTAACACGAAAGGTCGAGATAGCAGAAATAATTTTTAAATACCATCAAACACAGGAATTGATATTTTTACAAAAAAAAATCATTTCAAGGTTTTGAAACTTCAAATAGTTTAAAAATTTGGGAACAATAATAATACTAGCTGTGTCTGCGATTCGTTCGCTTAAAATTTAACAAAAAAAATTAGTTTTTGCATTTTTATTTCAATTGCTATTTTTTTAGTTTTTTTGTATTAACTTTATTAAAGACATTTTATTGACTAATACAACAACAATTTTTGCCTTTCTTATGTTATTGAAGAGATTTGACTATCTTTTAATCGAAACTAATAGACATACATTTAAAAAATAAATAATCCAACCTATAAATATTTATTTTAAAGCAAAACTACTATCGGCGTTACTAACTAAATAAATAAACCTCACAACCTGAAATAAATTTTAATGACCTGAATTTGAACACAAATGTACTTAATTTATAATTATTACTAAAAGATAAAAAAATGTTTAAATGAAAATAGGGTTAAATTTAAAGATATAGGGAAGAGCGAGGCTCAAAAGTCCTTGGGTAATAAAGTCCACAACTGATATCACAAAAACCAGTAAAAGAATTTTTTAACAACAATATTTGAAAGTAGAGGAAAAAAGATGTTTAACCAGACACCATCTTGATTCTTACGATATAGCTATCGGAAGATGAAATGCAATGTTTGAAAATCCATAACAAAAGCATTTTCTTTCGTTGTTATTTGTTTTGATTCTGAGCACTAATGCTTAGTTTTTCAGACCATAATATAATTTTTAAGTATACGTTGTACAACAGTTTTTTTTATATAACCTCTATAAAAGCTTAAACCTGGGTGGTGTAAAAAGGACCAACCCAACCTTCACCTTAGCAAAGCCGTAAAAAATAAAAAATAGCAAATAATAAAGTAATTTAAGTCAAAATAAGAAAATTTACGAGAGATTAATTAAATGAATAGTTGTTCCAATTCTGCTGATAAATATTTATGACAAAATACCAGATCAAGCTTATTTACAGTGTTATCACTGTAAAAAAGCCATTCATGAAATTAATTATCTGCATTGGTTGAATAATGTAGCTATTATTTGGTAAAATCTCTTTTAAATTAAAATCAAACATTAGACCTATTTGCCCCCTAACCGTCCAGAACAAAAAAAGACAAGGTCACTATTTTTTAAAAAACAGCAAAAAAACACATTTCTAGAATGAGGAATTACCTTCAATTTTTACTGAACATAGTCAGATAGTGGTTTCTTTGATAAGTGTTATTTGTTGTTATATAATAGTTTTGGTTTTCACGATATAATTGCTCAAAGTCAAATTAAACATTTGTGGTTTGCTCTACCCTATATGATTATTAAAATATGTTGTATTAAGATAAGATAAAACTTACTTTTTATTAATTTACACGTAGACGAAATGCGGGTACAATTAGGTGTGACAAAATAAGATGAGATAAGAGTAGATTTTAGAAAAAAAAAAAAAAGTAGCCGAGGTTACGCCCAATTACATCAGCTACCGGTCAAAAAAACCGTCAAAATCGGTGCTGCCGTTTCGGAAATTAGCCCAAATATACAGTATTTTTTATTTTAAATGTTAATTTGCTATATGTACCCTATTTTATATTCATATGCATGCATTGAAAAACAGCTATTTTAATATTACAGGCATTCAAAATGTATTTATATATAATATATATGTAATATATATATATATATATATATATATATATTATATATATATATATATATATATATATATATAGACAAGATATTTGCACTATCTTAATTACCTACTTATACTCTTCTGAAATATTTTTCACAAATATATAATTTAATGGACGAAAATAAACTAAAACTAGGTGTGAGTAATAATTTACCCAAAAGCAAGTTGCATAAACTTCCCAATATGCAGTGCTGGATTTACAGTAGGGGCAGTCGGGGCTATTGCCCAGGGCGGCAAATTTTCGGGGGCGGCAAAATTTGGATAGCAAGAAAAAAAATTCTATACAATGTAGTTAACTGATTGTTTTAATAACATTTTTTTATTTCTAGAAAAATAATTAACAAAACATAATACGATTGCAATACAAAACTTGAGTTCAAATAACCGATTATTGAAATTTATTATTAACTTCCCGAAGGAGAAGTTTATGTTTTCATCAAAAAATCCGATTCGCTAATTTTATGTTTTCTCGACGTTTCAAGCCATTCTGAATCGAATGAGATCAAATTTGGAAAAAGTATGTGTGTGTGGGTGTGTGTGTGTGTGTGTGTGTGTATGTGAACAGATTTTTTGCCGTAAATCGACGTTTTCTCGAAAACGGCTGGGTCGATTTCAAAAATTTAAAAGCCATTCGATGTATCTCGACGAGAACTATTGTTTGTCAGTTTTGTGCGACGATCGGCCAAGCCGTTTCTTTATAAATGGCAGAAAAGTGAAAAAATTTTCGTCTACGTTTTAGCCCGCAATTCTGAATTGATTTTGAAAATTTAAAAACCGTTCGAAAGATATTGGTTGGGAATCGTGCTGATTAGTTTTTGGTAGAGATCGGCCGGGCCGTTTTCTTGTAATAAAGTTTTTAAAAAAAAAAATTCGACGATTTTTATGATTATTTTTTTGACGATAGATACCATAGTCTTCTAGATCATACTAAAATATTACGGCCCTACGATAACTGGTTCAGCTTTAAAAATTCGTCAAAGTTTGCAAAAATCAGTATGGTCTTTTTGGCATTTGTCAAAATTAGACTTTTGATCGACGTTTTCTCAAAAACGCCTGAACCGATTTTAGAAATTTAAAAGCCATTTGATGTATTTCGATGAGAACTATCGTTTGTCAGTTTTGTGCAACGATCTGCCAAGCCGTTTCTTTGTAATTTGAAAAAAACTTTTCGTCGACATTTACGCTCATCCTACCGAACGATTTTAAAAAATCAAAAACTGTTCGAAAGATATTAGTTGGGAATGATACTGATAAATTTTAGGTGAAAATCTACCGAGCCGTTTTCTTGTAATTAACTGTTGAAAAAAAGTGTTAAATTTTCGTCGACATTTAAGCTCATCCTACCGAACCGATTTTAAAAAATCAAAAACTGTTCGAAAGATATCATTTGGGAATGATGCTGATTAATTTTAGGTGAAAATCTACCGAGCCGTTTTCTTGTAATTAACTGTTGAAAAAAAGTGTTAAATTTTCGTCGACATTTAAGCTCATCCTACCGAACAGATTTTAAAAAGTCAAAAACTGTTTGAAAGATATCATTTGGGAATGATGCTGATAAATTTTAGGTGAAAATCTACCGAGCCGTTTTCTTGTAATTAACTGTTGAAAAAAAGTGTTGAATTTTCGTCGACATTTAAGCTCATCCTACCGAACCGATTTTAAAAAATCAAAAACTATTCGAAAGATATCATTTGGGAATGATGCTGATTAATTTTAGGTGAAAATCTACCGAGCCGTTTTCTTGTAATTAACTGTTGAAAAAAAGTGTTAAATTTTCGTCGACATTTAAGCTCATCCTACCGAACCGATTTTAAAAAATCAAAAACTGTTCGAAAGATATCATTTGGGAATGATGCTGATAAATTTTAGGTGAAAATCTACCGAGCCGTTTTCTTGTAATTAACTGTTGAAAAAAAGTGTTAAATTTTCGTCGACATTTAAGCTCATCCTACCGAACCGATTTTAAAAAATCAAAAACTGTTCGAAAGATATCATTTGGGAATGATGCTGATTAATTTTAGGTGAAAATCTACCGAGCCGTTTTCTTGTAATTAACTGTTGAAAAAAAGTGTTAAATTTTCGTCGACATTTAAGCTCATCCTACCGAACCGATTTTAAAAAATCAAAAACTGTTCGAAAGATATCATTTGGGAATGATGCTGATAAATTTTAGGTGAAAATCTACCGAGCCGTTTTCTTGTAATTAACTGTTGAAAAAAGTGTTAAATTTTCGTCGACATTTAAGCTCATCCTACCGAACCGATTTTAAAAAATCAAAAACTGTTCGAAAGATATCATTTGGGAATGATGCTGATTAATTTTAGGTGAAAATCTACCGAGCCGTTTTCTTGTAATTAACTGTTGAAAAAAAATTTAAGCCGATTTTCATGGCACTTTTTTTGGCGATATACATCGTGGTCTTATAGAACTTACTGTAATATTATGGCCTTACGACAAGTAGTTTAATTTTACAAATTCGTCAAAGTTTGCTAAAATTATTATCGTTTTTTTCAAAGTAGGATTGATAAAGAATATTATTTACACTTTTTTTTATTAAGTCGATTATTTACACATATCGGGAAGTTCATGTAACTTGCCTCAAGGCTAAATACCAAACCAACTAGTTTTGCCTTGCCTTCCTCTCCGAAGGTAAATTATCAAATTGGTTAATAAGTCATTATCAAAGTTGGCAATTTGGCTAATATAAAGATTTGTAAACGAGCTGAAAGTTTAGGAAAAATATATTCTTCAGATCTCGAGCCCTCATAAGATGAAGAATTCGTGCACCTCCAAAAATACTGGAATTATAGCGCCCAAAAAAATTAAACTCGTGACGCATGGCATTGTGCCTTAAGGCAAATTACTGGAACTTTCCGTACTAAAAATTCTATGAAGAGCTTTATAATTTTTTGAAAAATGTAAAAAAATGACTTAAAAAACTTTTTTTTTGTATGTTGATTTTTTTTTGAAAATTATGAACTTTTTTCAAAGCAATCGCGCTGCATAGCTGTTGCAGAGACGAAATATCAAAACTCAATTATCATTTTTCGAAACGGCTGGACCTGCCTGTGCCAAAAACTAATCAGCACGTCTCCCCATCAATACAAATCTAATATTTTTTTAATTATTCAACCGATCAACTGATTTGAATGATTTGATTCCTATAGATAAGAAGACGTGTTGTTTAATTATTGGCCAAGGCAGGTTCAACTGTTTCGAAAATACGGGCTAGAATTCCAAAAATGATAATTCAGTTATTGAGAAACGGAGCGTCCAATATTATTTAAAAAAATGTACATGTAGTGACAAAATGAAGAACTGCTTAAATTTGTGGGAGGCAAGTCAAGCGGTTTCGGTGATTCAATAAAAAAATGGAAAAGAAGCATTTGGCGGTCAAAAGTGATTATTAGACATATGCACATCAAATTATCAGATATTTTAATGATAAGTATAAATTTTGAATACATTTCTATGGGTTCTGTAACATTTTTTATCGCGCTTACACGCTTCTATATTTTGTCTTTGCGCAGCTGAAGCAGGGCGATTGCTTTGAAAAAAGTTTAAAATTTTTAACATATTTCAAAATATAAAGAAACACAAAATTTTCAAAAAGTTAAGTTTTTTCAAAGTTTTCAAAAAAAATTTTTTTTTTTTTAATTTCAATTTTCGGTACGGGAAGTTGCGGCATTTTGCCATAAGGCACGAGGCCAAGCACCACTATTTATTAATTAATTTAATTTTCTGCGATCAAATTATTATTTTAATTTAAAAAAATAAGGCGGCATTTTTGTGGGTGCCCCAGGACGCCAAATTTCTAAATCCGGCCCTGCCAATATGTGTATATAATAGCGTTAATAATCAACTCAATCAATAAGAATTCAGATTAGCTATTTAAATTCAAAAAGTCAGCTGCCCATTTATAAAGTTTTTGCTTCTTAAACAAAACACATTATTCCAAGTTCTAGCCTTTAATAAAATTTTATTATCGAATCACTATTCATAGGAATATGAATATAATAATGTATTACCATATGTTTAAGTTTCATTAAAATCGTCAAAAATTTGTTAACAATTAATTACTAAAGCATGGCCCGATCGATCCTAACCAAAATCTAATCAGAGTAGAGTTCTTAATAGTCATCTTTCGAACGGTTTTTAAGTTTTTAAAATCGATTTAGGATATTTTGCGAAATCATACATACATACAAGCAAGCGGAAACATTTCCAATATTAGTCTCTTACTGAAAAAGAAAAAAACAGAAATATAAACTTTTCTGTACCTTTACGTTTCAAGACTTGATTTGCCATACCTATATATACGTACGTTGGAATCTGTCACTTTTCGAGAAGAACGCTTGAACCGATTTGAATGGTTAAAAAAAACACCAAACAAAATTATATTGACAATTTAAAATTATTTAAAAATTAAAAAATGTTAAAAGTTTCAAAATTTTCAATTAGTTAACTTTTATCTTATATTCATTTATAAAACAGATAGTTTTGTACGCAATTTTCCTTAAAGCATTTATTTAATGCAGTCGGTATTTTATTATTTCATACAACAAAAATTTGAGCTTGAAAATTCTATTATTATGATTCTGCTCGGGAATTCGTAAACAAATGCTTCAGGTGGTATTTGCACTATTTCTAGACCTCAAAGCAATATTGCAATTTCCGTCGCAATCAATCAACCAATCAATCGTATAGCGTTTTGTATATTTTTTATTCAAATATGAATATGGAACACAAATTATTTGTTGTTTTTACATACAAATTACTATGGGTCTCAAAAAAAATTTAGATAAAATTTTAGTATGTAATGTTAAATTTTATCTTATTGTTAGGCTAATGCTACTATTTCTATAGTAACTCTATTGGTGAACTAATTTTTAAGACTTGCATTTCTTGATTTTGTGACATTTACGTTTTGATATACATTGTAAGATATATAAATCTATATAAAATACAATAAAAGTTCATAATATTATTTTTTAACTAAAAAACTAAATTTTCTTTTAATTAACTTTTAAGTTCAATTGAATAAGAATTGGAAATTAATATATTTGAATACTATGTCGATAAATCTTTTCTGATCAATGTGACAATAAATTTTCTGGAATAAAAATCATCAATAATCAGTGAACATTGATCAATTATTAATAATATGTTTTAAATATTTTCACATAGCTTATTATAAAAACTATAAATTTTATTTTTTATATTTTATATAAATCATTTTTTATATTTTATGTAAATAGAACTTAATCGAGCTCAGTTTGAATGAATCAATCAGATGATCTTATCTCACAATCAGTTTAGAATAGCGTATATAGAATTGTAAACTTAAAATTATTTATTTGAAGTATATAAATGGGCTTTCAAATTTTTGGAATTAAAAAAAGACGTTGCATAAAGGTCAGCGGTAAAAAGTTCCACCATCAAAAAAAAGCAAAGTATAGAATTTTGTAGTGATACTAAGTAGAAGGCAAAAGATGTGTAACCAGTCATCACTTTAATTTTTACGACATCGCTATCAGAAGAAAAACGAAAATAAATCAATATTCATACCGAAAGTTTTTTTTCATCGAAAAAAATTTGTGTCCACACACACATACATCCATTTTTTCTAAGATATGTCAAAATGTTCAAAAACCCTTAAAACGTAAAGACATATGAACATTTTCATTTTTCATTATTTTGTGAACACTATAACCTACCCCACGGGAAGTTACAAACACTTCTCGTAAACCTATAATATTTTAGAATGTTCGGTAATCGTCAATAATTAAATTCGTTAACGAAAATGGACAATTATTTACGAAGACGATCTTTAACAAGAGCAAATAATCACAATATCCAAATCATATAATTCGCAAAGGTTGTGAATTACTCAAACAGGATTTTGGACGAAAACGTTGGAAAATCGTATTTTCTGGTAAAAACCTAAACGTTTCCTCTAATAAGTTAAAAACAGTTTATTAAGTTTTATGTAATTTGTAATTAAACTGAAATAACATTAATAAATTTTCTGAGAACCAAAACAAAGATTGAACAAGTCACTTCACGTATAACATGAATATCTCGAGGAAAAATAATTCTTTAAACAAATATTTATTAAAGTGCCACTAAATAAACACGGTAGAACCTCATCTAGATCTTGAATGAAATTTTAAAAATGTCATATGTTTGTACATCTGTTATAAATAGAATTAATGTATCTCCTCAACCAGAGATAAGTACTAACAATAAGTAATCTTTAAAAATTCTACTAAAGATAAGTTGCTAGCACATGTGAATTTTATCGTTTGTTGAAAGATATTTCATTAGATAGAAATTATCTAAAATTTCGTATATTGTTACACAACGGCGCAAGTGCACTCGCTTTTGTAATAAAGCAGCTGGCAAACATTTTTTAATTCTATTCAACTCAAGGAAATTTCAGAAATTAATGCTTTCGACTCTCAACATATATATTATCGACGGTCAACATATTATAAATTTATATATTTATATATGTATTAATAAACCAGCATAATAAATCAGACAATTGAAAATTCAAGAACAAGAACAAAACGATTAAACTTTTTATAATTATTATTAAATTAACGAAGGGTAAGTTCTCAAAATTATATTATTATGATACTATAATCGAAAAAAAAATGTATATCTTTCAGATCTTATAAATTTTGATCATATTGACTTACATTATTTTAAAAAAACTGCTACTAATTAACATCCCGTTGGTTAATCGCAAAAAAGCAAAAATTAACATTTTTATATGTATTTACGTGTCAAAGCCTTTTGAACATTTTGGAATACCTTGGAAAAAATGGATATATACATGTGTGAATGTATGTATAAATGTGTGTGTATGCATATATGTATGAATGTATGAGTTTTGAACAATATAAAAAAAATTTGGCGACGATTTCGAAAAAACACGGATCAAATGATTTGAATGACCAAAAAGCATTCGATTCCGAAACGAAATTCTTTTGAAAAATAATCAAAATTTGTAAAAAAAATATAAAAAATTTTAAGTCCATTTATTTCAAAAATTTTAATTCTCAAAAATCTTTTTTTAAGTTATTAAGAAATTTTAAAACTTTTCAAAATTTTAAATTACGGTACGGGTAGTTCCGTTTCGTTGATGCCATGCACCACTAGTTACTCTTTTAAAACTATGAAATAACTGAACCGTTCTAAATGTTTTCTAGCGCTCAACGTGTAAGTCGGTGATTAGGAAAATTGGGATCAAGGTTACAAGCGTGCATATATTTTATTGAACCAGCAGCTACAAACTTTATTTTAGAAAACATCAGCCTCTTGGAGATAGAAAATTGAAACAAAGCTACTCAAACTGAGTAAACATATTATAAAATATTTTATGTATACATTTTACTCAATCTAATGATTCTATGAGAAAAAATAATTTAAATTAAATAATTATAAAAAATAATTTATGCATCGCAATTTCCATTTACGATCTACTTTGGTCAAAAATAATCATAAAAACAATTACAATTTACAGAATCTAAAGTACATTCACTTCGATTATCAAAAAATCAAATCTAATCATTTTTCAAACAAATATAATGAAATCGGTGCTATTCAGTGTAAACCGAAAGATTCCACAACTTATGGTTCGTGCTATTATTTCGGGACATACTGTGTGACAAATCACTGATAAGATTTTCATAAATCTTCAAACTAGCAATAAATTTGTCGATAATGTTTATTGATAATTAAGTTCAATACTTCATTGGATAGACAATGCAATGTATATGATTAATCGAATTATGAATAGTTACATCAATATGATTTAAAAATTCTGTATGATTGGATATAACTAACTAGTGGGGCGCATGGCACCGTGCCTTAAGGATTGCTGGAAATTGCTGGAAGTTCCCGTACCAAAAATTATATTTTTTTAAAAAGATAAACATTTTAGAAAAAAAATTACTCTGAAAAAATTAGATTTTTGAGAAACAATAAATTTTTGACAAAAATTTACCTTTTTTTGAAAAAAAAAGACTTTTTGAAGAAAAATTTATTTTGAAATATTATGGAAATTCTGAACTTTTTTAAAACAATCGTGCTGCTTTAACTGCATAGAGACGAAATATCGAAGCGCGTAAGCGCCGCGTCGCCGTCTAACGGATAAACATTGGTACGGCACCCATAGGAATGTAAACAAAATGTATACATATTGTTAAAATCTCTATAAAACATCTGATAATTTGATGTGCATATGTCTAATGATCATTTTTGACCGCCAAATCACATTTTTTTTTACTTTTTTCACTAGATCTCCGAAACCGCTAGATCTGCCTTCGTGAAAATTTTATCAATTCTTCATCTTGTCAACACAAGTCAAATGTTTTTTAAATTATTCAAATCGGACGCTCCGTTCTCTTAAAAACTGAGTTACCGTTTTTGGCACTTTTTGCCCCATATCTTCGGAACGGCTAGACCTGTCTTCGCCAAAAACTAATCAGCACGTCTCCTTATCAATACGAATCGAATGTTTTTTTAATTATTCAAATCGCTTCATCCGTGTTCCCGACATCGTCGACGAAAATTTGTATCCGCACACACACACATACATCCATTTTTTCTAAGGTATTCCAAAATGTTCAGAAGGTTTTGAAACGTGAAGATATATAAAAATTTTCATTTTCTATTTTTTTGCGATTACTATAACTTGCCCTACGGGAAGTTAAATACTTACACCGAAACTTGAGTACTTATTGCTAAAATTAAAAACATCAATTGATAATAATTGATAATTAAGTTATTGCTAAAAACAAATATAACTTTACGTTAAGAAAAAAAACGAGCAAACAACTATATCGGCGGCATTCGAGTTAAAAGGGTTAAAAATAAAAATAAACATATAATATGTAAGAATTAAAAATCTGATGTGTAAATGAAACAATATTACATGGTTAGATAAAAACAGAAAGAGTGCGTGTATTATTATGTTTACTTTTTTCCATAGAGATCGTAACACAAAAATTTAGGTTTTTATTAATTTAATTTGGGATTTATTATATTTTTATTTAACCTTTCCGAATAAGAAGTTTATGCTTTCGCCAGAAAATCCAGAAATTCTAATTTTGTGTTTTCTTGACGTTTCAAGTCATTATGAATCGTTTGAGAACAAATTTGAAAAAAGTATGGATTTTTCAATAATGTGTAATAAAACCATTTATCAAAAATAACTAACGTGTTTAGAAAACTTGAAAAACCTACAATAATTTTTTATGTTATATAAGCCTTGCAGCAACTCGATATACTTCAAAATCACTCATAAATTAATATATTGATTTCCTATTAAGTACGAGGTCTGTTCAAAAAGTACCCGGAATTTTCGTTTTTTCAAAAAAATATTTATTTATTCGTCTACATTAATGTGGTCCCCTTCAAAGTAGTCCCCCCCAGATATAATACACTTATGCCAGCGTTTTTTCCAATTTTCGAAGCACCCTTGATATTCACTTTTTGATATGTCCTTGAGCACTCTCAGCGATTTTCTTCAATCGAGGAAAACCGCCGTCCTTTCATGGGTCTCTTCAACTTTGGGAATAGGAAAAAGTCACACGGAGCCATATCTGGTGAATTTTTGCACTTTGCAACACTTTATTTCATTTTTTACGCAAAATTTAATACAAATTCTTTGACTTTTCAATTCTTCCATTGTAAAAATCGCCGAGCTCAGAAAAACACGTCGAACCTTAGCGACTACCATAGACAAAGTAAACAGTGAATATAGCTGAAAATTTCATCATACTTTAGGGGCATGTATACCAACACAATAAAAAAAAAATTTTGACAATCAGACACTCCAGACCCGCGAAATTTAATTATTAGTAATTCCGGGTACTTTTTGAACACACCTCGTATGTAGATTGTTTACATATGTAGGAAAGTTCATGTAAGTTGCCTTAAGACAAAATGTCACTTACACCTAGTTTTAATATTGAATTACATAAACTTATTGTTAGATTAATTTTTTCGTTATGTATTTTACATTTCAGCACTAACTAAGGAATTTATCTAAAAATAAAAAAGTAACTTTTTCAAAGAAAGAAAGTTGAATGAAATAATAATAAATGCAAGGAAGAAATGTAATAAATGAATTTTATTCAAATTCTCAAAACTTGATAAAGTTGCGCAACATTTTTGACAACGTTTGAATTTATACATCGCGCCAAAATTTGACAAGCAACAGTCGCCATTTCGATTCCCGACAACCATCGAACAACACCGAACGAATCAACCGTACGTCAATAAGACAGCTCCGTGCGTCAAATTCATAACATAAACGATTTGTTCTGGGAGCGGTTTGGTGTGGAAATATTCCAATCTTTTTACACGTGATTAAAATTATTCCATTTACTATTTAGCTAATTAAGTGAATTGTGATTAAAGTGTCGTATTGAATAAACATAATTCAATATACTATAACAGCTGACATTTTTTTTAAAACTAATTTGTTTATATATCAGTGGTGATGCCTAACCCGAACACATTTTTGTACTTCGCGTATGGAAGTAATTTATTAGCGAAAAGAATTCATATTAATAATCCTTCGGCAGTTAGAAAAGACGTTGGAAAGCTATTGGTATGAATGTAACATGAATATATTTTTAAAAAATGCTATTTAAAGCACTTGTGCTATATACACATTATGTATATCTTTAAATGAGTTGTATTATAGTGATTTGTAAAATAGATTGTTGATAAATAATGTATATGAATACATTTTGTAATTTGCATATAAATGATTTTTTTTAATATAAATTATATGGCTTCTGTAGTTATTTAGTTGAAAAATTAATAAAATAAACATAAAAACAACTTCAAAATTATGGTAGTAACGAGTCTGAATCTGATACTAAATTTTTTATTAAACACATTTTTATTATACCTAAACATTTTTTTTTTTAAGTATAGTCAAATAACTGAAGTGCTATAATAAAAGTATAAAATTGAAAGTTAATAAGATTGATGATTTGCAAACTAAATAAAATCTAAATTTAACGAATAAATTTTGATTTGTTAATATTTTTGAAAAACCCCATACAGATTCATGTCATATTTCAATGTTGAATCTTTCGAAGTTTTATTTATTTATGAAGTGTTGATTTCTATAAGGTAACATAATCATTTGATTTTTAAATATTTCTAAAATAACTCAATAAAGTATTTTAATAATTAATATATATCATTTTGATGTTATTATTAAATACATCTTTCAGGATTATTGCTTAGATTTCAATAGATACTCAGAAAAATGGGGAGGTGCGTCTGCCACAGTTGTACCAAAAGTGGGTGAGCATGTTTGGGGTGCTATATGGGAAATCGATAATAAAAATCTTGCAAGCCTTGACAAGTAAGTTTAAGCTTTAACGGAACTTATATTACTTCAATATAAAGTATTATAGAAATGATTCTTTATATAGCGGTAGAAATTAAAATTTGTGTACACATCCTTGACTCATAAATGAGCTTGTTCAGTAATTTTTTTTTTTCATTAGACAGGAAGGTGTACATTTAAACACATACTTTGCTAAAGATGTAAACATCAAAACTAAGAGTGGCGAAAATGTATCGTGCCGAATATATGAGCAAAGTAAACTGCCTGCTCCGTTGCAACCGGGTGAACCTTTTCCAGAAGATAGGAAGCCTAGTTTGATATATCTTGAGACAATTATTCAAGGAGCGTTAGAATCTGGATTACCAGACAGTTATTTAAAAATGCTTAGAAGCATTCCTCATAATGGAAATATTGGAGATGAACAATTACGGAAGGAACTTGGTATATTACTGTCCCACAAAGTTTAGAAAAATGACATATTGAGAAATATGTATAACAATATGAAATGAATCACTGGTACAAGCTTATTTTTATTATGATATTTAAGAATGTCTATTGCAATGTTTATAAATATTTAGCTTAAAATTACAACTAAACTATCAAATTACTTGTTTCTTCGACTTTTTTTTCTTTTTCGGTATAAACTTTGTTATCAAGTTCAATTCAGCCTCATATCCCTTATGCACATGATATGTATATTTACGAAGCCCTAGAGTATCTAACATTTCACTAACAGATTTTTCATTTTTTGCTAATTCTAAGGCTACATCTTCACCTAAAACATCTAACTTAAATCTTGGAATTTTTATTACACTGTGGTCCTCTCCATTAAACTAAAACAAGCATATGTTGTTGGAATGCCACAATCATAATTATAGTAAAAAAAATTTTGAAATATATCACAAACCTTTATCGCTAAATCGAGATTATAGTGGAGATCTACATCAGGCCAACGTTGCTCAAACACACTTTTGTTGTAATCGAATTCATTTTGTTGCATATGTAATAAGAACTATAACAAAAAAAAAATATCAGTATAATCAGTAAATCTGCAATGGTTACTATGAAGATTTTATGATACATTTGCAAATCTTATATTCAAACAAAAATATAATTTCAAATATAATAGAATAACTTACCAAATTCTTAGAACCATAATTTCGTTGAGTCAGCTCTAATCGTGGAACATTTGTAAATCCTGACCATAATTCAGATGCAAAATGTGGAGCCATCGGTGCTAAAAGTAAAATTTGACATCCTAAAGCTCTTTCATACTGCAGTCCTTGAGCAATAACTGGTGGTATAGCCCTCTAGAATTATTTTACTTACATATACATACCACCAATAGTTTTAACCAATATCATTTACTCACTCTTAGTGAATTTGTCAACCCTTGCATTTTAGATATTGCTACACTCAGTTGGTGAGAAGAAATATAATTAAAAGTAGCCCCTGATGCGTAAAAATTTCTAGAGTCAAACAATTTAGTTTCATGCTCTATAAAATCAGGGTCCATAAAATCTACTTCTTTGTAATTTGATCGATGATTGATAAAATCTCGCAATGTCAACCATAACCGTCTTTGCCAGTTTAGGATACCAGGAAATGCTGAAATAACACTTGATTAGTATCTAATCATGTGTTTATTGAAATATATTCATACTAGCTGTAGTCCAATGTCTAAATGATGTAGGTGCAACATCCGCTAAAATTAATAACCTTGTTGTATCAGTCCCATAATCATTAAACATAGCCTGTGGATCAACACCATTTTTTTTAGATTTAGACATCTTTTCCCAAGTCATGATTACAGGTTCATCAGAATTTTTTAAAACTGCTTTGCCTTTTTTCTTATCAATAATGTCAACCTATTAAAAAGATAGGTATTCCATAAGTAGATGTATAGTATGTATATATATATATATATATATATATATATATATATATATTTACAAAAAGTAAAGTGTAACCTGATCCTCTGTGACATACTGGCCAGAGCTCTTTACCCTGAATGATTGTCCCATAACCATTCCTTGAACTAATAATCGTTTGAATGGTTCAGGATGACTCAACAGACCCATAGAATATAAGAAATAACTCATAAATCGTGCATAATACAAATGCAATACAGCTGAAATTAAATTTATATATATAAAAGATATATTTATATACAAATATAAATGCAATTGTGTACCATGTTCTTTTCCACCAATGTATAAATCAACAGGATTAATTTGTTTCGCTTTTGATGCATCAAATGGCTCATTTGGATTTTTATTATCAATATACCTCAAATAATACCATGCTGAATCCACAAATGTATCCATGGTGTCGGTTTCTCTTACAGCAGCACCTAAACATACCGGGCAACTAGTTTTATGCCATTCTGTATTATCTTTCAGTGGAGATGAAGTTTTGTCTAATGCACCACTAATTTTAGGTAATTCTACAGGTAAATCCTTCTCAGGTACAGGTACTAAACCACACTTATCACAATGAACAATAGGAATTGGAGTACCCCAATACCTTTGACGAGATATCAACCAATCCTTCAACTTAGAACTTGTTTCATATCCACCAATTTTCATTTCCAATGCTTTTCTTAACCTATCCTCTTTAATTTGAGCATATTCCTCTCCAGTTTTCATATTATTTATTTCAAATTCAAGCCCTACAGTTTTAGAAAATGTAGCATCTACTTCGGATTCATTTGGTATACCAATATGACAGTCACATTCTGGTGGGTACTCAACTTGATCTGTTATGTATATAGGCAAAAGTTTGCCCGTGAATGGATTCTTAGCCTTGACATGTAGTTTATAAAATCCATTGTTCAGTTTATTGCCTTTCTCCATCTGGTGGAAAATGGAATTTGGAGTAACTGCAATAAATGTCGCTTCATCTATTTTTTCTATATGTTTTGTCCATACAGTCAAAGATTTAATATTGGATGCATTTACTAATTCAAAATCTATTGTATGACCATCACATGTTTCTCACCAATCCAATGTTTCAAATTTTGTGCATTTTAATACCTTTGCTCCGGATCGCCAAGAGCAACCATTGTCATCTACCTGCTCATCTGCAAGTACTGTATTATCAACTGGATCCCAGTTGACCAATGCCTATATTAAGTAATATGAATAAACACACTTACATAATCTTTAGATTTCTTTATATATGTTTGCATATTATTATATTTCTGTAACATTAATGAAGTGCTTACATATTTTCTATAGATTAGTCCTTCTTTGAAAAGCATTAAAAATAAATATTGTGTCCATTTATAATAGTCAGAGCTACATGTTGTAACTTCTCTATCCCAATCAAAAGAGCAACTTAGCTGATACAGTTGTTTCTTCATGTTCTGTATATTTCTTTCAGTCCATGATTTTGCTGAAACATTATGTTCGATTGCAGCATTTTCTGCAGGTAAGCCAAAAGCATCCCAACCAATAGGATGAAGAACCTATAAAAATTAGTCACGCTTCAATTAACATGTTTAAGCTAATAATTTGAATATCTACGAAAAACGTAAGCATCTAAACAATAAGAATACTTTAAAGAAAATTATCATATTTGCCGCAGTAGAAACTACAAGCTAGATCGTGAAAGAGATTTGCTTACATTTTTACCATTCATCCTATAAAAACGAGCCATTGTATCACTTATTGTATATACTCGAACGTGCCCCATGTGAAGCTGTCCAGAAGGATATGGAAACATTGACAAAACATAGTACTTGTCTTTAGTATTATGATCGTCGAAAGGGCGATTATATAATTTAGTACGCCAATGAGACTCAATAGCATGTTTGATATCTATAGATATATCTTCTTTCTAAAATATCATAATAGTTTGCATCCAAATATCAAAATATTTAATCACCCATTTATTTTGTTACCCATAAACCCAATCCAGAACAATACACTCTATGTGACATCCGTAGCGTACATTTTTGTTTAATTAATACTTTATTTAAACAAATATAGGATATTCTTCGAATCATAACAATCAATAACAATATTGGAATAAATAATATTTAACTGTGCAGGTTATGTTCACGCCAATATTACACAAGGTATTTCTTGGTTAAGTTCGCATCTCGGAATGCTGTTTGCTGCCGGTTGCTGCTTTTGATATTCAGTGCTGCCATCTGCCACGATTTATTTATGAATATGAATGTGACATTGACAGCAGAACACATAGTTGTGTAGAACTGTCAAATGAAAATGATCAATGATTGAGTAGACGAAAGCTTTTACGATTAAATGATAATATATTTATTATATATATAAATTTCTGTGTATTGAAAAATGGCTGAAATAGAATGGCCGTGGCAATACAGTTTTCCTCCGTTCTTCACGTAAGTTTCCTCATATGAATAGCAAAAGATTTATATTTACTCAAAACAACCTGTACTTGATTTTCAGTAGTTGTGATAATAATTGTCAAGTATATCCGATATGGACCTTATATATTAATTAGCCATCTTATTTTTGTTAGCATTCAAGTTCATGAAGAGACTAAATCTAGACAAATCACACTATGGAGAAATTTAGTTTTGGAATATTACAAATCCACAAAGCAGAGCACATTAGATGTGGGAGAATCTTTAAATTCTCCCTTATTCAATAATGCAGCAATTGATAGAAAACTATCTCAAGAAGGAATAGTTCTTATTCTAGAAGATCTTGCTAAAACTGGAAATGCAGCTCCTTTAGATAAATTAAAAAATAGGTGGGAGATCTATTGGCATACACTAGAAGAATGGGCTTCAATTTTATATGATTGGGCCCAAGAAAATGGACAAGTAAACACAGTTTTAACTTTGTTTGAACTTGTTTCTGGTGAAGATACCACAAATATGGAGTTTTATGGTCTTGATACTAATGTTCTAATTAAAGCTTTGAGAAAATTAGAATCTGAAAATAAATGTGAACTCATAATGTTTGATGATAATCAAGGCGTGAAGTTTTTTTAATGATTATTTTTAATTTTTATATAATATATTGTGTAATGTGTATAATGTGTTGATAAATTATTTATACTATATTTTTTTATATACTTTAAAATCTAATTGCTCTTTATTTTCAGCAATTAATTTTTTCCACTTATATTCAACTATTCATTAGCACCATCAATTTGATAATGTAACGTATTTTCATTTACCTATTATTTAGCCGAATTTCTGAATCCTTGGATCTAATATTTTAATTTTTAATTCTTCCAAATAGTATTTAGTTAGTTTAGAAATTTCTTTGTTTCATGTTACTATTGAATATTCAATGTCGTTTTCATACTTTAACTGTAGTTGCAATCGATATATTTTTTTCCCAATTATCAACGAAATACAAATGATGCAAAAATTTTAATTAAAATTATTTTGTACAGTATAAAGACTTTAAAAATAAAATCTAAAAAACATCAAAAACATAAAATTTTATAGATTCAAAGCAAAAATTAAATTAACAACATGATTAAAAATCCATCAAATATATTAAACTTTATTTTCATATTGAGCCAATAAGTCTACAGTTTTTTCAATAACACTGTAAATGTAAGGTCTTTCCATCGGATTTAATTTTAGCATAAATGCAATCAAATCATGTATTGCTCCATCATAAGGACCTTCCTCTGGGAATGTAATATTGCCACTAATCACAGCAAGAGCTACACTATCTCCACGCTCATATATTATATCAAATGGTGATTTAAAAAAACACATTGCATATAAAATGCAACCCAAACTCCATATATCAGTTCTTTCATCGACCATACAGTAACTTTCGACATTAAATAACTCTGGGGCTTTATACGGCATTGAACACCTTTCACTGGCCAATTCCTGTAACTTTTGGGCATCCTGCACACCACATATTTTCACTCTGGCTTCTGTTGCAGATCCAAGGTCCATTATAACAGGGGTCATGTCATCTTCAAGACATATATTGGCTGTCTTGAGATCTCGATGAGCCAGCGGCTCTGGGGTTGCTTCATGAAATGCTCTGACACCTTCACAGATACCTAAGAACATTGTTAACAGTTCGTGTTCATTCCAATGATCTTTACGTATTCCTTTTAAATCTAAGTGATGTTGTAGAGTACCTCGTCGATAATAAGGAAGCAACATATATACTTCACTGACTGCATTTATCACAATATCTGCCTGTCCTTTAATATCAGAATCTAATAACTCTATCACATTGATATGATGAATTTTTCTATGAATCTCAATTTCTTTCATGGCAATTTTTTCATCTTCCTTACTGTGACACTTAACTCTTTTCAAAGCGTATTTTTTCTTGGTGTGTTCATTTTGCACTAAATCAACATTACTGAAGCCCCCTTCACCGAGACGATCGAGGACCTTGTATTTACAATTATTAATATGAACTACTTCACGCGAACATAAACAACCCATTTTAAATATGATATTTAGTCCTAAACTATTCATATTATTAAACATATAAATAAAATGAATCTATATAAATTTATTTACATATCGCCTGTTACTTATCTTTACTTTCTAATATTTTTGACAGATAATATCATGGCATACGCGATACGCCTGTCAACTGTCAACGTCACCAAAATATTGAGATACAGTCTGGGAAACTTTTTCGATGAATACGATTTTCCATGAATATTTTCAAATTCATAATATTAAATGTACGTTAGAATCACTCATTGTGACAATTATTTTGTAACAATTAGATTAACAATATGCTTATGAACATAATTTTTTATGTTAATTGAAATTATCATATAATATATTATATCATTTGAAATTTTTTAAATATAAATTATATATCTAGTTTCTTAATTCTTGAAAATTCTAGGATCTATAATTTTCAAACTGGCATTTCATTAGTATTTTGTCAAATCAAATTATATATCTGCATATTTTATTCAAGCATTAATTTCAAAATCAGCGGTTTCACTGATTTCGATGCAATGTCCCAAAATCCTTTGTTAAATGCCGACACGAGATCGAAATTTCAGTTCATTTTCTGTTCAGAACTCAGCCAGGCTAGTGTCAATTTTAGTGGCTATTATTTTGTCTGATTAATTTTTACTGTGTCAAATAAAACACTAAAGTGTAAAGTGTCAAATAAAAAACTAAAGTAAAAATAGAAGTTATTTATTAAAACGCTGGGGTCAACTCCATATATTAATATAATCCTGGGTTATATGAAAGTTGTGAATAATAAATATAAACTAGCTGTAAGTGGAATTCTGTCTTAAGGCAATTAAGGCATTGTGCCTTAAGGCAAATTGCTGGAACTTCCCGTACCAAAAATTATTATATTTTTAAAAACGATTAACATTTTTGAAAAAAATTTACTTTGAAAAAATAAGATTTTTGAGAAACTATAAATTGGACAAAAAATTACTTCCTTTTGAAAAAAATTTTTTTTTCTTTATTTTAACATATTGTGGAAGATATGAACTTTTTTTTAAAGCAATCGTACTGCTTTAACTGCATAGGGACAAAATATAAAGCGCATAAGCGCCGCGTCGCTGTCTAACGCATAAGCATTGGTACGGAACTCAAAGGAATGTTAACAAAATGTATACTTATTGTTAAAATCTCTATAAAATATCTGATAATTTGATGTGCATATGTCTAATGATCAATTTTGACCGCCAAATGGCATTTTTTTTTTTTCATCAGATCTCCGAAACCGCTTGACCTGCCTTTATAAAAATTTGATCGATTCTTCACCTTGTCAATACAAGTAAAATGTTTTTTGAATTATTAAAATCGGACGCTCCGTTCTCTTAAAAACTGAGTTACCGTTTTCGGCACTTTTTGCCCCGTATCTTCGGAACGGCTAGACCTGACTTTGCCAAAAACTAATAATCACGTCTCCTCATCAATACGAATCGAATGTTTTTTGAATTATTCAAATCGGTTGATCAGTGTTCCCGAAATCATCGACGAAAATTTGTATCCGCACATACATACACACACGCACACACACACACACACACACACACACATACATCCATTTTTTCTAAGGTATGCCAAAATATACAGAAACCTTTGAAACGTCGAGAAATGCAAAAATTTTCATTTTCGATTTTTTTGCGATTACTATAACTTGCCCTACGGGAAGTTAATTAATTTGTTGAATAAACACAATTTAAATTTAAACATTTAATACATTAAAAATGTCAATAGATTACCCTAATAAGATACCCCAATAATGAATATATGATAAAGGTCTTAGTGAAAAGTAAACACTTTTATGTACGCCAAGAATTATAAAGGCTTTCAAGATAGTGGACAGATTACAATTTCTTCCGTGTGATTGTGATCGTGCTGGATTGAGTGATAGCAGTTGTTTTTTCTCTAATTGTTTTTGCCCCTTCTTTATACGTGTAAGTAATATATGAAAGGTCATAGAAAAATGTGCGGGAATTCACAATTGTTGACTTTTCAAATATCGCTGGTGCCGATACGGTAAACGACTCGTACAATTATATGCATGCTCGGTTAGGTCTTGAAGAAGGAAGAAAAACAGAGAATTATCTCCTGCCGTGGTTTCCAACCTGAGGGGCGCACAGCTGTTTTCAAAGTACTATTATCGAAAATATACCAAAGATATTGAAATGATACTAATAAATATGAATAAATAACACAGTTACCGCTCTCCCCCAAAACAAGGTGTCGTATTGGGTGCGGCATATGTTTTCTAAAACCATGTTTTCTAATGTATTTTTTACCGCTGGACAAGCAAATAACGCCAAAATTGGGTATTAAATGGCAAATTTAAAAAAATTAAAAAAGGACAAGATCTCCGATATAATAATTCTTTTCCATTATAATTAAAACCTTAATAATTGTTTTAATAATTATAATTTCTGTTGTTTCTTGGCCCCTTTTGCCTTAAAAGACAATTAAGTTTCAATTAAATGATCTATTAAGTACTGTTTTTATAATTTACAAACATATTTACTCCCCATTGCACCTGGAAAAATCTGCAAACATACTTGCATTTTAATATTTCAATGTAAAAAGAGCCAGGAAACGACAGAATTTATAAGATTTTAGTTATTATTATTATTATTTATTTATTTTTTTTACTTTATTTTATCTTTTTATTAACTTCCCGTAGGGTAAGTTATTGTAATCGTCCAAAAATCGAAATTGAAAATTTTTACATTTCTCGACGTTTTAAAGGTTTCTGAACATTTTGGCATACCTCAGAAAAAATGGATGTGTGTGTGTATATGTATGTATGGATACAATTTTTTGTCCAACCGATTTGAATGGTTCAAAAAAAATTCGATTCTTATTGATAGGGAGATGTGCTGATTAGTTTATGGCAATGGCAGGTCCAGTCGTTTCGGAGATACGGAGCAAAGAGTGCAGAAAATAGAAATCGAGTTTTTGGGAGATCAGAGCATCCGATTTGAATGATCCAAAAAACATTCAATTCTTAATGACGGGGAGAAGTGGTGATTAGTTTTTCGCAAAGGCAGGTCCAGCGGTTTCGGAGATACAGAGCTAAATGTGCAAAAAATGGCAGTTTTTGGGAGAACTAAACGTCCGATTTGAATGATTCAAAGAACTTTCCGTTTGTTTTAGCAAAATAATTGCTTTTGGAAAAAAAATTGTATAACTTTTTTTCATTTTTTTTAAAAATATTTTTTTTTGTATATAGAAAATAATTCAGATTTTAATTGTAATTCTGACTTAAGTTCTAATATACTTTGAACAAATATTTTCAACTTTGCAATTCAGTTTATATCATTCTTATAAATATTCGACAATGTTACAGTATTTATATTTATATTAAAGTATTTATATTCATATAGTATTTATATTTATATTTATATAATAATGTATTTGAAAACATTTAATATTCCTTGAACATTTCGATACGGTACGGAAAGTTCCAGCAATTTGCCTTAAGGCACGATGCCATACACTCCACTAGTTTTTATTTATTTGATATAATTCGTACATACTACATCTCAGTCAGACAATTGTTCTGGTATAAGAGATCACAGCAATTATAACAAAAATAAATCTAAATTTTATGTAACAGACTTACACTAAGACATCTATATATTTTTACTTATTACTATTATATACACAGAACGCTTGCGTACATACATACGTTTTTATACTTAATTGTAATTAATATTTTAACAGAACAGAAGAAATATAGTATTTAAAATAATTAAATTAGTTATCATGCTGAAGAATTACTTGATCGGATATTAAGTCGTTTTTTTAATTTTTTTCGATTTTTTGACATATAACCCCCAATTTTGACTTCAGATTTGTGTTCAGCTTATAATAAGTAAATAAGATAATATAAGTAAAAGAAATATGGTAAACATATTGTAACGACAATTGGTATTGTCGTCAAAGGGTTGCACAACCCTCAGTGCAAATGTACTCCCCCACCTACTTCTACTGGGGTTCCTGCAATATAAGGTAACATCCTTAAGGTATTAAGAAATGTAACATCCTCCGAGGAGGTCGGTCGGGTCCAGGCGCGACTATGACAGTGGACAGTGGCGTAACTATAGGGTGGCGTGGGTGGCAAAATGCCACTGGCCCCCGACCTAAGGGGGCCCCGGCCCAGGAAACCGCGGACTCAGAAATACATTTTTACATTGTACATAAATTTTATTTCACTAGAAACTTATATTTTATATTTTTAAGTTCAAAGTCGGAGTTAATTATTCAACCAAGCTTGCATCGAACTTACATTCGGCCGAATATTTAGTTAATTAAAACCAAAGCAGTCGCCGCTGCACAGCGAAAGTATTGTGTTTTATCTTTTATGCCATAAAGATGGATCTGCATTGGAAAATTTTTAGTTTATATAATATGATATCCAGAATTAATTAATGAATTTATTATCTTATATATAAAAATGGACCGCAAAATGTGTTGGTAAGCGCATAGCTCAACAACGCCTGGACCAATTTGGCCAATTCTTTTTTTAAAATGTTCGTTCATGTCCAAGGCTGGTTCTTACGGCGAAAAAAAATCGAATAATTGCCGGGAAAATCCTAAAAACGGTCCTTTTCTTTTTTAATCGAGTAGGCAACGAAATTTGTAGAAAAAACAATGATCTATGTCATGACATTTTATGTAGTTTTTGATAATCTAATTTTTAATATATTTATATAAACATAGAAATATCTTTCTATTAATTAACGAGCTATATTGGCAGCCAAAAACATTGATGTAAATGAATTAAATTTCAAAATTCAAGAACAAATTAGAGGCGAATCAGTTGATTCGGCAACTAACCAAGACGATCCACCGGAGTTTTTAAACTCGCTGGATTTGCTAGGATTGTCACCTCACAATCTTCAATTAAAGGTTGGATCGGAAATTATAATGTTGCAAAATATCGACCAACCGCGCCTTTGCAACGGCACAAGGTTAGCGATAAAAAAACTACCAAACAACGTGATGGAAGCTACTATATTGAAAGGATAGTATAAAGCATAAGATGTTCTCGCACCGTGCATCCCAATGTTTCCGACTGATGTGCCATTTGAGATTACACGACTACAGTTTCCAGAGCGTTTATGGTATTATTAAGTGTTTGTGGTATTAATTTGGAAAATCCATGTTTCTCACATAGAAAAATGTTTGTTGTCTGTTCCCGTATTGGAAAACCATCAGATTTGTTTGTCTATGCGCCCGGTAATCAAACCAAAAACATCGTTTATCACAAAGCACTACGATGAAAATTGAACTGAATTTTGAATTATGATTTGCATGATTAAAATTACATACTTTTTATTTAACTATTCTTAATTCACACCGAATTATTACCAGGGTGACGGTTCTGTTCTTGATAATTTTTTGCAAAGAATAGAAAAAAGGTAGAAACAAAACACCGCCACATTACAAATTTTTTTGACAGGACAAAGTTTGTCGGGTCGGCTAGTTGTATATATAATAATTTATACTTTATTGACTTTTAAAATAAAAGACGAACACGTGAGTAGCGTGCCTTCGCGAGGTCTCGTATCAAAATTTGTTTGGGGGCCCGCTTAAGAAGAAATTTTTTATCATCAAATATAAAAATACATAAAATTAGAAGAATAGTTATTTATCATTCTAATTATTTTTCTATCTAATTTTCTATAATTTTCTGATTTTTTCATAAATGATTTCAGATTAAAATATTCTCACCTTATCCTTTTTCAAAAAGCTGAATTATAAAGCGATCTTTAGATTTTCTGAAGTTTCTGTCTCTAGGAACAATAGTGACAGGACTGGTAGACTTTTCTGTCCAAAATTTTTTCATATTTTTTTTAGTTTTAATTTTGAATATCATCATATTCGTGAAGTACATACAAAAAATTAAAATCTTTTTCAAATATTTTGCAGCAGAAATAAACTCTCATAAAAGCATTAGCTTACGAGTTGAAGTTCAATACCTCTCAATAACAATAGAAAATGCTAACTACGTCCAAGTTATTTAAACTTTTATAAATCATTGTTTTGCTTTAGAGTTTTCATCAATTTCTTCTTGCGCTCGTTGGGCTTCCCTGGCGCGGTGACCCCGTATTTTTGATACGGCTGATAAGGCGGTAGCTACGCCCCTGCTCAATATTCAAAGAATACATTATTGTTATAGTTAAATGTCATTTAATATTAATCATTTAACGGCTACGTGCATGAGTTGCATGTACATATATACAATAAAGTCATTCATTATATTCAATCTAAGCCTTTACTAAAAAAAGAGCTATTTTAGGTTTTTTATCGCAAAAATACAAACATTATTTTTGGTTTTGAAAATTAAAAGTTTACTTTCAGAAGCAGATTATACTTCTGACATGTGGACTCCGACAAGTCTCTTTCTTAATTCTATTTATTATAATCCATTGTTGCAAGCCTAATTTCAACACATTCTAAACAAAAGGATTTTAATTCGTTTTAGAACACATCCACTGGTTCCTTCATATCTTTTCGCGTTTTCTTTAAACAGTTTATAAATTTTTAATTATTTTGGCCATGATATAATGATGGAATATTTTATCAAGATTTGAATCTAATAACGAAATAACATTAAAAATATTTAAGCCTACTAGATGTACACGACGTTCTGATGCCATTCTTGCTTTAAAACTCCGTTTTGTTGAAATCCAATATTAAACTATTTCACATAAAAAGAAGTTTGCAAATTACAATTATTTTATTATTGGTTTTCGATTGTAATATTCTACTACTATCGACGCAGCATCTAAAGCGCTATACAATTTTATCGAGTATTGGACATTATTATTAAACAAATTAAATCTTGTTTCTTTCGATGAATTAATATGTTCTAAATATCAGTATTTTGCTACAATAGAAGTTTTCAATTATACTGATCTATTAATTAAAAACTCTATTTCAAAACTCTATATTAAACTTTAGAAATATCAGAAATTCAGAATAAACAAATTCTAAAATCATAATTTAATAGATCAGTAGGGTAGGGCGGGGCTAGTTGAGCAAATTTTTACTTAAACGGATGTAGCTCCTCAATGAAAAGTCTCAATAAATTGCTATACGGCTTAATGGATTTGTTGTTTATCGCTTAACAAAAGTGTTAATACTATTTTTTGGTAATTAGTAAAATTTAAAAGCTACAGCTGTTTAAATGCAAAAAGTCAAGTAAGCTCAATATACCCCATAGGTGGGGCAAGTTGAGCACTAAGAAAGTGTAATGAAATTATAGGTTCAATGTCGATTAGGGATGAAATAAAATAAGTTTTTAATAACCAGTTTTATATTTATAGTCTTTATTGACAGAGAAAACAAAACTTATAATAATTTGCTTTGAATAATTAACCAAAAGTAGTAACAAAACAATATCGTATTTTAGGTATTATTTTACCATTATATTTAGTATTTTTGTTTAAAATCATTATTTTTTTATATTATTACTCGTAGACTTAGCTTAAATCTTAAAAATAATAATTAATTTCTGGAAGTTAATGGTAATTGTCTTAGTGACAGAACAAGTTTAGCAACTATGCTCAACTAACCCCAACTCGGAATTTCAAAATAAAAGTGAGTTTATAAAAGAAACGTGAGAATTATACCCAGAATCTCTGTGCATATCAAAAGTACTATAATTATATGGAAGAATAACATTTACTTGATTAAAAATAAATAACATTTGACTAAACCAAACGAAAACTCGTGATGAATGACTTTTTTACTTTTTGGTCTCAAAATAAACAAAGCGCCCGTGAGCCTAACTCATTTGTCCAGGGCCACTAGCGATCGCGGGATGTTTATTTCTCCTAAACCTCTATCTTTTCGCCATATAATGCCTGAACGGACGGTGAATAGTTTTCGAGATATTTCGATTGCTCAACTTGCCCCTATGCTCAACTAGCCCCGCCCTACCCTAACATAAAAAAACTTTTGTTCAGATTCTGAACTATTTGCTATGGAAATTTAGTTATCAATCAACTTTTACGCAACTGAAAGCAATAATAAAAGATATTATTTAGTAAATAGCTTATTGAACATTTCATTTTGAATATGTGCAGGGTTATTTCAAGAAGAAGCTAGATGACAAATGTCTTCATCTTCGTTAAAAAAATCGTACAAAAGGTATTGAATTGGATTGGATTGCCGAGAAAATGAATACTTTTCAATACTGTTTTCAATCAGGGGTATTGTTTAAATCATAAATTTTCATAAAGATTGAACGTCACTACTTAATCAATAAAATTAATTACAGTAAAAAAAGAAATTGTTAATAGAAGATTAGGTAATAATTAAATTTAAGAAAGTTTTTTTTAAATTTTTATTAAAAAAATATAATACGTTTTATTTTAATTTCCATTAATTCTAACGTTGAAAATATTCACCAAAATTTCATGATTGATTTTCAAGAAAAATAAAGTTTTATGTATTTTTTGTTATTTTTATATAATTGCAACTAAATTATAATTATAACTTTAAATCAATACTTTACTTTTCTACCTTTTGTATAATTTCATAATTTAAAGCCATAAAATATAAATTAGTCGAAGTTGGTTTGCTAATTGTGATAAAATTCATTAAAAATTGTTTTATCCAGTAATATTAACGTTTATTAAACAAAATTACATAAATTTAAAATTGAGTACCAAGATAGGGCCCCATCGGAAGACTTTGCCACGGGCCCCGCAGGGTCTAGTTACGCCACTGTCTCTGGACTCGCTTTGTGTATAATGGTGTGTGTGTTGTGCCAGGAGAGGAGAACCCGTTCCAGCAAAGGTCAGATGTATTGTTTAGAAGTTATTCCCTCCGTATAGTATACTCCGATACTCCGTTAGTATAGTAATTAATAAGAATTTATCAGTACGTTAGAGTTTAGGCAGAGGGCATGACAGTACGTAGGTACTGTCATGCCATCACACCTGTAATATTAAAGTAATGACCTGCCTCTGCCAAAAACTAAACACAACTTCTCCCAATCATTACAAATTGAATGTTTTTTGGAACATTCAAATCGTTTACTTCGTTCTCTCAAAACCTGGATTTCTATTTTATGCACTCTTTGCTTCGTATAATAAACTAATCAGCACATCTCTCTATTAATAGGAATCGAATGTTTTTTGAACATGAACGAAAAAATGCGGACACAAAAAAAAAACACACACATCCATTTTTTCTGAGATATGCCAAAATGTTCAGAAACCTTGAAAACGTGAAGATATGCAAAAAATTTCATTTTCGATTTTCTGCCCATTTCTATAACTACTCTACGGGAAGTTAATTATAATATCCTTTGAGTATTTATGAAATTAAAATATCAAAAAAATGAAGGAGTACGTAAACATTTTTTTAGGAACAGGACGGTGCGGTACGAAAAGGTTGGAAACCACTCATACATAAAGGGAGCAGATCACTATTTTGAATATAACTGATAACTTATTATATTAATAAAGATTTTAATTTTGATAGCTTAATTACATGTATAGCATACTTTACTTGAGATGGATATATTTCATATTATAGAATAAATTAATTTTATTAATTTTATTAATTTCATGGTATATTGTTTTATAACATACCATGAAAAAATCATGTTTCGCATAACAAACTTTCTTTTAGAACATGAGCATGTTATTCATGGTACCACGGCATACAGTTGTCATTGTCAAATTTTCTTTTATTTTTACAGGCTAATTCTTGAAACCTTGTCAATCGAAAAAGGTATTTCTTTTCTGAACATTAGCTCTGGAAGCGGCTATTTAAGTACCTCGGCTAGTTTATTGATAGAGGAAGGAGTGAACCATGGCATTAAGCTTGATACAGATGTTATGATACATTTCCGAGTCTGCATAAAGATTTTTTTAAAGAAAACATTGCCACTGTACGATGTCAAGTTCAACTCAGTGAAAAGTTTTCTTAATTTTGAATTATTAATTTAACATGTGCTTAATTACAAATCTTTCTGAACTTGATAGATTGATGGACTGACGATATATTATAATGGATCTCACCTGTACTTAGTCCATCGCCTCACCACTGAGGTTTTTGAACACACGCTCATTTTAACTATGCAAAGCTCGCATTTGAGACTTGCTGGAGCCCGAAGCTCGCCAGCGCTAAATGAAGTCTGGCGAGTATACGCCAAACGCTGCGCGGGAATTGCGGACGTTGCAATATAATAAATTGAACGTGATGCCAATTCCAGAAGGTACTCGTAATCTTATATTTAGTATTTTTAGTTAATGTGCCTAAATGGCAGAAAGTTGTCTATTAACTCTCTTACTCGTTTATTAATGGTTTCGAAATCTTTTCTCATCTTTATTTATGAACCTATTGGGTCCGTTTAGTGGTGCAAAATAATAAAAGTAATGTTATTGATAAGAGGTCAATTTTTAGGTTATTGATAAAAGGTCAAATTGATGCAAACGTATATTTTTATAGAATTTTATCAAAATAATGTTTGCAATGAATTCTCAAACATATGGGAGGGAGAGCTATGTAAAGACCATAAGCTGGAAGGGTTTTCAAATGTATAGAAATGAAATATAAGTAGAGCTTACAATACCGGAGTTTTAGAAATATTTACAATTAAAAAATATATTTTATATTTTCAATTTTCTTTTTCATTCTGTTGTATCTTGTGGTGTATAGATTATTTGCGCTTGTTTGAACCCCGTAGGGCAAGTTATAGTAATCGCAAAAAATCGAAAATGAAAATTTTTATATATCTTTACATTTCAGAGGTTTCTGAATATTTTTGCATACCTTAGAAAAAATTGATGTATGTGTGTGTGTATGTGTATGTGCGTGTATGTGTGTGTGTATTCGAATACAAATTTTCGTCGACGATTTTGGGGACACGGATAAAGCGATTTGAATAATTCAAAAAACACTCGATTTGTATTGATGGGGGGGCATGCTGATTAGTTTTTGGCGAAGACAGGTCTAGCTGTTCCGAAGATATGGGCAAAAATTGCCAAAAACGGTAACTCAGTTTTTAAGAGAACAGAGCGTCCGATTTGAATAATTCAAAAAACATTTTACTTGTATTAACAAGATGAAGAACTGATCAAATTTTCATGAAAGCAGGTTTTGGAGATCTAGTAAAAAAAGTAAAAAAAATGCCATTTGGTGGTCAAAAATGATCATTAGACATATGCACATCAAATTATCAGATATTTAGTTTTAACAATAAGTATAAATTTTGTTTACATTCCTATGGGTTCCGTACCAATGTTTACCCGTCAGACGGCGAACCGGCGCTTACGCGGTTCGATATTTCGTCTCTATGCAGTTAAAACAGTACGATTGCTTTGAAAAAAGTTCAGAATTTCCAAAATATTTCAAAATAAATTTTTCTTCAAAAAGTCTTTTTTTTTCAAAAAAAGTATTTTTTTGTCAAAAATTTATAGTTTCTCAAAAATCTAAATTTTTTCAGAGTAAATTTTTTTCAAAAATGTTAATCTTTTTAAAAAAAATAATTTTTGGTACGGGAAGTTCCAGCAATTTGTCTTAAGGCACGATGCCATGCGCCCCACTATTAACTTCCCATAGGGCAAGTTATAGTAATCGCAAAAAAATCGAAAATGAAAATTTTTGCATTTCTCGACGTTTCAAAGGTTTCTGAATATTTTGGCATACCTTAGAAAAAATGGATGTATGTGTGTGTGTGTATGTGTGTGTGTGTGTGTGTGTGTGTGCGTGTGTGTATGTATGTGCGGATACAAATTTTCGTCGACGATTTCGGGAACACCGATCAACCGATTTGAATAATTCAAAAAACATTTGATTCGTATCGATAAGGAGACGTGCTGATTAGTTTTTGGCGAAGTCAGGTCTAACCGTTCCGAAGATACGGGGCAAAAAGTGCCGAAAACGGTAACTCAGTTTTTAAGAGAACGGAGCGTCCGATTTTAATAATTCAAAAAACATTTTACTTGTATTGACAAGGTGAAGAACCGATCAAATTTTCATGAAGGCAGGTCTAGCGGTTTCGGAGATCTAATGAAAAAAGTAAAAAAAAATGCCATTTGGCGGTCAAAAATGATCATTAGACATATGCACATCAAATTATCAGATATTTTATAGAGATTTTAACAATAAGTATAATTTTGGTTTACATTCCTATGGGTTCCGTACCAATGTTTATGTGTTAGACGTCGACGCGGCGCTTACTCGCGGTTTGATATTTCGTCTTTATGCAGCTAAAGCAGTAAGATTGCTTTGAAAAAAGTGTAGATCTTTCAAAATATGTCAAAATAAAGAAAACATTTTTTTTTTCAAAAAAAAACATTAAAAAAAAAATTTTTTTTCAAAAAAAAGTAATTTTTTGTCTAATAGTTTGTCAAAAATCCTATTTTTTCGAAGTAAATTTTTTTCAAAAATGTTAATCGTTGTTAAAAAAATAATAATTTTTGGTACGGGAAGTTCCAGCAATTTGCCTTAAGGCACGATGCCTTAATTGCCTTAAGACAGAATTCCACTTACAGCTAGTTTTATTTTTAGTAGTTGCGGCCTCCGACTCTATTCGCATGCAATTTAACATAAAGGTTAAAGCATATCTAATGTATGTGTATTTAATCTAAAATAACCTACATATAATTTATCAATATTAATGGAAATTTGAATATTGAATAAAATGGAACTCGCATGTCCTTTAATTAATTTATTTTTCCAATCGTTACTGTTAAGGGGGCGTCTATCAAGCACGTGAGGTTTTTAAGGGAAGAGGGGGTTTGACAAAAAATCACGGAATATCACGTGGGGGAGGGGTATAGTAAAATATCACGTGTATTTATTTTTGAACTTTTTTTTAAAAGTTCAAACATTTTCAATAAAAATTCAGAAATTTTACAGTTTTTTCACGTAACTAAAAATACACGTGATGTTTGGTGGGGGAGGGGGGTAATTTTGAATATCACCAAGGGAGAGGGAAGTCCAAAAATCCCTGAAAACTCGCTCACGTGATTATTGGACGCCCCCTAAGTAAAAAAGCATTAAAATGTGTATTTTTAGAAATTAATATTATATATAAGAATATATTTAAAATTTATAAAAGATTTCGGATTAAGATAAGTAACAAAAACCAGAAAAAACTAAATAAACCAATTCAGTTTTTGGATAAGATAGTTGGATAAGATAGTACAGCTGGATGAGATAAGATGAAATGAAATAAGATAATTTCATTTCTAAAGTAAAAGTTACGCCCAATTACATGAGCTGCTTGTCAAAAAAACTTCAATCAAAATCGATCCAGCCGTTTCGGAGATTAGACCAAACGAAAAAGCAGACAAAAATTTAAGAAAATATCAATTTGGTATATGTACCATATTTACATTCATGTATTAATCATTGATTATCAATAATATGTATATGTAATAATCAATGATCAATTTTATATCTCCTGTAAAAAGTAACGAACCGTATTGCATTCCCTAGTTATAGTAATATAAGTTATAGCAATATAATATAAAGTTATATATATATATATATATATATATATATATATAATATACAAATTTATATATAAAATGTATAAATATTTTAGATTTGCGGAGCATATGAATTTTTTTTGAACTCTCCTTGGATGATATATTAAAGAAAATACTTGGTGTCAAAATTGTATGGGATTAATACGAGATACTTATAATTATTCCCATTTTTGCATGTTACTACAACAATTATTTGTACTTGAAATTTAATTATACTATATTTATATGAATTGTTCCAAATCAAGTTAGATATTTAATAAATATGAATTTTAAAACCTTTCTTCTAATTTAGACTAGATAGCTTATATTAAAAATCTTTGACAGAACGCAGATCGCAGGCGGAACATGTATCAATAGTTAATTTTTTGTCAAAATTTTGCTAAAATATTTAACTACCTTATTGTTAATACGGCTACCAGAATTAGATTCATGAATATCTACATCTTCTAATGTGCTTTAAATTCTTTTAACGTGATATAGTCTTTTTCTAGACTAGGTGAAACAAAATAGTTTACCTATTGAAAGCATACAATTATATTATTTCTGTGTTTTTTAAAAACATATATATATATTATATAACATATATAATTAAAACAGGTTATATTCAACAATTTATAAATATATTATTGACAATATTTATAATATTTTGTTAGAAGTTATGTTCATAAATAGAATTGAATATTCTATTTTACTTATGATTTTTCATGTAGCACCTTCTATTTTTTTGAATTAATATTGTTCTTTATGAAATTATAATAATGTTCACTGGAGCACTTAGATCATGAATAAGTTTATTCCAATAATTTATTTATTTGCTCATATTTTTGAATTCATCTCTTTTTAACTTCTTAAATTATTACACTTCTTTATGGATATAAATTTTCATTCAGAATGTTTATAATTTGTGTAAGAAAGAAATATAATCCATATTTTTTTCTATTTCATTCTTATCCTAATCAGACTTGCAAAAACTGTTTTTGCTGGGACACCTCGAATTCATCCTTTCTAAATGAATTGAATTATTAAGTAGAATATTCATAATTTGAAGGAAATAGAAATGCAGAGCAGGAACTCATGACTGCCCTGTTTTGTGTTCCCATTTTAATCATAATTACGAAAACAGTTCCAATAATTTCATTGAGGTATCTTTTTGAAATCATCCTTTTTAGATTCCCAGATTTTTACATTCATATGTTACGGCAAATGTGCACTCTTGGTGAATGTGCACATTCCCCAAAACGCTAGGTGAATGTGGAGTTCTCAAACAATCAATTTAAAATAATGGTGTACGTGCGTACTTGGTTCGGTCTCATGAACATCTTGCGTATTTGGCGCATGCGCACTAAATAGTTAATAGTAGATAATTGAATAGTAAAGTTTTAATATAGTGTATAGTGAATAATTAATATTAAATAGTAAATAGTTAATAGTTAATTGTTAGTAAAATAGTAAATAGTGAATTTAGAATAGTTAAATAGTAAATAGTTAATAGTTTTAGGTAAATAGTTAATAGTTCAAGTAACTAGTTAATAGTTAAAAAGTAAATAGTTAAATAGTAAATAGTTAAATAGTAATGGTGAATAGTAAATAGTAAATAGTTATTATTGAATAGTGAATAGTGATAACTAAATAGTTTAACAGTTTATAGTTAAATAGATGAATTGTAAATAGTGAATAGTTAATAGTAAATAGTGAATAGTGATGACTGAATAGTCAAATAGTGAATAGTTAATAGTTAATAGGTAAATAGTTGAATAGTAAAATAGTGAATAGTGATAACTGAATAGTAAAATAGTGAATAGTGAATAGTGATAACTGAATAGTTAATAGTAAATAGTGAATAGTGATAACTGAATAGTTAATAGTAAATAGTGAATAGTGATAACTGAATAGTTAATAGTAAATAGTGAATAGTGATAACTGAATAGTTAATAGTAAATAGTCAATAGTGATAACTGAATAGTTCATAGTAAATAGTGAATAGTGATAACTGAATAGTTAATAGTAAATAGTGAATAGTGATAACTGAATAGATAGTTAATAGTAAATAGTGAATAGTGATAACTAAATAGTTAATAGTAGATAAAGAATAATGAAGAGGGAAGAGGGAAGAGGAAAGAGGGGAAGAGAAAGAGGGAAGAGGGAAGAGGGAGAACGGAGGAGGGAAGAGGAAAGAGGAAGGGAGAAGAGCAAAGAGGGAAGAGGGAGGAGGAAAGAGGGGAAGGAAGAAGAGGGAAAGAGGGAAGAGGGAAGGGGGAAAGAGGGAAGAGGGAGGAAGGAAAGAGGGAAGAGAGAAAGGGGGAAGGGAGAAAGAGGGAAGAGGGAAGAGGAAGAAGAAAGAAGGGGGAAGAAGAGGCAGAGGACGAAAAGAAAGGAGAGAAAGAGAAAGAGAAAGAGAAAAGGGAAAAGAGAAAGAGAAAGAGAAAAGACAAAGAGAAAGAGAAAGAGAAAGAAAGAGAAAGAGAAAGAGAAAGAGAAAGAGAAAGAGAAAGAGAAAGAGAAAGAGAGAAAGAGAAAGAGAAAGAGAAAGAGAAAGAGAAAGAGAAAGAGAAAGAGAAAGAGAAAGAGAAAGAGAAAGAGAAAGAGAAAGAGAAAGAGAAAGAGAAAGAGAAAGAGAAAGAGAAAGAGAAAGAGAAAGAGAAAGAGAAAGAGAAAGAGAAAGAGAAAGAGAAAGAGAAAGAGAAAGAGAAAGAGAAAGAGAAAGAGAAGAGAAAGAGAAAGAGAAAGAGAAAGAGAAAGAGAAAGAGAAAGAGAAAGAGAAGAGAAGAGAAAGAGAAAGAGAAAGAGAAAGAGAAAGAGAAGAGAAAGAGAAAGAGAAAGAGAAAGAGAAAGAGAAAGAGAAAGAGAAAGAGAAAAGAGAAAGAGAAAGAGAAAGAGATAAAATAAAGAGAAAGAGAAAGAAAAGATAAATATAAATATAAATATAAATATAAATATAAATATAAATATAAATATAAATATAAATATAAATATAAATATAAATATAAATATAAATATAAATATAAATATAAATATAAATATAAATATAAATATAAATATAAATATATAAATTAATATAAATAATAATTAATATAAAATAATATAAATAGGATTGTTATGTAGAATATTCATAATTTGAACGAGATAGAAATGGAAAACAAGAACTTATAACTGCCTTGTTTCCCATTCTATTCTCAATCATAATTACGAAAACAGGTCCAGTATGTTCTTCAATTCACATTTCACGTCCTTTTACTTAGTAGAATATTAATAGTTATTCAAAATTTAATCAAATTATATATATTAGACCCTTTCTTATTTGGAAAATTCAATACTACTATTCGAAATGTATGATTAATTTCTTGGTGGGCGTAACATTAAGTAAAAACTAAATAAAGTAAAGGTTTTTAAAACATCTTTATTTTTTCATACGTTTCGACGTAAAATTCTACGTCATCATCAGTGGTTTTGAATTTCTTAGATTAACACTTATACATATTAACAACACATAACTTGTGAATAATGAGTAATTAGAAACGTGATTGAAATATATAAACGAGATGCAGCTCATCCGAGGCAAGTTTAATTTTTGTCAAAACAGACAAGACAGAATTAAACTTGCCATAGACAGAAATAAAACTTGCCTCGGATGACCTACATCAACTATTTTTTCTTGATGTTACGCCCCCCAAGAAATTAATCATACATTTCGAATGGTATAAATAGTACTGAATTTTACAAATAAGAAAGGGTAACCGAATTAGCGTTATAAGCCTAGGCATAAAACTTGAATAAACATGTACTGAGATAATATACTATAACAGCTATAAATAGTAATTACATTAATACGAACGAGTTTAGGCGCTAAAAACCTGTCAAATAGTTGCCGAATATTCGGTGTTAGTGTCTCGGAGCATGCCGAATATTCAGTATTGGGCATTTTGCCGAATATACTATTCGTGGGATTTGTATTTGATAGTAACACATTTTTCGATATTTGTTCAAGTTTTAATTTACTTTGTTAGTGTTCAATCATATATAATAATACTTTTCATATATCAAAATATTATTTTATAATTCATTATTTTTAAAATCTCTGACGATATATCATACCTTAACAGCAATACAAATGCAGGATGCGTTTCAAACACAAACGAATCCTGCATTAGTATCGCGGTCACAATATGATTTTAGCTGAAAATTTTAAGATTCATAAAATATTAGTTAAAAAATGTAATGCTTCTGTGCTCCATTTAGTAACATTTAGCCTCTAAATTATCTACAGTAACTCCGGACGACATCGTTTCATAATATGAGTTTGTCTAATATAGGCGATTAAAAATAGAACATATGTAGACTAAATACGGTTTCCAATAAAAAAAATAGTTTTAAGCAGTATTATTAGTTATTACTCTATATAGCAAAGATTATTATATAATCATAAATGTTATTGATAATTATTTTATTTTATTTATCTGATTTTTATGTAATTTTAAATTCAAATCTTAAGCTTTTAATGACCTTCTAAATATTAGATAATATATATATATATATATATATATATATATATATATTGTAAAATTGCTTTATTAACTTATTAAGTTTTTTATTGTTTGTTTTCTTTGCCAGGGTAGAAATTCAGTTAGTCCTTTTTACCCTACCCACTTGTTTTATAGAGGTTATATGAAAAAACTGTTGAATCTAACTTAAAATTAACATGATATCTTGTTAAACAATTAAATAACGTATACTTAAAAATTATATTAAGATACATTTTGATATTTTTTGGTTAATATTTGCTTAAGTCCTTATTATACAAAAATATAAATAATAGAATTACAAAACTTTTATGTTCTTGTAATGAATAATTTGCCTTAAGTCATGAACAACAAAATAATATCTGGACCATGCCTAAAAGTGTTTGTCGAATTCTGATAATGACTATAGTAGACTAATATTGTCTCAAATATGTATTTGTTTTCATATTTAATCATCACGTGAGAGACCCACGTGTCTCGTTTTTATAAAAATGAAAAAATAAAATAAGAACTTTAAGATAGTCTTGAATTTTTCAATAAATTGACATATGTTTCTCAATAATTATTGAAATAATTATTCGAAAAATCATAATACATTTTATTGAAAAACACAATAATATATATATATATACTAGCTGACCCGACAGACGTTGTTCTGTACCCACGTCTACAATTTTTCAATATTTTATACTAATATTTACTGCTTAGTTAAAAATAATAATTACTGTTTTTTGAATTACTATTTACACCAATTTATGAGTGATGTTGAATGTAGAACTGTTTCAAATAAAATGAAATGAAATGAAAAAATGTTCAATAAAATTGTATATTAAAAATTATACACTGCGATTTATAGAACAAATTTATTTCCAATAGCTCAATTTATTTTATTGCATTTGAGAGTTATATAGTAGTTTTAGTCATACCCGTAGATGTGGATGTATAAATGAATGATTTTTTGTTTATTCACGACTAAAACATTGATTTTCCAAATTTATCACACTAAAAATGATCGTCTGCCTTTGTGATTTATGGCCATAGCATAAGATACACGTGTTAAAAATTGAAATCTTTTAAAAAGTACAACAAATTCAGAAAGAATTAATATATAGCATTCGCGGCAAAGGTGCAATATCACCTTTTATTTTTCTACCCAAAATAATTGCTTCAATAATGTTGCCTATAATTTTTATAATTTCGTACCATATTTTAACTAGCTTTTAGTAATTTTAATATCTATATTACATTTTTTTCTCCAATAAATCAATATACATTATTGCTTAAGTTTATATTTGAAGTGAATTAATTTGTCAAATCCTGTTCACATGTGCTCTATTCAACTTACGATCAACAAAATTATTGCTCTGTGAATTTTTTTACTGTGCTCCAATTTACTTGATATTTTGGAAATAGGCTAATCGTTATCTTAAGTTCAATGTTTTTAACAATTTGCACTCCGTCACCATCCACAGCATTAATTGGATTATTACTCTTTTAATTCTGATTTTATCAGTACTTGTAATACACTATTTCAAAGGTGATTAAATGAGCTACAACTTTCTCTATCATAAATTTTACCGTAACTTCTCTTATTGTGAAACGGCGAAGGGTTAAAGGGCTCGAAAGACCTCTGGTTGGACAGCCGCGCACTCCTTAATTAATACCTCTATCAATTTTTGTGTAATGGAAAAATAATAAACAACAATAATTAGTCAGAAAAATACCTCGAATTTTCATATATATATATACTTTTATACGTATTCTTTCAGAGATATTATAATGAGAAATTGGATGTTTTTTTAAGGTTTTTTTTTCATGAAATCATGAGTTTTTTGAAAATCGTTTGTACCAAAGTTGTGGTATATCCTAGAATCCATCAAGATCTCTTAAACCAAGTTAATTCTAGATGGAATACGATTATTTTTAAATTTGGTGGAAATGGCACTGAAAAACTATTTGATTTAAATGAAAAAACATTATATGCGTCTTTTATTTGCATGATAGTTTACTCATTTTACACGCAGAAGTACTCATTTTAAAGCTTATTCTGAGCACTATAAAAACCCATTCTCATATCTAGCCTAATAATGTGCCTAAAACACTAAAAAATAGCGATTTATTAAGATTTTAATTGATATAATTTTGTTCATTACATGATTTTCGTTAAAATGTATATTTTTGAAGGTATTAGCAAAAAATGATGAAAAACGCAAAAAAGAAAGAAATATTCAGTAGACAGTAACTTGAAAAGTATTTGCTTTTTTGAAAAACATTATTAAACATTTTTCTCTTATAATTAGTTCTTTTATCGATAACCAACGTTATTTTGAAAAAAGTAAAATTACACCACTGAAAAGAAATGTCATCCACCCGAGAAGTGGTAAAGGAGTCTAAATTGTTTTCACTTCTGAAGAGTAAGATGAACCTAGTTCCAAAATTCCAAACGAATTGGAAAACAGTAAAAAAAGTTCAGACCGAAAGCGCTTCATTGAGTAAATATTCCGTACCCAATAACAAACATATGAATTTTTGACACAATGAAACTTCTAAATAATTTTTTTTGTATTGTGACTTAGTATAGTAAGGCAAAACGACTGCAAATTGAATATTTTTGAGCAGAAATATATATATATATATATATATATATATATATATATATATATATATGCAGTGGCTTCGGAAGCAAATTTTTGATGGGTGGGCTCGTTTTTTTTTTTGAAAAGCTGGCAGTGGGTTCGTTTTTTTTAGACATAGTAGGCCATATCATTTTTTGAGATTCATGGGTGGGCTCAAGCCCACACAGCCCACACGGTTCCGACGCCACTGTATATATATCATGTCAAGTTAAATATTTTTTTATTTTTATGAAAAATGAGACACAAAGGTCTCTCACATGGTGATTGAATATGTATATATATTTATTTATAAATTAAATCCTATTCATCATGGAATCAAGATTAATTTTGCAGCAAAATATTTATTTAATTGGTGATGTTGAAATTCAAATTATTATCTTGATTTCATGATGAATAAATATTATAGAACAACCCACATGGATTTAATTAGCTGTTAAGTGATTTATAAATATTCTTATGTGTCATAATATTTGAGTTTACGAATACTATACAGATGGCGCAAGAATTTACTTAATGGCGTATGTTAATAACAAATATAAGAAACTTTCAATTGGCGTGCGCTCTATCTAAATGTTTATATTAAAAGCTAATACTATTAGAGATTCATTTTTTATTCATTTGGAAGTATTGGCGCCCTTGGGAGCAAAGAAATTCGAAAATGTCCTTGTTAAGGACCACCCTAATATATATATATATATATATCCACCCTAATTATATATATATATTGGATTCTTGTTCGAAACTCTACATATATATATATATATATATATATATATATCGAAACCGCAGGTCCATGATATGAGAGCACCAAAAAATCAATGATGTTCTTACTCTTCACTGTTTATTATTCCCAGTACCGTTTTATTACCATTAATTAAAGTCTATTGATTACTTTGTATTTATAATAACTTATAAATTAATTTTTTTGTTATAATATGAATGTAGGTATGCATACATAGATTTTGTTTATCGTTTACATTATAACATACAATATTGATTCGAATTAGTTGATTAATCTTACATTCTATAACCTCCAACGCCATTACTAACAAAATCCTAAATAAGTAAATAACGCTCAATATATGTTAGAAATTATTTTTTTTGTTTCGTAATTACAAAGAGTTAATAACGTATTTCATAGTACTAAACATGCTGAAAATATAATACTTGCTTAAGTACTATGTCAACACCATGGCGTAAAATCGTAAATCAAATATCTAAAATGATTTATAAATCACGAATAAGTTTAATAACGGTGAATGCACTAATTATGAACTTTGATTAAATTATCTCTACAAATAAAACAATTATGAAAATTACTCACTTTTTCGCTTCATGTCGCATCTCACAATGAACCAAGTCCAGCTTCTTGATCGTCCCCAAGCATAAAGGAAATACGTCACCATGCAAAGTTCTCATCGTTCAAGTCGAAACAGCTGGACTGAAATCAGGTAATACATAAATAATAAAAATAAATAAATCTTGTCAAATAAAAAGCAATGCAATGCACAACAAACTATTATTTTTTATATATTTTATATTAATTTATTATTTAAGCTATTATTCTTAGTATCTATAAAAGCAATAGTTGTTATTAAAATCATATTTCGTATTTCATTTCTGGCGGAAATGATATATATCGATATATATAGAGTACAGATTATGGAGATTCTTTTAGGCGCGCTTTATTAATAAAAAAATCCCACAATATTTAATATACTTTTAAACAATTAAAAGACAGGTTTTTCTCACCATTGTCATTATTTAAGATTATGTATTTTATTACAAATTGAAAATAATTTTTCGTGTTTTATTGATGATACTCTGGTTCATCTGGTAATACATCAGTCATGTTGGCTAAAGTGAGGATTGGCTAAAGTTGCCATGCTTTAATTTTTTTAACATAGTGGACCAATTCTGAATGTGTAATTTCTGCGTCAATAAGATCAGACATGGACAATTCAAATAATGCTGAATCTTGGGAAAGCTCTTCCTCTTCTTCAGCTTCTACTTCTACCAGTATGTACAGTCTAAAACGATTTATATTCATTCAAAAATATACAATTATAACAATTGAAATGTTGTGTTCAAATCTGTGTTGAATTCAATTTAGATCGGCCAATGTCGCTTTTGCAACTGTGCAGGCGTCGAATTCAAAATATGGCTTTTCAGAAGGCTCTAGAAGACAATAATCTAACCGGCCACGTAAAAGAGGTTGATGATACGTTAATTTTAATATTTTTTACATATTCAAATTATTATTGTTGATTTGTTAATTTATTTATATATATTTTGCTACAAAATTATTAATATTGTTGTGATAGATAGGCTTCGAAATCGTGTTGTCAAATGATTTGAATCCAGAGTTTCTAGTGAAGTTTAATAAAGGGTATGAGCAGCCTGCTTCTGACGAGGAGGAGAGCTTTTTTGACATAAAGCCGTGTTTCAAATTTTTGATTAGCTTGTCGCCAATTATACTGAGGTGAGATTTAATATACTATCTAAAATTACTCAAACATTGAAAATTAATTAATTAATTATCAATAATTTAAAATTATTACCATCTACAATACAAAAATGGAATGAAGTGAGAAAGATGTATGTAAGATGTTTCAAAAAAAATAATAATTTTTATAAAGACTTTTCATAGTTGTGATAATAATAATTACAAATACATATCATGAAAATGTATTGCTGAATATACCACTCAATATATGATTCCTTTGTGGTTGAGAGTGACTAGAAGGATTTCATGTTGTGAACCAAGATGATAAAGCAATAGACTAGATAAATATTTAGATTCATTAAATACATAGTCACAAAGAAAATTAACTTAGTTATTGTGGAAACTATTTTATTGTTTATATAAATATGTAAGTTTGTATTGAAGAAATAATCAGCAAGTGATAGTAATAGGATTTTTGATGTTTTAGTATTATATAATCATTTATTGCGCAATTGAAGTTGTGTTTAATTTTGAAATTTTAATTTCAGTGCCCTCGATAAGTACAATGAAATAATCGACTATGTAATTAAAGAAACTCGAGCCATCGATAACTCCTCAAAAGCGAATTATGTGCACATTGATAGGTAAGAGCGAAATTACCATTCTAAAACAATAACGTATTATATTACAAAATTATTTAATTATAATTTTTTTGTATTAGAAGCTGCATGATTTTTCTCCCTGAAAGGTTTGACTGATGTGAAACATTGCTTAGTAATACACAATATTATATATGATTAATTTAATATTAGTTGTTTGAAAACATATCTAAAGATTTTTTTTATTAATTTTATAATAATAATTTGAAAAAATATCTGAAGATTTTTTTTATTAATTTTATAATAATAATTTCACAGGTTTCAAACTGTTTTCTTAATAAATCCATCATTTCATTAAAACACAATACAGATTACAGTTATTTTATAAAGTATCAGATATATATCATAAATTATTAATGTTTTGTAAATTTTTAATGAAAAAAGAAATAATATGTTTATAAAATGCATTTTTATTTCTAGAATAACAATATTTTCTTCTGAGTGAAGTAGAATTAAATAGATGAATTTAGAATAATTAGAATAATCTAGGTTAGTTAGTTATTTCTATACTTTGGAATTTTCTCGTGTGATAAGAGTCAATTTGCAATATTAAATATTATAAAAATTTAAAGCTAATAATAACATTTTTATATTGTGCTATTAATTTTTAATGCTCATATCAAATTTGCACCAAGATGTATACAATCATATATAATAAATTTATCATTTATTAAGAGAGATTTTTTTCTCTCATAATCAGATCAGAGATCTTATTTTCTTTGCATAAGTGAAATGTAACAAATCCTATTTTTTCTGAAAAATATATTTTGTTGTATGATAACTATATTGTTATCAGTAAATTCAAAAAATACTATAAAATTAACAGTTTATGTGATAGTGGTATAATTACACATCATGGAAATAATTGTTTTATTTACAAATTTCATTCAAAATTTAGCAACAACATAACCTATAACAATCGGTTTTGGAATGGTTTTATTTCAGCTATAATAAATATGACGTATTATATATTTTTATGAATATATTATTTCTTTAACAGTCTTTTCTGAATTTGTTAATGAAGTTATATCCAATATCTTGAATAAAATACTTGCTGGATCAACTAATCGAGATGTGGAAGGGGTAAATACATTTACTTTAACTTAAATATATAAATCTGATAACGCATGTTGAATATAATTAAAAATATGAAATCTTATAATTTGTTTTTAAACTTGTCTTGTAATTTATTCCAAACCTTTCAACTATATTGATCATTGGCCACTTGTCCTTATCAAACCCTTAATTTTCAGTTTCCAACTTGGATATTCTTTGATTTAATTTGTGATATTTTTGGTATCAATCAAGTTGAATTATATATTCACATTTTAATCATTATGCTGTTCAAATCATACTGTATTCATTTATACTTATTTATCTATGACTGTATTCATTCACTACAATTTTTATTGTTTTATATCTTACCTTCACTCCTTGTCGTAACAGTCTTTAAAATTATTTGCTACATTTTCAATTTTTTTGATTTTTTTTTAAATAATACTGGTGCTGTTATTATAATTGTACTTGTAGGCTTATCTAGATTACTGGTTTGCTCCTTATTAAAATTTAATATTTCTAACTCGTCCATTAAAAGATTTATATTTGATTTTCTTTGAAAATGATTGTAAACTATTTGATTTAAAATATTCAATGATATGACTACAAATATATACTGACAATTGTGAGTCATCTTTATATAAATTATGTTATCTATATATTTTCAAACTTCATAATTTTACATAAAGTTAGGTGATAAAATCATAAAAATATTAGTTATCCTGTAATAACAAAAAAGACCATATCATTTCCAACAATATGCTGTATATTTATAAAAAAGATTTAATTTATCCTTACTTCATAAATAAATACAATAATGATCTTATATCTACACTATACATGTTATATTATTATATAAATAAATTTAACAACTAACTCAGAACGTAATGATAATATATTCAAATATACAATGTTTTTTTTTACATTATTTCATTTAATAGATTCACCATTTTTACAATCCAATTCTAGTCTAAAACTGGCTGAATGTTTGAAAAACCTTACATATTGAAGTACAAAATCAACTAGAATGTGGAAAATTGCAACAGCTTCATTTTGAAATTTATATGCAAAATAGGCTTTTTCGTTTAGATGTAAATTATTATTAATACATCTTTATGTCCGTTTAAATATCAAAGCTTTGGAATTAATTTTTTTGGTATTCACTATACGAGTTTGAATTCTTTCGTGTCAGTTATGTTGGGAACTCATATACAAAGTTATTTCATTAAAATTGCAAATCGAGAATAAGAACCACTCAAATTCATGCACATATTTCAGTAATTTTGTGTTTGATGCTCAAAGTATTATTTTAAAGTAGTTTAATATTTAAGCTTATGGAAAAATAAATTATATATATTTATATATATATATATATATATATATATATATATATATTTCTTTTACAAATGTTTATTTCTTTTATATAAATATTAAACGTCTTTCAAATACAATATTGCAATAAAACATGATTCAATACCAAGTAGAAAAACATGAAACACAAAATATATATATTGTATAGTGCTTTGAACAAGGAATCCAACGGTAATAAAAAACCAAATAGCTTTTAATAATTTGTTAATTATTGTCAACATTTTCGCAATATGTACATTCTATCTAGTCTAAAACATGATCTTGAATAGAAGAAAAACAGACAAAACTAAAATAATAATAGTAAAAATTGTAGAAAGTTGATTTTAGTGATATGCAAAGTGTTTAGTACATAATCAATTATGCAGGAAAATAATTTTGTTCGCTCAATTATAACTTTTTAACAAATTTATTCAAAAATACCAAGTTTTCACTTTACCATCTTGTTATATAAACCATTCATTTATAAATTTTCCTCTCATATTCCTCTCTTTTATAATTTTATCATTAGTTTTGTTTGTTTATCTTCGAATTCAAATCATGTTCTTTAATTAAAAGATAGAACGTACATAGTTCTGAAATTTTACAATAAATAATAAATTGTTAAAAAAAACTATTTGCTTTTATATGACCATTGGATTCCTTGTTTGAATCTGTACACAATATTCTCAAATATAAGACTTAATTATATATATGTTCCGTTTTTATATGTATTTATTTTTAATTTATTTATTCTTTCTAACACTGAATAAAATAAAGTAAAATAATTCGAAAGTGTTTTTTACATTGTTTGAATGGCTCTTTTTAAGCCAATTTAATATGTGACCTAAAACTATTGTCTATTAATCAAAGCTGTTGGCGTTATATAATATATCGTTTTGCAAAAGCAAATATAGCAAAGAGCTTCTTAATATTATATAATATAAAAAATTTCACTAACCAGTACAAAACTATATAAAATAAATAACTTAACTATAGAATTAGTATTACAAGTTGGGAATATTATTAATATGACATTTGTACTGCTAAATCATTATAAATAATACATCCACAATAGTACAATTACAGAGTATTTCATTCAGTCAGAGATTTCTTTTAGAGTTTGAGACACCAATTTATTTTTAATATTAAATAAGTATATCTTTCGATGCATATTATAGACTTTCAAATCATCTTATATGGTAATCTAATCACACCTGGACATAATATTTTGAATAATCTTTAATTAATCATATTGTTCTCTCTTTAAAATTAATAATTCGTATACAATTTAAATACTTAGTACAACATCTCATTATGGAAGAGCTCACAATTATTTTAAAATACATTCGGATGAAGAGCTTTTACTTTTATATAAAATAAATGCATTTAGATTACAGGTGTATTATTCATATTTGCATTCAATAATCCATAAAATGATTGTAGTTATTGATTAATAATTAATTAGTATAATTCAGTTAAACAATTTTTATGAGAAGCTGCTGAATCATAAACTGCACTATGGGACTAGGACCTAATTTGATTATACAATTTACGAATTACTATTGATACATCATGGAGAGATATGATAACAGCAATTCAAGATAAAAAGTGAGTTAGTGAGCAGCTTTAAAATTTGATATATTGTGAGATATTTGTTTATGTATTTGGAAAAACAATGTGTATATTTTTGTACTAAGTTCATAACTACAATTTTTTATCCTCAACATGCGGCAGAGGCTTCTTCCTCAAAATGATGATAATGATGATGTATGTGTTCATGTACATAACGATGAATTGTTGAGTTTGTAGGACTGGACGACTTATCTTCTAGTGAGTCATTTATTTTATCAGTTGTCTTTAATAATCCTTCACATTCTTGAGAATCAATTGGATCTACACAAGCCTGCTGCATTTTTTTCTGCTTGGAAGCTAGTCTTGTAGCATTATCATTTTCCAACCAACGCTCAACTTGAGCCATGGCCCGTGCATGATACTTTTCTCTGTTCTGGTGTTTTAAATGATGAGGTGAACAAACATGTGCAGTATGTTTTTTCTGTAAATTTTTTCTCAAATCCATTTTGCAATAACTGACATCGGATGGTTCTAGAAGAGTGTATCGAATAGCAGGATTTGTTTGACCTAGTTCATGTGATCTTGACCTTTGAGGAGTTGTTTGAGGTGTTCCATTCTTTGGTTTGATTTGTGAGGCAATATTATGCTGGTGTGTGTGCTGCTGAGAACAAATTACAGAATGTAGAAAGCTGTCATATCTGCAAAATTTGCTATCTTGAGGCTCCACGGTTTTAGATACAGTGTGTGCCCGATTTCTATGACGTTTGGCATTGGAGCGATCTTCATTATTTGGTTTTCTGTAACATGAAAAAAAGGTTAAATAAACAGGAAGATATTTCATAGATTTGATAATAATAATAATACACAAAATATTTGAATAGTTTTAAAGTTTAAAATTAAATATTAGTTTTAAATTTAAATTATGAATGATTTATTAACTACTCTTTATGAAAAAAATCTATAACAATATGGCAGATATGTCTAGAAGGTTGTTTGGAAAGTCTAGATTTGTCAGTATATTTAGTACTCAGTCAAAATGGCCGGTTGTGCATTTTCAATTTAAAATTCCGATTATACGTATATAACAGTAACAAATATATATTTGGCTACTATCATTTATACCAGTATCAGTCAAAACTGGTGCAAGTTTCTATTGAGAATTGATGAAAGGATTGACATAACAATAGACAGTTCGCATGCGTTTATCGGCGACAATCTATATTATTTATTATTTATTGTTTATTGTTTATTCTTTATTCTTTGATATCTTTATATTCTTTATTAGAAAAGCAAATTGCGGCATTATTACTAGATATCTACAAACAGAACAGTTGTTTCGAGCTTCATTCAACACACCAACTAAAATTTTATTCGAAGTGATCTTCAATTTGAATTCAGATTCAAAGTGTAATTATTTATTCTTCTTGAAAAGTAATAAAGGTAAGAAGTAACATTCATGTGGATACAGAAATTATTCATAAATATATTCTTGGGTAAGAAGAAGGCTAAAAACGAAAAAAGTATCTTGGTTTAACTTATTTTGTATCGAAAGAAATTTTTTTAGCATATTTGGAAAATGCAACTAGAGTATCTCTGAGTAAATAAATATCATAAATTTGGCATAAAATTCTGGCTGCTGCTCGTATTTATAAAAGATCAAAGCTCGAAATGCATCAACCCCTCTAAGCAAATGTATCAAATGAAACATTTCGAACCACATACCATGAAAGGTAGAACTAGTATTCCTCTAAAATAAAAATTAAAATCTAAAAATACTTTTTAGCAGAAATTTTATGTACAAAAGAGGAAACTGCCGATAACTTGTAGTATAAAGCTAAATTTTATTATTTGATAATATCTATAAGTTTATTTAATTACAGTTATTAGTTTTGTTCAACTTGAAACCAGAATAAGCATGTTTTCTTATAGACCATTTTGACTGGCATTGGTTTCTACCAGGCATATTCAAATGCTCATAGTGATATTCAAATGGCTAGTAAATCTAATACTTAAAAAAATCTCACCTATTGGTTTGAAAACACAGGTTGTTCTTCTCCATGCTGGCTTGAATGATTTCTAATAGTTCTCGCCTCTGTAAAGACCCTGACCTGCGCCAATATCCTCTTTGTTCTGGTCCACTGCCTGCACTTAAACTTCTTCCCCTTGGTCCATGTTTACCAGCGGTTAATAATGTACATTCTGTGGCTTGTGACGAGGGTGGCCTTTTTGCATGTTGTTTTGTATAAAGTCTAGCCCTTCTGGATTGACCTTTTTGTCCATCCGAATCACTAGCCACTTCATCATCAAACAAAACTGAACAATGTTCCTCTTCTGAAACAGGTTCACTATGAATAGGAGCCGTTGGAACTGTTTTTCTTCGCCTAGGTTTCCGCCTGTGAAAAGCAGGTTCTCGCCTGGGCGCGGGCCTATTTGGAGTTGAGTTATTTACAAGTTTGGTGGTTGTTGGTGATTTTTGTTCAGGGGCTACTGTCAATCGTACTTTAATTGTCTTGCTACCATAATGAGGTACTATAACTGATTTTCCTACAGATTCATATATTGTTGAAACTATTCCTGCAATATCCTGTAAATAATAAAAAAAGATGTAATAAATAAATCGGATCAAACTTTTTGCTGGTAGGACATTTATTCATATTGAATTTAAATATTATTAAAAATGTTATAAGTAATTTTCATAAGCAAATAAAGAATTATTGATATTTTTCTGTTCCATATGTGGATAATAAACAAGAACTTAGCCTACAAATGAAAAACATTGCAACGTGGAAGTGGCAATTTATTTTTCAATATAATCTTCTTTAAGGTTAATATATTTGTCCCAACGATGAAAGTATTTTCTATACGAGGCTTTGGTAATATCAATTATTTGTGATCTACTTGTATAAAATTTTATTTTTTAATTTTTTTTTTCAATCTATAAGATTAAAGTGAAGTAAAGTGAAAAAGTAAAAATAAGGTAAAGTAAAAATATCCGTAAGATTTAAAAATTGTATCTATAAGATGATTTATCACTATTTTGTTTGCAATTATTTTCATTGCAAGAAAAAATATAAGGTTATTAATATTAATCATATATAGTTTTGATTTTCAGTATGTCATATTTAAAAAAATGACGCATTTTATTTATAAATGCTTACATCTTTGGTTATTCGTCCATGTCCATCCAGGTCATATAAAGTGAAAGAAAATTGAAGTGGTTGGCTAATATTAACACCGGAGCCATCCTCACCGCCCTCTATTGATACATCACATGTGAATTCCTATAATAAAGTTAATGCTTAGTTTTGCAAATTATAGAAGACAAATAATGTTACACAATATAACATTCTGTTCAAAATTTAATTTGAAATTTATAAAGTAATAACAAAACTTTCATGCAAACCATATATCTTTTAATCAAGAAGAATATTGTGATTCAACTTATATTCAGATATATAAAAAAAAAACGCGCACAACTAGTGGGGCGCATGGCATCGTGCCTTAAAGCATATTGCTGGAACTTCCCGTATCAAAAAAAAAATTTTTTAAAGATTAACATTTTTGAAAAAAATAGATTTTTGAGAAACTATAAATTTTTGACAAAAATTTACTAGAAAAAAATACTTTTTGAAAAAAAATTTTCTTTATTTTGAAATATTTTGGAAATTCTGAATTCTTTTTCAAAGCAATCGTATTGCTCTGCATAGATACGAAATATAGAATTTTTGACAAAAATTTACTAGAAAAAAAATACTTTTTTTAAAAAAATGTTTTCTTTATTTTGAAATATTTTGGAAATTCTGAACTCTTTTTCAAAGCAATCGTATTGCTTTAACTGCATAGATACGAAATATAGAAGCGCGTAAGCGCCGCGTCGACGTCTAACGGATAAGCATTGGTACGAACCGCATAGAAATGTAAACAAAATTGATACTGAATGTTAAAATCTCTATAAAATATCTGATAATTTGATGTGCATATGTCTAATGATCATTTTTGACCGCCAAATGGCATTTTTTTTTTTACTTTTTTCACTGGATCTCCGAAACCTAGCCTGTCTTCATGGAAATTTAATTAGTTCTTCATCTTGTCAATACAAGTAAAATGTTTTCTGAATTATTAAAATCGGAGGCTCCGTTCTCTTAAAAACTGAGTTACCGTTTGTGGCACTTTTTGCACCGTATCTTCGAAACGGCTATACCTGCCTATGCCAAAAACTAATCAGCACGTCTCCTTATCAACAGCAACCGAATGTTTTTTGAATAATTGAAATCGGTTGAACCGTGTTCCCGAAATCGTCGACAAAAATTTGTATCCGCACACACATACACACACATACATCCATTTCTCTCTAAGGTATACCAAAATGTTCAGAAATCCCTAAAACGTAACGATATATAAAAATTTTCCTTTTCGATTTTTTCGCGAATACTATAACTTACCCTACGGGAAGTTAATTAAAAAATTTGTGTACGCTTACCTCGAAATGCACTCTGCTATTATTATTATTACTGCTATGAACATTTGTCGCATTATTTGTCATATGATGTGGGGGCCGTTCAGAAGGTGTTGTCGTATTCTGTTGATGTTGAATTAAGGGTGATGGTTGTGCCGGTTTGAGCCGACTTTCGCACCGCTCCCGCTCCCGCTCCCGCTCGGCGCGTTTTTGTGACGCCACCGAGCCATAAGCCGCGTTGTCGGCGAGCGTCAGGGCCTCATTGCGTGGCAGTAAGTCGGGTGGCGCACTGCAGGCGGATGGAGCTCGGTGGCATATCAGCTCCTCGGTGTCCGTTGCACCACAGTCACCGGACAGAACTGAAAAATAAAGACATTTTAATAATATTTCGGATTTTTTGCTGTTATCAATAACATAATTATAAACTAGTGGTAATAAAGGTGGGCATTGTGCCTTAAGGCAAATTGCTGAAAATTTCCGTAACCGTAATTTAAAATTTTTAAAAGCTCTAAACTGTTTTGAGAACCTTGCAAAAAAAAAGATTTTTGAGAATTTTGAAATTCTTGACAAAATTGCACTTTTGATCCAATGAAAATTTGTTTTTTTTGTATTTTATTTTTTTGAAAATTTAGATTTTTTTTTCAAAGCAATCGATGTTTTATAGACAATCGAAATGCGAAGCGCCCCGATGCCGTCTAAATCATAAATCATGGTACGGAACCCATAGAAGTGTAAACAAAATTTGTATTTATTAATAAAATCTCCATAAAATATCTAAATATGACTAATTAATAATTATTTCTTTTTTCATTGGATCTCCGTAACCGCTTGACCTGTCTTTCAAAAAATTTAATCAGTTCTTCATTTTGTCAATACAAGTAATGCGTGTTTTTATTCAAATCGGACGCTCCGTTCTCTTACAAACTGAATGACCATTTTTGGCACTTTTTGTCCCGAATCTTCTTTCTTTTATTACTATTACTTACCATACGATTTATTTATTTTATTGAAAATATTGACTTAGTAGAATTATTAATCAATAATAAAACGTGTTGTATAATAAAGCTACTATTTGTTTTATATAAAAGTCTAAATTTAAAATAGATCATAAATTCCCATTCTAATCAAAACTTCGAGATTCAAATATTGTTCACGAAAAAAAACCCGACCGTAAAGTGGTTAAATTCTTTAAATTGAGATATGAACAAAATTTAGATCGTTTTAGAAGCTAAATATGAATATGAATAATAGAACTATAATAATCAGTGCCAACGATTATATCTGTCTTTCAGGTTTATTCAGGCGAGGGTTTACGATTTTTACTGTTTTGTTCTCGATTTGAAAAGCAGTATGAGCGGCGGCGCGGCGGCACGAAGCTAAGATCAAACGATCGACTCGGTCGAAGCAGAAGAGAGAACAGGACGGACGTCCACAGATGGACTCTGCGCAACTAAAAAAAATTACTATGCCGCGCTCTCCAGGGTCAACCGTATTATCGCACACCTCGACAGAAAATAACATTACATCTCTTACAAGGTATTGACTGTATACATTTGTTTAGAACATGTCAGTATTCTCATATAGTTATCTTTTAGGTTATCGTAAGTCAGTTAAGTTATTCTCAAGTAAATTTCTCTATACTTGTAGTGTTTTCGGTGCATTTGTTTGTATATCATTTTCATTATTTTAATTAGATAATTATGGCGTATTTATTGTTTGCAAATAACCTAACACGCCTATAAATGTAAATTAGACAACAATACAAAATCTTGAAATTCGTAGACTCGACGCATGTTTGTGAGCGGTGCGGTAAATTGTTCAAACAAAGGTAACAATACCCATGCGGGACAGTTAATTGCTTCGTGTGTACCATATGGGTAAACAATAAAAAACCTGCGCGTGCCATGCATAGTATCATTGGAATATATATCGTTAAGTTTATGTTCGTTCGTAAAGAATCAATATACCATAGAGTTGGTCTAGTTTATGTTTCTTTCAATTCAATTTTATGAAAAGTACATATTACATTATGAACATAAACAATATACATACAACGTTGAAACGTATATTGATAAAAATGAAAACGATTCCAACTATTTTGTGCAACTTCAAATTATGATGAAAGTTTTGTTATATTTCAAGTTCGAGTTTATGAAGTTTCAAAAATAGAAAGATATTTATCAAACGCGTTTGATAGATGTAGAATATTTTTTAGCCTGGCAGATTTGCCCAGAAACATATATTTTTCGCAACTTACCAAGTAAAAAGTTCATAAATATTTAAACATTTTATCGTTTATACTCTATGCAAGAGCGTTTTTTAAAAAATGTTTTTTTTTACTGACATATCTCTCCTCGCACATTTGACTTTGACTTGAATAAAAACTTATTCTTACGGTTTTGTTGAACAAAAACTGAATTTTGCAGCCGATAAACAAGTACTCGGTAATCTCTACCTAATTGAAATTCCTTTCAAACTTATGTTTTCACTGATGACTATTTAGTATTATTAAACAATCATTACTCTAAGAGATTAGTTGTTATTTACCTTACAACTTCTCAAATAAGGACAAATAAAATTGTAATGAGACTCGTAAATAAAAATCAACCTTTAGTAACTACCGAAAAATTTATACATCCAAAAAGATCAAACTATTTCATTTATTTCTCGAATTTAAAATTCAGCTATTATCAAATAAAGTTTAAGTAAATTTGGGTCATCCGTGACCTGCAAAATGTTTAATTTTAGGCTTCTTATCAAACTATTTCGAGATGAATGAAATATGATCGCAAAGAGGTCAAATCTTATGCATCATTTACGATCAATGATGATTTATTTTGAAACTATTTTTTTTATAATCATTAAAAAGCTGTTTTTCATAAATGTGAGTAATATAAGTATGATTACGAAATTCGACCTACTTAAGTTGTTTGAGATAATAAAGAAATCTCTACAATTGACTTATTCAAAACTTGAATAATTGTCGTATGTAAATATGCTTTCTGAACATTTTTTTTATCTTTTTCGCCTCTTAAAATGGTATTGTCCTATGAATAAATTAAATATATTTTTATAAAATAAAGTGTGTCAAAATATAATTTGTCACAAGGTTTTTCATTCTTAATTCAGTGACTAACGTGAATGTTCTAAGTTATTTCTGTACTCTTAGTGCCCCTATGGGTTGATTTTCATAATTTGCGATAAAAAATTAAAAACCAACAAGCAGTAATAATAAAAAAAATACAGAATTACATGCAGAATCATGATTTGTGTAGGTACGTGAATTTTGCACTGTTTACATCCGTCATCTCGTATGATGCTTATGGAACACTAAACAATGTTTGCGCTGGAAATCTTTTCGAAGAAGATCTTTTTCTGCGTAAACATACTATTGCTGATAATATTATTGTATTTGAAGTTTTGCGGCGATATGTAACCAGCGTTGTTGATGTGTTATTTGTATACTATTTATTTATACAGATAACAGCTGAAATGCTTTGACGGAATACCGACTGTACAATTAGATATCGGAAGGCGCATTCGGTTACTATTTGATTCAACAATTTTTTGAGTGTGCACACCGAAATGTTAATATGCAAAATCAATCTACACCGAAAAAGATATACTCTTCTCGTAGACGAAAGTAGACCTCAGGAATTGCTTGCTTAAAATATTAAACCTGATGATTTCCTCGTAGTTTTCGCATGCTATTAATCAAAAACTTTATGGGTGATAGATGGTCATGATAAAAGAGATTTAAAAGCCTACATTAATAATAGTGATCATAATGTATACCATATTACGTTCATAAACAATTAATTTATTATTGAATGCTTCGTGTTACATGGTAACATTTTATTTATTTGATCAACTTCACAAATGTCTCAATATTACTGTTTTATAATGACTTATTATCGATTAGAGTTCATGGCCATAGTTTATAATTCTTTTTGTGGTGGAAGAGCAAACGCCTGGCCTCTCTTTGATTTCTGCCGACCGCGGTTGAGTAATATAGTGCTGGATGACCAATCGAGACAAACAGATTGGTCCAAATTGTTTGGACCTAAACTATATAGAACTAAACATAAAGAAATCCTGAAAATTTTGATACAATTTTACAGTGATGGTTGTTAGTAAATTCAAAATTTGATCTAAATCCTAGTTTTATGCGGAACCCCGTAAGATACTGTGATAAATGTAGCGATAGTTGTTCATTTGTGCTGATATATACTGCCGCCGTTTCAACGGGCTCTTTTTTATCAATGATTAGAGGCTGCGCTGCTCATGGTAAATGACTCATAATTTATCATAATCACATAGAATATCAATAAGTTTGCTCCGGAGGGATTTCTCTATAATTATGGAATGCAAGAGTTCCAACAATCACATTGAACGCATTCTGCATTAATATAAATGATAAAATAGAGTTGTAGAATAAACAGTACTCGGTTGATTTTATTTTACTAATCAATTAATCTTTAACGATTCTATGTATATTATTAATGAATATAATATACAAAAGCAATTTAACAATAATCACATAGCATTGATTAGTTCTGGGTGATGATTATTCGTACCAGTGGTGTAACTTTGCCATCTGGGGCCTGTTACATACTGAGACCATCACTAAAAATCGTAGATTTTTCATCGTAATCAATTACACATTGCACGCCCCACTACTAGCCGTAAGTCTATTCTTCAAAATGATTTAAGAAATTAGCGCAAATCTGTATAAAATTTAAAAAAAATTGCTGCCTTTTCGGTTGTACTCTTACGGTTCAGGAGCCTGTGGCATTTTGCCAGCCACGCCACCCTATAGTTAGGCCAGTGGCTTGAGCCATATTTTTGTAATCAACACCGAAATGACAACATTTGGCAACAAAAACTTAATTTCTTTTGAAAACTGAGAAATCGTTCAAAAGGCATTCATTTGAAATCATGCTGATTACTTGCAGTACAAGCCTTTTTTGAGTACTATTTTAAAAAGTCCAATAATTGACTTTTAATTATTGTTATCATTCAGCGGTTTTAGGTATAAATCGACTATGCATTCCATCATCATTAAAAACTTAAGACACAGTGCCAAACTACAGATTTCATTTTAATTACTCCATTGTCATGTCGGACTCCGCTCATGTTTTTTGCTTCGGTCGTCGATATCGGACCCTCCACCACGATTCTGTAACTTATATTATTTAGTGAAACTCATATGTCATTGGAAGGCTTTCTACCTCGCCCGTTCTAGGAAAACCGAGCAATGAAATAGTTATGAGCTCTTCTAAGGATGCATTATGTGGCATTCACGGTATGGGACCCATCACGCAGTTCCGTGAGCCTACATATGCAGTCACAGTGTTAGAGGACATTTTCTAATCACAAAATAAGGGATAAATATCCTATATTCACACAAGATTAGAATAGATGCAAATGTCAAACGCATTGGTTTCGGAAACAAGATATTGATGTACATCAACATAGAAAATTATAATTTATATTTCTATTGTAGTCCCCGTGTTTTGTGAAACAAAAATTAATAATAATTAGAATTACGGCAATGTATGAAAACGATTTTTTTGTCGCTTCTACATTCCACATCTATTGCAGTAGGACTTAATGAATTATTCACTACGTTTCATGTCGGGGGTTTGATCTGAAACGTATTGGATTTTACATACGTCTAGCTTATGGGCTTGCTGATTATTATATTATATTACATTATATAGTTCGAAAAGCATATTGTAACGTTTTGATCGAAAAAGGCAACACAAATTGTAAAATTTGTTAAAATTTAAGCTTTGACAATATATCAGTATTATCAGTAATATCAAAGATACAATAAATATTAATTCTAATATGTTTTAATGAATATGTTAATACGTTAGTACTGAATTTTCATGCACTAAAATATACTAAACTGTACTGTTTTACTTGTTAACAACATCATAACCCAAAATTATCGTTGATATTCATCTAAATTACATTCAGATGTTTTGAAGAAGCGTTGTGCCAAGTTCTTACGCTACAATGCCAATTATTTTTAAACATCAAAAAGTTAGCCTAGGTCTTATATTCACTTTGATGTATCTATATATAACATTGATTTCGACTCAATTTTAAATTCGGTTTCGTTGCGCATATTAAAATTTATATCAAAGGCGAACAGTGGTCTTTATGATGCAACTTTTGTTCAAAGACACACAACGTGCAATAACTATAGTCTTGACGTTTATCCGATTTATAAAACATATCAAAATTAGAAAATTTATTTTATAAACGCCGAACTTCAAAGCAAATGTGAAGTACTATCTCAATTTACAATTAAAATTTCAGTTTATTAAAAATATATTGTTAATAATTGTGAACAAAGTTCTGTTCGAGAAAACAAAAAAAAATAAAATCTGACTTTTTTAATTTTAAAATATTAATCATTTTTTTTAGCTCCGATATATTTTTTGTTAGTCATATATTATATGTATATACACACACACACACACACACATATATATATATATATATATATATATATATATATGCTTTTAACTTATATAAAAGAATACGCATGTTACTTTTTGTTGTCACCAATGACCTAATTAAACAACTTCTCAGAAAAATGCAATGAAATGCAAAAGGTAAAGTGAGGCAACAGCTAAGCATTAACGATTGCTTTAACTAGTATTATCGAGAATATTGTTTTATTATTTTATTTACCGCTTCACAGATAACATAATGCAAATGCTATTGATACCTGGTATAAAATGCCTATATTTATTTAACTTCTAGGTGGGCAATAAAACACTGCCGCCAACTTGTGGTTGTAAAATGTTTATGTCCCTTTGGATATTGATAAATTGCACCAATGTCAAACTTTTGTATGACGACTCAATGCCATAAAATGACTAAGTACGAAATGCTATTGAAGAAAATACAGAGTAGTTTCACGATCTGAAAATGTATTCGCGGTACTCATATATTTTAGTAGTTTCATGTCAATTGTGAACGATTGAGAGGAATAGAAGTGTAGCACATTGTATCGCGAATCCACAGGTTGTGAATATGATATAGTAGACGCACTATATTCGACATAGAAATAATGAACTAATCTCTACCAATCAATTTATTATAGTATGAATAAATGGTTCGTTAATGATGTAACAGTTACGGGTGCGTCGATGTAGTGATACGACGGGTACCACGAAAATATATATTTATGATTGAAAATAACCTATTCAAGCACTAATGTGTAATGGCAAAGTGAAAGCACTTACACTAAAATTCCACGAATCAATATGCAGTAACTCAGTTATATAGATGTGTACGTGTACAGTTTTATCTAAAGATTACTAAATGCGTGTAACAGAAAGAGTTCGCTCGCTGCGATACTACATTAATCTATTATTGAAATTTATACCGAGCTTAAAATCAGCGTTTATTATAAGCCGATTCGACAGCCTACATCAATTTGCTTTTTATCTCGATCGCGCGGGCCAAGCAAAACACAAGTTTGGAATTCCGAGCGGGATACGCCAAAAGACGCTCTTTGAAGAGACGCGAACAAGACGACGCTACACACCGCTTCTTCATTAATTATAAATAATCAAACGAAAAGCAAGCTTTGAACTTTGAATACAGAATTGTCTTGAAATAATAATTTATCTCTTGGTGCGAGATATCTTAAAGACATAAAGTATTTATCTTGTGTCGAAATTGTATTCGTTCAAACGTATGCGCTTATTATTAATCCTGACGAAGTTTTGTCGTTTTTAAAGATGATAGCAACTAGTAGCAAGCAACATGTAAAAACATAACGTTATATTAATTATATTACGTGCAGTTAAAGCCGAACTGTTCAATGAGCAAGAGTGCAGTATCGCCTATTTATATCAATTCAATTTGCAAAGGAAAATATGAAAAGTATGAAAAAGGTCATACTTTGTTAGTGAAACAGAACACCTATATCAATGCTGCGGCAATTCAGCAGTTATTGATAATTTTACGGCAGTTGAGCTTAAAATCAGTTTAAATCATAAAACACTAGTTTTATGAGCAACTGATAGTAAAGAAAAAAACTAATGATAAATAATACAAAGTTTTGTTAATATTTTTACTTGCGTTGTTATTATTATTATTATATTTATTTATTTCAGCCTAATGGCCTAGAAATATATCATTATCTTAAGTCACAATAATACCTTAAACCTACTATATATACAAAAAATAAATTGAAAACTTGCGGCGTTATTATTTTAAATAATTAATATTCTAAGAGAAAATAGATTACTTGTAGATAAAGAATATAAACAAAATCTAATTGATTGAAAAAAATTGATTACAATCGATTAACTAGTGACAGACTTTTTAATCAGCAGACTGATTGCCCATCCATATTACGAAAATCTCTAATTTAATGTTCGATATCTAATTTCATATTCGATAACGATAAGGAAATATAGCATTATGCAAAAAATGCTTTGAAAGAGCAAAATGAAGAAACTACAAAGATTTTGACAAGCAGATATGTTGAGAACTTTTAGCGATTGTGAAACATATGGATAATAACGATATGCAAATGAAAAAGCTAATATTTTTTTCTCCTATATCACCATAATTTCTTGATATATAATGTATTATATAAAATAGATTTGAAGTAATTCATATTCGAAGATATTCTTTTATTCAAAAATTGATGCCGACAGAAAAGAGGAATATTGAATAGTTAAAAAAATTGTAATTATACTATACGATGTAATATGCTAGAATTGTTTATAATTTGCATTTGATTCCAGAAAAAATCAAAACGTTGATTTGCCATTTTAAAAAAACATCAATACTAATTATATAACGATGCAATAGTAAATTGTTTTCGTGTTTTTCCATCGAATGTATTTTTGCATCACTTTTCATAAATTTTTATTGCTTAAATAATTGAATATGTCTAGTCAGGGGCCGTCTAAATCACGTGAAAGGGGTTCCATAAAAAATCACGAAATATCACGTTGAGTCGAGTCTAGTATGACATCGCATGTATGTATTCATTTTTAACCTGAATTTAAATATTTTTAAATCTTGCAATTTTTTTTATAGTGGAGAGTTAATTTTAAATATAATCACGTATAACCAAAATGTCGAAAAATCTTTAAAAATCGATCGCGTCTCCCCTAAGCTATGTGACGAATAATGTCTACGATTTTAAGTGAAAATTTTAATGTATAAAACAGTTATAGCATGAAACACGGACAATATGACATATGATATTATGTGCAGACAGTTAAAATAAAGGTGTCAGAATTTTACTATAGGTCAGAGTAATAGTATACTTCATGCACACGATACGGACTGGCGGAAAACAATAAACCTTAAATTACATTATACAATAGTTGTAAAAAAATATTAATTTAATTTAAATCGACGTCCGATGGTGATGGCATCAGCGTGTGCCGCGAAGCCATCAATCAACGCGGAGAAAAGTTGAAGAGCCATTGTATCGTGCGGCGCCTCAAAGCACTCATAAACATAACAACTCGCTTTATGGCCACATGACGTCACCGTTCGGTATCGCCGTGTAATAAAATACAGGTGTCGGCCGAAAGACTGACTCGCTCGCCTGCCGGGGATTAGCGATGCCGAGGGGACATCGAATCGGGAGATTCGGCGGACGAAAAAATCAGACTGGCTGGAAGTGTCGTTGACAGAACCAATTAAATGATGATTTTTGGGTTTACGCCAACTATATTGAGAAATACATATTTGTTCCGAGACCAAAACAGGACGAGGTCCGCAGGTAATCCTTTTAAGTTTACCGACGTTGCATTTAAACATAATAGTTTAAAGTCAAAACAATTACTGAATGTTCTAAGTGTGACAGATTGTAATTAAAAAAAAACAATAATTCACACACGTTTAGCCGATTAGTTATGGATTTTAGTTACCATAAACTTAAAAATGACAAACAATAGTAATAATCAAGGAAATAAAGTAATAATATAAAAACATAAAAGTTACAAATAATGAAACTCTACAGATCATCAAAATTTTAATCAAGTTTTTAAAACGTCATCTTCATAGACCTTATAAAACATATGTATTGTAAGATCTATGGTTTTCTTACATTTTATTTGTAAATACGTATATGTACAGTAAACCCTCGCTTTACGCGGCAAGTGCGTACCGTGCAGTATGGGAACCGTGCTATAAGAAACTCGTATTTAACATACAATTCAGGCTAATTCGTAGTGCGTTCTATGGAACCTTACATAGTGCAGTATGGGATCCGTGCTATGAGAGACTCTCAGTTGGAGTAATACGGACGAAATGACATGTAGGACATTGATACCTTATTCAAAAATTGGCGCGACACAGTAGTCAGCTCAAACGTGTTCTTAGACAGCTATTATATAATCAAGCATGTCTAAAAGATAACAGTCGATAACAAAATTTACATCAATACCCGTTTGCACAACGAACTTATGGGCTGTTTACTAAATATCGTGTAATAAGAAGTCCGTGTAGTCGGAGGGATGTTGGATTTTTAGCTCCGTGTAGTATGGGAACCGTGTACCCAGAGTGCCGTGTAAAGCGAGGGCCTACTGTAATTCATTTTCGTACTTTGTAATAATTCCTTGATACGCATGCAACGAAAAACAAGTACTTTCCACACTAAATACGCATTGATCGTTTTGGTGATTTAAGGAGGTATTCTAGTATAGAAATTTAAAAAAAAATATTTTTTTTCACATTCTTAAAATTTAACTATTTAAGAATATGTGAACAAGAGAATTTTTAAAAATTTGAATTATTTTCTGAGTTACAAGTGTTTGATCATGATAATCCTCTTTTGTTTCCTTCCTTTTGCGAAACATTAAACGCATTTTTCTCAAAACTATCTTTATCAATACAATGCCCACAATTTCTCGAGTTCTACTGAGCCGATTTACTTGACGAACGGAGAATCGTCTTTATAGACTTCTTTATGGCCTTTATAAACTAGCCTCATCTCCAAATGTTGATTTTTACTATTTTTTAAAAATTAGAGAAATACAAAAATGCGGTAAGAAATTGATCCCTTTGTTCCAGCAGTCAGCGTTTTGTCAAAAATTCATTTTTACATCGTAATCCTGGTATATACATTTCGACATCATTCTAGATTAATTATCTTTTTTTTTTTTCATTTTGAATGGTTACGTGTCAACTTATTGAGATCCCTTACTATTGCTAATTTGTAAAAATATTAACATTTTTAACAGGTTGTCGTCGGCTTATATTATACATTAAAATTATATTACTCATTGTGAAGTATTCAATTGACCGTAACAAACCGTTTGTTCAATGTTCAAACAAACAACAAAATCATATGTTTCTGACAAATATAACTAGCTGATATTTGTGACGATAGATATTGATTCTTATAACCTAAAATAAAATGGTAATTTCATCGTTATATATCTATTGTAAAGCAAAACAATAACATTATTGATTGAATTTCTCACACATTTAAAGGAATGATCCCCAATCGCAATGAGTAATTTCCTCGTCGATTGTTATCACACGACGAAATTAATGACCCGATCAAATCATCGCATCGGAACCGTTCGCGCATCAATAAACCCGGCGACGCCAGCGGTCCTTGATTAGCATAGAGCACACTGCCAAGTCGTAAAAACGTAGTCGAATTCATCACGAACTCACAAAATTAAAAGTACAACGTTTATTGCTTTATTGCTTATTCAACGTCAAACTGATGACAGAATTATTCCTGTTGTAATAACTCAATCACGGATGTTTAAGATCTAAGCTATTCACATCGTCAATATTAATTTGCAATATATAAAATGTTCGATAATCACATACAATAATAATTCATTGAGAGGTTTTTATTTCGTTATTGTGATTGAAAGGTTGTGTAATTCTTGCATATGAGTTGAAAACACAATCATTCAATTTTATTTAATTTTTAAAACTAATATTATTATATAGGCCCAGCGTTTAAGCTCAAGGATTCGTGTTGACGGGGTCGTGAGTTCAAACCCCGCTCTGACACCTGACATCGAGCAGAAGCGATGTCCATTTTCACTTGATATAGATAAAAAATATGTTTCCAACTGAAAATAGCTCATTTAGGGCACTCCGAAGTGAAATGGCAATGGTAAACTTCTCACACTCTTTCTCCCCTGCTTACAGACCTGCCCTATGGCGTATATATACACATATATACATATATAATTTAGGCGAACTATATTTTGATTTAAATTTTATTTAGTAAGCAAACAATCTAAATAATCGATATCCGCTCTTTCATCGACGCAAAGGCAACGAAGAATTGTGTTTGTATTTTGCCGCTGTGAGGGCAAAACGATCTTATCCAGCTATAAAACATTTTACCCAAAAACGTTTCGTTAATCCCCTATCTCAGTGACTACGAACAGTTGTTCGTCTCAGCGAGAGGTCCTTTGTAGAAAATCCATACGGAGAAATCTCAAAGAGCGATGTACCTACTCAAACGATGCGGACGTCATTTCATATTTATGAACCATAAAAATCATTCTTCTACGGTAATCGCAAACACAAAAGGCGAGTACTTTGAGAACATGTTTTATTAAGGGTTACATTTTACATTGCGGCATACGACGTAATTACAGGTGCTGTTTGGAAGGAAGAACCACGACAAAATGTGAAAGCGTTTCGGGAAGCTATTAATTGCACATTTCAAAGTGAATTGTTGCGTGAACACAATACTGACTTGTTTTATTCTGATTTCATGTAAACCGGAAGGTTAATTATGAGGTAAGAATAATGTAATAAAATTAACAAGTAGACGATATTAAAACAAACAGAAAATTTGATCTGAATTGAATGTAATTAAGTTTGATTACTGAGTGAGCTTTATGGCATCAAAACATAAACACAATTTTCATGTCAGTCCAATCTTCTTGCAAATATAAGCATTCATTTCAGTTAAGCGTTCTAACGTTCGGCGACCGAAAGCGTGCAACAGAAGCTGCAACACAAGACAAGCGTGACAAGAGTTGCGACGTCGGGCTGAGGATGAGAAATGTTTAATTTGTGGTAAATAAACATTGTTTAAAATTAAAAATTAAGCAATGAAGAACAAGAAATAATCATGGAGCAAACTATGGTTGACTTCCCAAGAAACACATAACTATATAGTTCTATATAGCATAGCAAACTGCTTAAAATAACACAACAACGATGTTCTTGTCTATAACTATAAATTAAGGAGCAAATCATGCAGTAACATAGACGATAACATAGCATTGTTATGGCAACACTAGCTTATCCTTCTTTCTTGAAACTAAAAACTGTGAAAATGCTATATATTTACTGTACCATCAGCAGTTTTACACATAAAACCGTATGTTATAAATGCTCATCACAAAGATACGCCTGATCGCAATATAGATAGCATTTTCACAGTTTTTAGTACCAACGCTATGTTATCGTCTACGTTACTGCAGAATTGGCTCCTTAATATACATTTATTCAACAAATTTAATTAATTTAATTTAGCACAAAGTTACTTCTATCTAAAAGCAACGATAAATTTCAATATTAGTATAATAATTTATTTTAATAAGCATCAATGTTTTATATTAATACGCTGAACATTTTTCTACGAATGTTTGAGATTTTCACGAGCATATATCTTAGCTTCGATGGGAGGGTCTCCAAGAAGATCTTCCATGACAAATGCGACAAAATAAAAAGGCGAAAAGAACCAGGGTCGCCGTATATCTAAAGAAATATGGGGCGGGCTCGATGGCAATCACATCGTGACGAAGGATTTCGCTTTGGAGAACTTTGTCGCGCCTCATGAACTGTGCCATTCATTTCAGAGACAGTTGACTGTGTGCCGTTAGTGGAACGACTGATATTTTTTGTTCTTATATATATACTATATATATATATTTTAAATTAATTTGTCTCAATTACAAGAAGTAATATGTTATTGAAAGAAAAGTAATGTATTATATGTCTTTATGAAACACATGTTCTTCAATTGAGTGGGTCAATATCATTTTGTTGCGATACAAAAATTATGAAATACAAAGAAAAACTGTCGCATTTGATGCCCAATTCGACTTGAGTATATTTCTCATGTTCGATCTCTCGCTCTGCTTTGGAATCGTGCTTCTTTTTCTAGACTTTATTAAGAGCCCGTTTGTATTTTACTACATCGAATGATTGAAAACCTGTTTTAAAATGTTCACGTTTCCTGATAGAGAGGAATCGATTAATTATTATACCTTTTAATGTGCACGGCACTTCTTCAGTGCTTTTTCGGAGCGGGCCGACTCGTGCGTCACGAGCCACGATGCGAAATGATGGGTCAGTGAAGATGTTTTTCCGATGCGAATTATTAGTAACAAAACGTTTGAATATAGGTTTGGGCAAATTTTGTGTTTGGTTATAGCCAATAAACACGATAAGACGAAGTACATACCCATATGTATAATAAAACAACAAAATATCTAATGGTATATTATCGTTGTTTATCATTTACTATAATTCATATAAACCGATTCAATCAATTTGGTATTCATGTGTGAAAATCATTTTTAACGTGCATAAATATATAATTTTCATTGTCTAAATACATTCAAATCAATCTCTTGTTTAATATATTATTATAAGAATTATATACAATATAATAATTATATATCATGTTTAATTTACATTATAATATTTTGAAATACAATATGATTTGAAAAAATATATACTCAAAGACTTATAAGTTTGATTATGTGAGAGCAATTTGAAAACCTATCACACGATAATTAATTTCGTTACATGCAGTTACATTTCAATATATTTTTTTTGGAAATGCTTTAAAATTTCATTTACCATTTATCTATTATAACTATAATTAAACTATGATATTAAACTGCTTTACTCTAAACTTTAAATGTAACTTTCCACACTTCGGGCCAATAGTGAGCTTTAAAAATTCCTACATATATAACAATATGTTTCCAATATTGGACGAATTCACGAAACGTGACTGTAACAGGACCCAAACGGATTAGTCAGAATTTTATAGAAACCTTTTCTGCATCAAAACCAAACACAAAAGTCGAATTTTGTTTAGTACCACCGGTATATACGTGGACATATTTTTTTTAAAAGCTTGGATGTAAACATATAACAGCTGCTTCTTCATGATTTTTTGACGATTATGAGTTCACGATATTTAACCGTGACTTATGAAGCGAGTTTAATGTTTATTCTCATATATAAATTTTAAGTCAAATCTTATGAATTATATTATATTTTTGTAAGAAAGTAGAAGAATAGAAATAAAATAAAGATGCGTTTAAAATATAGGTATTATAATAATGAATTCTGAAAATCAAATCATTTAAGTTAAATTTCTGAGAGAAAAATAAGAACTGATCTATACTGTTCCAAAACAGAACGTTTGGTAACGTTGCAGAGCATTACATACAAAATGTAGAGCCGCATATTTTTCACTTTCATATAACATATGCATATGCGGAAGATAGCTAGACAATTACCGGGGAAACTCCTGGTCGGAGCTGCAAAGCCACCCAGCCACTAGTCAACGAAAAGGATCAGGCAAAGTCGTATATCAATCGAAGAACGGCAATAACACGTAAAGAAACTTCGCATCTTCATCCAATGAAAGAAACACTATTGCCCGTAACTGTAATTCTGTCGTCGTGATTAACTTAAACAGTCGTAAATCGACTCCTCACATACACCACCTAGATAATAATAATAATAGTCCGAGCGAATAGATATATAGCATCAGATACCAGCCGCACCAGAGGAATGAGAAATGATAGGTTTAGTTAGAAATGTTGGGGAATCGGTATTGAAACAGATTCCAGATCTTAGCATTAGAAGAAATACTTGAAAATATTTATATATAAACAAAATCATATTAAAGGAGATGTTAGCGAAACAATGAGAATTATAACATTCTCTTAACGTAAATAATTAAAGTAAATAATAACAATTTACTTCAATTGATATAGTCAATATTTTTTATTACCTAAAGAAAGATTTTCATATATGATGTTTTATTAAATTAATTTAATTTTCAAAATAACCCATACATTATTCCTATGATGACTAATGCATGTCTTGAATTATCAATTGGTCCATTCATCACTACCTACTGGTCAGAGTCATTGATATAATTTTTCAACACATTCGTGCTAATGACAAGACGGATATCTGTCAGTCGGTGTCACGATAACAGTATTATGTCGCGATCAACATTCATATATCAGCAATTATCTAAACGATTCATAAATCGTTCGAATACAATAACGTAATTAATTTTATAGGCGCTTTAATAAATGGGTCATGATTGCGACGGCGACTACGGCTGCGCTGCCTGCACACATGTAGTCTTCATGAGTACAAAAAATAACATTAACATGGGTGATATCAAACCTTTGCCTTGTTTGCCTTTTTGAAGCTCTATTTGAGTTTCTATCCTAAAGAGCAGAATAAAGTTATATTAGTTCCACAACACGGCCTGAACTCGAGCATATTCGACGTCCAAAATTTATGATCATAACAATAACAAAGAAGATTAATCTCCTTACACCGAGCACCGGGGATTGTACAAACAGTTTTCTGTATATTTAACGAGCATACCATTTAAACTAATAAATCTATAGCGAGCATTACCAGTATCTGTTGCTAACAACGAGGTCCCAAGAGACGGATGGGGTTTGTTGGAATATAGAAACATTTCAAGCGTCTGTTACAAATTTCTGATAAATCATTTGGACCTTTTCTCAATCTGTTTAGATACTGCGTACCAATGCAGTCAATTTGAAGTATATTTTAAGCCCTCAATTCACCAATACGATAAAGATTGTTACAAATCTTAATGCTTTTAATCTCTCATTTATTTCTCTCTTGAAAATAGAAAAACACAACCATTGCAAATGACAAAATGACTGACAGTTGAAAATACGTCTTGTTATATATGGAATTCTTTTGAACTTGATATATAATATGCGCAACGGTAACTATACTACAAACAAGAATAAGCGAATGTGGAGGAACGTTTGGGTTGAATAATGGCCCATTGAACCATCTTGAACATTTTTGTCTCTCTATGGAACATCTGTAATATAAACATCTATAATATAATGTGAAATTTCGGCGTTAAATACACCAACCAATAATATTATTAATCTTGCTCTTCATCAACATATAATTGAAATAGGATGAGATTTATATTAAACAAATATTTCATAGCTAATGTTATGTATGAGACGTGACGGCAATTTCAAAGTACTAAGAATCGTATGCTACGGTCATTTTGCTTCGCATGTAAATGTGATCCTTTATGATTGGCAGAAGCTGAAGCTGACATGCTAGGTCCCTGGTCCCCGGAGTCTTATGACAATAGAAGCAATTGTCTGACCCTGTCCGAGCAACGAGTGAGCACGCACGTCGTGTGTAGTACTTCGCTCATGTACAACATCGCGGTCTTGTTTCGACGAGGTTATTGCCACGGATCTCGTGTAGAGAGGGCGATAATTGGCCCGGAGAGAAGCTGAGTCGCTTCTTTGCGCGCGGATGCGCGGTATCTCTCGGCGGCTAGAGCGGTATAGCGGCATGGACCTGATGCCCGGTACGTTTGATATAAGAACCGATCTTTTAATATACCTAATACATTCAAGTTGCATCACTTTACAATTGTAAAGACAAAACCAAACCATCTCAATTTTTATATTCACCTGGAAATATAACATTGCCAAGGAAATGTAAGAGCTTTGTTTGAAATCATATCACAATGTAAATTTTCTACCGTGGCAGCGCCAGCTCGCATAAGCTTTCGTTTGGAGTATTTCATATCGAGGTAATGAATATTTTATGGGCGTCAAATTGGCCACAAGTGGACACGCGAACAAGACACGTACGAGTACTCTGCGCGAATCTCCCGTTAATTAACGAATGCGTATACAACAGTTGTTGCTAAATGAACAAGGCGAGACGTCTTTTCGTGACGAGTTCATATAGGCATTTATAAGTAAGCGTCAATATACATTTGCCTTGGGCCGCTTTTAACTGACAATGCATAACGCAGCGCTGCTATTATATTTCAGTATTGAGTCATCGTGCGGTATCGACAAATACCATTTGAAATAATAATTGCGAATCAGGCACATCTTGGATGATTCGCGGTTAAAATATAAAAATAAGCCGAAGAGTTACACAATCGTGACAATCAATCGGACGCAAACACGAAGCAAAAATCAAAGGTAGAAGAAAAAAAATGATCAAAGGCAAAACAAAGTAAAACGCAATATCGTACAAACGTCTATAGTATTTTATCTGATTTTTTTGGTTGTTCGTTTTCGGCTGAATCTTTTGAGGTGCACCTGTCTGTTGGCATCAAGAGGATTTGTGCGTAGGCACACACACGCACACATGCGGCCCGAGAACACAACCTGATATCCCGCGGCAATTCCGAGAACAAGAAACAAGCCGCTCCGGCTCGGGTCGACCGCACAGCACACGTTTTCAGGCAATGTCTCCCAAACCTTTTCTTATGCAGAAATCGGCCTAACTTTAACATCACGACAGAAAACGATTTGAATTTTATTGAAATACAAAATACAAATAATGTCCTTATAATTAAAAACCTAGAAACATCTATTTCAAATATTTTGCAAAAAATGTTGTTTTTAACAAATTGACAAAAAAGTAAATTCGTTAAAAACAACATTTTGATTGTTTAATTTCATTGACATAAATGGTCAAAACGAATGTCACAATCTTATTCTTTTGGATAAATGTTCTTTGAATTACGCTTTGTATACATCCACAGCTTTTAAAATTTTCTTTCAGGTACCTTTAGCAAATGTATAATAATAATGCATTTGATCTTGTAAACTATCCTAAACTATCTGAACAAATATGCAATCTTTATAAAAGGATGGAAACAATTCAAAATGTACACAATAAAGTTGTTTGTATGTTTGTACATGATAGAGAACGGAGGATATCTGGCCCAGAAATAAAAACATTACTTTCACTGTTCTTTATTAATTATTTTGACGGTGATCTGAAATGTCGTTCTTTAATTAGATCATATTAATAATAATAATCAGTTTTATTTATGTATACTTAAAAGTGAATTTTAAAAAACTTGCAATATAGAGAAGACCGATTGAAATAAAACTTTGGAAGTTTTTGGCCTATATTTCATATACAGCGTACATCCCGCTCCGAGAGCATATAGGGACGACTAATAAAAGTTTCATAGCATTATAAAAACATTACCGTGAATATTATTCGGTTCTCGGAATCTTAAAATACGAAAAACTATCGAATGTTTTATGGGATAATTTATTACTACGTCAAAAGAACTTTGATTTGATTTATCTGCATGTGTGTATACATATAAACGAACGATGTATACATATATCAGCTGGTCGAACTGTTCATGCTTACCGTAGCCGACACATTTTTCCATTTGAAAATGGCAAAGTAATATTTTAAAAGTATGATACTAATATTGTTTTGATTAATGACAGTGAAATTGTGCAAAAGTAAATTACGCTATATAACACTTCTATAAACCACTTAAAATAGTTGTAAATATACAAGAAAATGTAGACATAGATAGTTTAGTCAATCTAATGTTAGAGCAAGTTTTAATTAAAACTGACATAATCTAAAATCTACTTATTGTTAGATAATTCTTAAACTTCCTGCACAATTATTGTTATGCTGGTCTTCAATTGAGTTAATCGACATTGTGGTCGAAATACTTTTTCTCTAGAAATAGAGGGCTTATGTCACAAATTTGACACCGTCATATCTTCAACTTAATATCAAGCATATGAATCGTTAATTTAATATAAAGCAAAAACTTTGGAAAATCTATATGGGTTTAATTGAGTTCCTCTATTATTGAAAAATTAAAAAAAAATGTTACTTAAGACCAGTGGTTGGGAAACAAGGGTAAATTACACCAAATGGAGTAAAAATGGAATATTTGGGCGTAAATGGTATTTTTTTTTTATTATATTTACTGTATTTACTACGTAGAAGTCCGTATTTGGGTAATCATTCTTCGCCATGGGGGTAATATCAGCTCAGACAAAAATATTTTGGGGCAATGATTAAAAAACAACAGCTACTTCAGTCTTTTACAATAATATTAAGCATAGTATAAAAATTATTTTATAATTTCATGTTTTTTGCACACCAGACCAGATGATTGTTATTTTGAATAGCAAATGTTCCTCAGAGTCTCTGATATACTCAGTTCCCTCGAGATCTCTTACTAAGCCGTATTTGGTGTATTTTAGTGTGTGTGTTCGGACCGAGGCAATGCCGTTGCTTCTAGACGCTGATTAGGACTAATGATACCTGGCGACTGAGCGGACATAATTGAGAATATCCGCTCCCCTTCCTCACCGTTCGATGACGCCTAATATTGTTTTTGTTCTTTCGTGCCGAATCTAATTCTTGATTTTCGACTTATATTAGTGATTCCGACTCGATTCTGATTCTTCTTTTTTCTGTCGTTTACATTTTAAAACGCTCAGTGTTTTTGCTTGTCGTCTGTCTGAAGCTAAGATTAAGACTCGGCGCGGTAAACAGCTTTGATGTCGAATTTGCATTTGTAATTTTGGTGAATATGTTTTGTGTTGAATATGTTAATGATATTACTCGGTATATAGATCTACTAGTTAACACGTGAATGAATAAAAGCTAATTTACGGCGGTTTAAATGTGAAACAAAAAATTCATTATCAAATACGATGAACCACAAATCAGAAGAAAAATAGAATTATTCAATTATGTGAATAAGAATTTGCATTAATGGCACAATAAATATTATATAAATTTGTTAAAAAAATCTAAAGAAAGATCCAAATACTAACAGCAAGTAGCAAATAAATTTTCTGAATCCAAAGAAAGATCCAAATACTAACAGCAAGTAGCAAATAAAAATTATTATTGATATTGACATTAATAACAAATACATAATTATACGTTTCAAAGTTAAGAGACTAAAAAATATTCGAATAAAGATACATAGTGCATTTGTAATGCATTTGCTTTTGTTTGTTTTTTCTTTGCAAAACCATCAATATTCTATGGATGTTTGCAGTCGCAATGAAAAATATTTATGATGGCATTGTTTTATGATCTTTGATGCAAAGCAATGTAACCACGTTTTGTGACAGTTGAGTTGCGTGTGAATAAATATGCGTGAGCGTTTGAACATATTGCTTTGCCAATGTAAGCAACGATTAACAATTTGTTTATGACCGTGGGGTAACCGATTTATTAAAATAATTCTATTTTTTTCTCCGTAAAATGTTCTAGATATCTTACATATGTTTTATGCATCTATTACCAATCATTTTGATTTGGAACACTGGCAAAATGTCTTATAGTATCTCATTTAAACGAATTCATTCTCGTTTACACTAGTTTTCACTTTTGCATTGGTTGAGTATGGAGAAATGATTTATAACTATACACAATGAATTTAGTTTTTGTAGTTAATATCGATATATTGTTGACCATCCCTAGATTAATGCTTCATCATCTGTATGATACGGGCACACACGATGGCGTCTTATAGTCGCGCGCGGCGCTTTCTCCCAACTCAGGTATGCGAACGTACTGCCGCTTCATCGGGCCATCCTCGGGGAAGCGTCCTCAAATTGATTCCGGGTCTTGTCCGGTATTATCTTCAACAATATCTTTATACAAGGGTTCTAACATTTTTGCAAATCATAAAACAATTAGAAATATATTTAATAAATTTTTACATCACAAATTTAATTCAATTTCGAGAACTCAATGTAAAAATTAGCTGACCCACATGAATCGAAACAAAGTGCACCGACGTAATATATCATGTTTTACTGACCAATGTGTGTGCTTTCAAAGATTTACAAAAACGCCTATTTGATTTCACAATATTTAGCAATGCCAATAAATTATTGTAACTAGTGGGGTGTATGGCATCGTGCCTTAAGGCAAATTGCTGGAACTTCCCGTACCGTAACGAAATGTTCGAGGAATACTGAATGTTTTCAAATAGATTATTATGAATATTGTAACATTGTCTAATATTTATAAACTGAATTGCAAAGTTAAAATTATTTGTTTAAAGTATATTAGAACTATAGTCAGAATTAAAAATAAAATCTAAATTATTTTCGATATACAAAAAAAAATTCTTGAAAAAAAAATTAAAAAAAAAAGTTTAAACAATTTTTTTTCCAAAATCAATTGTTATGTTAAGATAAGCAGAAAGTTCTTTGAATCATTTAAATCGGACGCTTAGTTCTCTCAAAAACTGCCATTTTTTGCACACTTAGCTCCGTATCTTCAAAATGGCTGGACCTGCCTTTGCCAAAAACTAATAAACGCTTCTCCCAATCATTACTAATTGAATGTTTGTTAGATCATTCAAATCGGATGCTTCGTTCCCTCAAAAACTCGATTTCTATTTTCTGCACTCTTTGCTCTTTATCTCCGTAACTGCTGGACCTGCCTGTGCCAAAAACTAATCAGCACATCTCCCTATCAATAGGAATCGAATGTTTTTTGAACCATTCAAATCAGTCGATCCGTGCGCCCGAAAACGTGACTGGAAAATTGTATCTATACATACATACACACACAACTGCCCAAATGTTCAGAAACCGTCGAGAAATGTAAAAATTTTCAATTTAGATTTTTGGCCCATTACAATAACTTACCCTACGGGAAGTTAATAAATAAGGTAGATCGTCACCCATTTTTATTGACTCGAAGAGAGGTTTTCATTTATCCTTTCTTCTTCGAATCTAATCAAATTTTAATTCTCGCATCCTATAGAAGTTTCTTTGGTGCGATCTGCCTAGGGTCAGGACGTCACGGCACAAAGTTACGATAGCGCACGGGTCGGGTATATTGAGAGGAGTCTCACGAGCCGAAGCGTCGCGTCGCACGGTAGCCGACAACGTTCAACTATTTCTACGTTTGACAGCGCGACAGGATATTACACATGTCCATATATCATGAGGCAATATGAAAAACACGACTGCCTTATACGTCCAATGTATGTTATGTTACTAGATTCTCATACAGATAATAACTTATATATATACGATTATGAAAAAATTGCTATTCTTCAAACCAATTAAACCTATATCGCCAACAGTTGAGCAATGAACGAATGCGCAATATAAAGAGTATACGATACAAAAGCGATCGTCTCGTCCGTTAATGAGGGATAAAAATCACTAACAAGGTAGCACTTGGAAAGCATCGCAATTAAAATTCTTATCTGTCCATAAAGGTTCTGCTCTAGCCGACCGATGCGATAGAGCTCTTGAAGGCAAATGATGTTTGTATACCCACACAGCCTTACAATAATAATAACTCATACATTTTTAAAACTGTGCATGCGTGTCTGTATTATTATACATGAATGCATTTATCTAACGGCCTAAGATTATTTTGCTATGGTTTTGCTGGATTTAATGATGCATCAAAAGTATAGTAGTAATAACAAGTTTATCGACCCTACATATATAGGTGGATACTACTGTCGGTTCTGTTAGATTTCTACAAATATTTTATTTATTCATGAATGGCTCAAAGGGACCTCACTACACTTTGTTTTTACAACAGCGATCCTCGAAAGTTTATCGTTTTCTAGAAGATAAATGTTTTGTATAAAGGAAATTAAACTTTTTATTAGTATTCTGAATGAATATATGTGCTATACTGCATATGTTGTTTAAAAAATAGGCCAAAAACTTTCATAAAATTTTAAAATCTAAAATTTAGTTTTTTTTGTTTTAAGCACTATCCTTAAGCACACGTTGGGATTAATTAAAATTTAATATATTTAATAAAAAATATAACTACATATCTACAAGAGCTCAGCAATTCAGGTGGAAGTAGCAATAGTTCATATTCCCTCATATACTAGATAATCCCTAAAAATATCGAACATATTTATTATAATATTTGTTGATAAAATATTATAAAATCGATCATAATTATGTTTTCGTTTATTCATCAAGTATCGACACAAATTATTGGAAATATGCAATTATGCACTAAAACTATAGACAACATAGCGAGCACGTGCTACTGATTCATTAATTGCTCATTTAACTATTAAAAAGTGAAGATTCATGAACCAAATAAAAATATTTATTAGTATTTCATATCCCGATAATTCGTTTTGATACAACCGTCATTGAACGTAGGATCGTCGTAGAATTTGCACAACGTCGCGCCTTAGGAAAACAATGTCAGAAGACGGTAGTTACAGGCTCGGCATTTTTATGTTGCAAATGCGATCGGCATGTATCACACGCGAGTGTTAAACACAGGCTGAACAGACAAAAATGAATAGAAAAAATAAGCACCCCTTGTAGTTGCGATAAGTAAACGTGTTGCACGCTGAGGGCCTTCCTGGAACGAACGCCGCAAGAAAAATATACAAGCAGTCGAAAGAAGAGTAATATATAGTAATACCAGCACTCGACAGAGCGTGAAACTCACAAAGGTATTGAATTCGATCCCTACGTTTTTAACAATGCCCGAAAATCGGTTCCTCAGACTGTTTACGCTAGTTTCTGGAGTGAATCGTTTTCTTTGAAAGCGACGATCGTGTTGCAAACCACCCTAGTTGAAACTAAGCCAAGCCAATGAAGCGCGTTTCAAAAAATCTCAGAATAGTATACATGTATTATTATTGTGAATTTCCCAAAATCGTAGTTGACAAACTTGTGAACATTCGAATAGAGTCAATAGCAAAGAAAAAACACGCCTCATCGATTTTGATGGCATTGAATGGTTTGAAAACTAGGATTCCATGTTAACATTAAGATATAATATTGTTTGAATTTTAACCGAAGCTTTCACTTTCTAGTGGGAAAAGTATGAATAATATATATATATATATATATATATATATATATATATATATATACAGGGCCGGTCCTGGGGTCCTCAGCGCCCGCATGCAAGATTCGTTCTTGCGCCCCCCCCCCAAATAAATTTAACTGTTTATCATTTAAAAGTTTATCATTAAAAGTATATAAATATTTACATTTTTTTTAAATAAATTTTTAGTTATTCTGGATTTAGTACACAAAAATTTAGATATAATCTAAAAGCGTATAAAATATACATCGATTTTAAATTTATTTAGAAAATCGAAGTAATTCGCGGGTTGATTATTTTTAACGTATGTGCAATATTGATATTTGTATTTTGAAACATTTTACTTATTCATTATGCGATTTATTTCTATAAGCAAATCATTTTCAATTATAACACTCGTATTTCATTATTTAAATTTTTAATTTAATTTAATTTTTCATTATTTACAATATCCAAAATTGCGTCGTAAACTTTTCTTTATTGATATGGTAAGACCCGAATTGTATTCATCCTTGCTTTCCCGTCATATTCAGAGTATCAGATTGTTTCAATTGTGATCATTTTTTAACGTATTTTAGAAGTATTGTTTAAAAATCAGTAAAAATGCAAAGAAATTACACATTTTTTTAACTATATAGAAAAAAAAACTAATTATATTTGATATGTATTATTTCTGCATAGTTAATATAATTATTAAATTTAGAGTATGGACACTACTAGGTATAAAAAAGCCTTAAGATATTCATTCCAAAGTAAATTTTGCTTTTATTTTTTATACTTGTTCCATTTTCATAACCCTAACCACGCATGTCTTCAACATACAAAGTTCATCACATGAAAAACATTTGCAACAAAAACACAAGTTACAATTCAATTTCTCTGAATAAACATTTTCTAAGCACTGACTCCCCATTTTTTATTTTCTCGATTATAATTTGTTTATGTTTTTTAAAAAGTTCCGTTTCAACTAAATCAGCTCGTAATTTGTCGTCAATAATGCCCAATAATTAATTTAATCTTTCGCAGGTTTGCGCTTACGGGATTGAACACTAGATAATTTATTTTTTGATTCCATGGTAACTTCAAACAAAGAAAAAATTGAATAAGTAGATTAATCAATAAACAGAGCTGTTATTGATTAGTTTGCAGAGTTATTAATCGGTTAATTGTTTCTACTAATATCACATTGCAAAATAAATATGCTTTTTAAGTTTCCGTATCCTTTGTTAAGTTAGATTGTTTATTATAATTTATTAAGTATTCTAAATTTCATATGAATAATAAAAAATATAAATAATACATTATAAATTTAATTTCCGAATCTCGATTTGGCGTCCCCTAAGGCTTGCGCCCGCATTTTTTGCATGCATTGCATGCAAGGCAGGACCGGCCCTGTATACGATATATATATATATATATATATATATATATATATATATATATATAAACGACGAAACTCAAAGCAACCATATTATTCGTTCATTAGACAGATTAAAAAAATAATGATCAATTAAAGCGGTCGCATACACGTTACGGGATTACGAATACGTGTTCGAAAAAAGTAATAAATGGTCGATTACACCCGCGGAAATCTTCAAAGAGATCTTCAATTTGGCATCGTTCTATAAAAAGTTCATACGATCAGAAAAACGATTTTATAACTATAAACTACAGAGCGTTCGCGAGTATTTGGCAGGCCTGTTAGTAAATATTTACGAACGCTATTAATTCGGACTAGTGGCGACTAGTACTGACCTTGTAGATGGCTAGACATCACAGAGAGAATAAAATTAGTGCTCCTACAATATCCGACTTCTTTAATGGATTAATATGATCCATTATTGCAAAAGTTGTATGCTCTTTAATTAAAACAAGACGAAAATAAATATAGACTTTGAAGGTCTCGCGAAGCCGCGTTTCAATCACTGCACTGAGTGATGGCTATTTTAAGTGAATTCATAAACTGCGTGTGAAGCATAAATGAATGCTCAATAAATACAATAGCGCTCTAACGATTTATATCTAACGTTCAAGATTTATGTAGTGACATAAAAGATCGTTCGAATGATTCATAATGTAAGAAATCAATAAATCAATATATTATATGTTACAATCGAATACACACTTTTATCTATTCATAAAATGCTTCTGAGTAATTAACGAAATAATTAACATGAAAAGTAGATCAATCAACCAAGATATTTAAAACAAAGGATAAACAATCTCTCTTTATTTTATAATTGGTGGTAAGGTTTTCAGTACTAAAACATTATTACTTTATAAGAAAGATCGATATATAAAAGTGATGGACAAAAAATATCTTTCGATTTTCTTCTATAAAGTTTTTGCAACCGCAGTGAAGTTTCCTGGTATGTTGTTAAGCAAGACAGATGGTACAAAGAAAAACGCGATGTCGCGAAGAGTTGAAAAGATTGCGTGAGCAGACTAACAATATTTCAAAATCTTCATGTGTACGCACTGTATTATGATGCGAACACTAAGGGTGTACAAAAATGATCGATGTGGGAGATAACTGGCGATAAAAATAAACTTTGTTTGATCCTAGAAACTTTAGACCTTCTACAGTCTGCATTTAAACAATTGTAAAAAGAATATCACATTGTTCTATATTTCAACGTATAGAAATACAACATTTTGGCTAATAGAGACGATTGGGTACGGTTGTGCCACTTATTTTTTGTTCACTAATAATTTTGTTAATTTATCAGTTAGCTGGAAGAAAAGTAAATTCTATGGTAATTTGAATATTTGTCTATATGAAAATATGTACTAAAATACTGTCTTTGAATACAATGGTTTAGTCATAAAACCAAATCATACAAGAAAAGGGCGAGTGGCACAACCGTACACACCAGGCATAAAAATAGGTTAAAAACAATAGCTATAAACACCAAAAATGGTTCATAACGACTTTCAATATCAGAAATATGTAACACGACATAATCATTTAAACAAAGCTTATAAATATAATATAACAAAATATAATTATTTAAACAAGAAATCTTTGTGAAATCTTTTGTTTCCTTGTACTATATTTTCCTTTTCCTTTATCTTCCGTATTTTGTCTTATATTAGTTAAGTTAGTTTTTTTTTTCATCTGTTTAATTTTCGTCCAAAAAGGTCAAAAAATACATGTCACAACATATAAATGTCACTTCAAACAAAACTAATTGCTGGTAATTATTTACTAATATCCAACTTATACCAAATAATAAACAAAGTGATCTATATGTTTACAAATTACATTATTATTAAAAAAAAATTGAACAAAAAATGCCTGTGACTCTTTAAAAGCAGTGCGGTCAAAGAATACAGATCAGCAATCAAACTAGCTGTAAGTGGAATTCTGTCTTAAGGCAATTAGGGCATCGTGCCTTAAGGCAAATTGCTGGAACTTCCCGTACCAAAAATTATTATTTTTTTTTAAAACGATTAACATTTTTAAGAAAAAATTACTTCGAAAAAATAAGATTTTTGAGTAACTATAAATTTGACAAAAAATTACTTTTTTTGAAAAAAAAAAATTAAAAAAAAAAAATTGTTTTCTTTATTTTGACATATTTTGCAAGATCTAAACTTTTTTTTAAAGCAATCGTACTGCCCTTACTGCATAAAGACAAAATATCAAAGCGCGTAAGCGCCGCGTCGCCGTCTAACGCGTAAACATTGGTAAGGAACCCATACGAATGTAAACCAAATTTATACTTATTGTTAAAATCTCTATAAAACATCTGATAATTTGATGTGCATATGTCTAATGATTATTTTTGACCGCCAAATGGTTTTTTTTTTACTTTTTTCATTAGATCTTCGAAACCGCTAGACCTGCCTCCATGTAAATTTGATCAATTCTTCACCTTGTCAATACAAGTAAAATTTTTTGAATTATCAAAATCGGACGCTCCGTTCTCTTAAAAACTGAGTTACCGTTTTCGGCACTTTTTGCCCCGTATCTTCGGAACGGCTGGACTTGCCTTCGCCAAAAACTAATCAGCACGTCTCCTTATCAATACGAATCGAATGTTTTTTGAATTATTCAAATCGGTTGATCGTTGTTCCCGAAATCGTCGACGAAAATTTGTATCCGCACATACATACACACACGCACACACACACACATAAACACACACACACACACATATACATCCATTTTTTCTAAGGTATGCCAAAATATTCAGAAACCTTTGAAACGTCGAGAAATGCAAAAATTTTCATTTTCGATTTTTTTGCGATTACTATAACTTGCCCTACGGGAAGTTAAAAACAGTTTCGTTTCGCTGTTATGACGAAATACACTACATCAAAATACCAAATCATTCATTCGTCCCTGCATTTGTCTAATGTTGTTCATTGATATAGTTTTCGAATACATATATTGCTAAGAATCAATTGCCGATATATCGATGAATAATAATTAACTTCCCGTAGGGCAAGTTATAGTAATCGCAAAAAAATCGAAAATAAAAATTTTTATATATCTTTACGTTTCAGAGGTTTCTTAACATTTTGGCATACTTTAGAAAAAATGGATGTATGTGTGTGTGTGTGTGTATGTACGTGTGTGTATGTATGTGCGGATACAAATTTTCGTCGACGATTTCGGGAACACAGATCAATTGATTTGAATAATTCAGAAAACATTCGATTTGTATTGATAAGGAGACGTGCTGATTAGTTTTTGGCGAAGGCAGGTCTAGCCGTTCCGAAGATACGGGGCAAAAAGTTTCGAAAACGGTAACTCAGTTTTTAAGAGAACGGAGCGTCCGATGTGAATAAATCAAAAAACATTTTACTTGTATTGACAAGATGAAGAATTGATCAAATTTACATGGAGGCAGGTCTAGCGGTTTCGAAGATCTAATGATAAAAGTAAAAAAAAATGCCATTTGGCGGTCAAAAATGATCATTAGACATATGCACATCAAATTATCAGATATTTTATAAAGATTTTAACAATAAGTATAATTTTTTTTTATATTTCTATGGGTTCCGTTAGACGGCAGCGCGGCACTTGCGCGCTTTGACATTTTGTCCCTATGCAGATAAAGCAGTACGATTGCTTTGAAAAAAAGTTCAGAATTTCCAAAATATGTCAAAATGAAGAAATCATTTTTTTCAAAAAAATATTGTTTTCAAAAAAAATTTTTTTTTTTCAAAAAAAGTAATTTTTTGTCAAATTTATAGTTTCCCAAAAATCTAATTTTTTCGAAGTAAATTTTTTTCAAAAATGTTATTCGTTTTTAAAAAAAATAATAATTTTTGGTACGGGAAGTTCCAGCAATTTGCCTTAAGGCACGATGCTTTAATTGCCTTAAGACAGAATTTCACTTACAGCTAGTTATCCTTTACGATCGACGTCTGTCACATTTCAGGCATCCCTAAGCCAACGTATGTGTGGATCTATGCGGAAACACTCGCAGTCGATTATGATGTATGCGTGTTGCAAGTGTGTTGTGCCGTCGCTGTGTATGGGCGTGTAATAAATTGGAGAACGTTCGTTTTGTGAGCGTTTATTTTTCGCCTTTGGCCAAACCAGAGATGGATTTCTCTCGGAACACTATCTTTTTTGGGTAATCAAAGCAAGTTACATAACAAACGCGGTCGTACAACGTTAGAAGGTATAATCGTTCGTCCTAACGTAATTATACCCAGATCCACGATGTTTGATGTAATTATATTGTGTAGCGCGATGGTGAAATTATACAATCTATTAAAATGCTTTTGTGGATATACAGTGGAACGCTGACATTCAAATATACTATACTATATGTGTATACACATCTTGTATCCGAAAAGAATTGATTGTGATTGATCTGATTGACAAATCCCAATATCCCATACAATTGATAGCAACAATCCTTATTCATTGTCGTCAATAGTTTCTCTTCATCCAATTGCTAACGCACAACTGACATGCATTCATAATTCGCATACCTGTACTAAGTTAATATTTTACGTGTATGGAAAGGATGCTGGTGTCAACGGTACGTAAAATAAAGCTTTGATCTATATGTAGCCAAACTTAAATAAGTACGTGATACCACCGAGTCTTAATTCTAATGTAAAGCGGTTACCGAACGCAGCAGCGCATACTAAATAAACTCAATAACCTAACGTGCTTTTCCAACTGTTCGAAAGCTTACCCGAAATGATGATTATGCATGCACACTTGCGAAATATACATAAGATATTTATGAAAATTATAAATAAATTATATGCTGGAAATTACCATCAACATAAGGAAAATAGTTTATCAATCTATTGTTACTTGGAAAATGAATACGAATACTATATATGAAAATATCTTATATTATTGAGCAAAAGATTTTTTATTTGAATGTATGTGAATGTAGGCAGGGGTAAAGCAAGGCTTAAATGTCAGCGGGTAAAAAGGTCCACCAACAATATTTCAAAAAAGATTGAAGTTAAAAAAAATTTAACAACAATATTTGAAAGTAGAAAGAAAAAGATGTATAACCAGCCATCATCTTGATTCTTACGACGTCGCTATCGGGAGATAAACAACAATATTTGGAAAAAATTCTAACGGAACCTTTATCCTAGCACAAATGTAAACAATAAAAAAATAGTAAATAAAACATTAATAAAGATAGAAGCAATTTTTCAACAGATAAAATAAATTAATAAATATTCCAACACTACTGATACGAGTATTTCTGACAAAATACTAGATACAGGTTACATACAGTGTTATCTCTGGGGCCGTTCAAGTATTACGTAAACACTATAGGGGGGCGGGGGGGTTATTGATTTGCTTATTTATGTGATATTTTAGTGACAGCTTTGCTTACTTTTGCTGAGAAAGGGGAAGGGGGGGGGTAAATAATTGTACTAAATCTGCTTACGTAATACTTGAACGATCCCTCTGTAAAAAATGTATCCATGGAGTTTATATTTTGCATTGGTTGATTAATGCAGTTATTATTTCATAAAATTTCTTTAATACTAAAAATAAGCCATTGTATCTGTTCGCCCCTTAGCCGTGGGGTAAAAAAGGTCATGAAACAAGTTTTTGAAAAGGTGCAACAAAAAAACACATTTTTACAATAATGAATTAGCGGTGAGTTTTATTGAACGTAATCAGATAGTTGTTTGTTTGATATGTGTTATTTCTTGTGATATAATTGGGTTGGTATACAATATATTTGCTCAAAGTCAAATTGGACCTTTGTGCCCTGCCCTACCCTATTTTTTATCCATTGAAAGTATTTAATCATCATATAAATTTTTGTGTTGCTTTTAAAATATTACTTTAAAATCTAATTTTATGTTATTTTACGATATTTCTAAGTTTTTTTTATTACCCGCATAAATGTTTATAATGTCCAATTATCCGAATCTTATTATTTTAATGCAATTAGCTCTATGAAGTAATCTAGACCGTTACTGAAGATGTGGTTTGTTCTTTTGAGGTTAAAAACACAATGTAGGTCAATAATAGAATTGTTTGCAAAGTCTTAGCTAAGTTTAAACAGCAAAAATGATTTGAATTCTCTGTTTTGTATTGGATACAAATCGAGCAAATTACATTAGTGCCCACATGCACGTGTCGTAATAATTGCAAGCGGGAAAAGGTTAAAAATGAAAAATATATAATAGGGCAGCAATATTACTATTTAGAATCATTTACCGATATAGCAGTGGATCGCCCACACAAAATGCTAGAGAACACATTTCCTAAGCAGTGGGCATCGGTTATATGAATGAAGATCGTTGACTGATCAGATATTATGCTCTATTCTGGGATCAAAGCATTCTAGCTTATACTGTGTATACTCTGGTTTGGCACTTGCTACTTGGAAACATTCCACATGAAACACTGGGTCGGCGGTAATTTGTCCATTTTCTTTTTATAATCATTCTTTTAATTTCGTTCACGAGTGGCATGGATGTATGTCAAAGACGATTGAAGTTTGAAAAAGTGAATGCGCCGGGAACAAAACATCACAAAAAATAATAGTAATTCAAAAGATACTGAATTTTGATCGTGCTGTATTAACCGTCATGACTCTTCAAATAATATATGCCTTATATGCGACAATTAAAAAACTGCAAAGTTTGACATATAATATAGAGTAGGGGGTAGCACAATGGTGCAATTTGACTTTGAACAATTATATTTTGAAAACTAAACCAATTACACCACAATAAATACCACATATCAAACGAACAACTATCTGACTATTTTCAGTAAAAATCTAAGCTAATTCATCATTGTGGAAATGTGTACTTTTGTTGTTTATCAAAAATTTGTAAATTTCATGATTACACAGATAACATTGTATATAACCTTGATCTGGTATTTCGTCAGAAATATTCAGCATCATAGTTGGAACAACTATTTATTTAATTTACCTCTTGTAAAATTGCTATTTTAAACTTAATTTACTTCTTTGTTTACTATTTTTCATTGTTTACACCTTGGCCAAGGCAAAGGTTCAGTTGGGGCTTTTTCCTCCTTTCAGATGTAAGCTTTTATAGATGTAATACAAAAAACACGATTGAATCTAACTTAAAGTTAACAATACATCTTATAAAACAATTAAATACGTATACCTAAGGTCTCATAAACTAAACAACAGTGCTCACAACCAAAAAAACTAACAACGAAAGAAAATATTTTTATTATACATTTTCAAACTTTGCCGTTTATCTCCGGATAGCGACGTCTTGAGAATCAAGGTGATGGCTGGTTATATCTTTTTCCCTACTGTCAAATATTGTTGTTAAAAATTTCTTGGCTTTACTTGTTTTTAACTTCCCGTAGGGTAAGTTATTGTAATGGGCCGAAAATCGGAATTGAAAATTTTTATATTTCTCGACGTTTTGAAGGTTTCTGAACGTATTGGCATACCTCAGATAAAATGGATGTGTGTGTGTGTATGTATGTATGGATACAAATTTCCAGTCACGTTTTAGGGCGCACAGATCAACCGATTTGAATGGTTCAAAAAACATTCGATTCCTATTGATAGGGAAAAGAGCTGATTAGTTTTTGGCAAAGGCAAGTCCAGCCGTTTCGGAGATACGGAGCAAAGAGTGCAGAAAATAGAAATCGAATTTTTGAGAGAACGGAGTATCCGGTTTAAATGATCTAAAAAACATTCAATTAGTAATGATTGGGAGAAGTGTTTATTAGTTTTTGGCAAAGGTAGGCCCAGCCATTTTGAAGATACGGAGCTAAATATGTAAAAAATGGCAGTTTTTGAGAGAACTAAACGTCCGATTTAAATGATTCAAAGAACTTTCTGCTTGTCTTAACAAAATAATTGATTTTGGAAAAAAAAATTTGTTCCAATTTTTTTTTTTTTTTTAGTTTTTTGTATATTGAAAATATTTCAGATTTTATTTTTAATACTGACTATAGTTCTAATATACTTTACAAATAATTTCAACTCTGCAATTCAGTTTATATAATTCTTATAAATATTAGACAATGTTACAATATTTATAATAATCTATTTGAAAACATTCAGTATTCCTCGAACATTTCGTTACGGTACGGGAAGTTCCAGCAATTTGCCTTAAGGTACAATGCCATAATTGCCTCAAGATAGAATTCCACTTACAGCTAGTTAAGATATCGTTGGTGGTCCTTTTTACCTGCAGATCTTTAAGGCCCGATCTACCTTATATGAATTAATGAATTAAATATTGAAGTGTATATTTTTGAAGAAAAATCTAAATTTGTTATATTTAGAAACTTGGTCAACCGACAAATAAATACCTATTGCTCTATATAGGATAAGGAATTTGCATAAAAACATTGAATATCAATATATTCATAAACTATGTATTGAAAGTTCTGCATCTAGTTGAAATTTATTCATCTAAATGTATCAAATATGCAAATCACGATTAGGTAACGCAATCTCAACGGCCAGGACTCGTAGGAATGAGGCAGAATAGTTTTCAAAATTAAACATATCAACAAAATTTGTGTCAAATGATCATGACTGGAATGATGTTTCAATTACGAACAGGCTGAGATTCCCGTCATATTAGTAAGGTCATAAAATAGCAATCGCAATGTTCGATTAACATTTTCCGGCTGCAGGAAAGGACGTGCGGCGTTCTTTCAAAAAAGTAGAGAGTGTGCCGGCAGGAAGGCGCGCGGGCCCCGTCTTCTGCAGGGACGTGCGTTACTAGAATAAACATCAAAGAGTCTCTAGAAAAGTAATTACCTGTTATCTGTTTGTAACCGCCGTGGAACTTGGCTCTCCACCATTTCACAAGTCCACTGGCCATCGGCTCCACGCTGCTGCCTTCAACGTGAGGCATTCACACAACAAAAACACTTTTACGTTATTATTTTTCAAATGATGAACGAATAATTACAACTCTATCCTTCGCCCATCAGTAACAACTTTGTCAGATGAAAACGATGACAAATGATTTAAAAACGACACTATGAAAACACACAACAAGTTAATAAACACGCGCTTATTCTAGCACCAAGAAACTTATATTAAACAAAGATCGTAGAGAATCACTCTTTGTCGTCAACAAACACTGAACACACTCTCCTTTGTATAATCCAAATTGTTATTGTGCGATGGTACGCATCGGGTACGATGCACGTGTATTGTGCCCGTCGAAAGCCGTTCCGTTGCGACTGATACGCGTCCTGCGCTTACGATACGCTGAAAGCAACTGGCGCGTACCGACGCACAGCGCTGTGTTTTGTGTTTTGAGTTTTGAGACGCTCGAGGAGGTACACTCTCCGACATAAGCGGACACAAACGGACACCTCGCTCTACGACGCGGCCGCCTCGTTCGACCGGAGAAGCGTTTACCTTCGCCGAGTACTCGACACTCGGCATCTGTTATTTCATTTTCATAGATCTCTATAATTCAAAGCCAAACAGATTGATGCGCATCAATCCTAATGAATTTTATACATTCATAAAAATTTAAGATGCTGTAAGTTGAACGAGATAGTGTAGAGTGGTGTTTAAAGGTCCGCGGGTAAAAAGCTCTATCACAAATATCTCAAAAACAAGTCAAGTTAGGATTTTTTTAACAACAATATTTGAACGTAGAGGGAATAAGATTTGTAACCAACCAACATCTTAAATAAAGCAACGTCGCTATCAGGAGATGAACAACAATGTTGAACAATAATAAAATTATTTTCATTCGTTGGTAGCTTTTTTGGTTGCGAATAGTGTTGTTTAGTTTACGAAACCTTAATATAATTTTTAAGTATATATTATTTAATAGTTTTATAAGATGTATTGTTAAATTTAAGTTAGATTCAACCATTTTTTTTATATAATTTCTATAAAAGCTTGCTTGTGCGTAGGGTAAAAAGTACCAACTGAACCTTTTCCCTGGCAAAGGCGTAAACAATAAAAAATAGTAAATAAAAATATAAATTAAAACTAGTGGGGTGGGTGGCATCGTGCCTTAAGGCAAATTGCTGGAACTTTCCGTACCGTAACGAAATGTATGAGGAATATTGAATGTTTTCAAATAGATTAATATAAATATTGTAACATTGTCTAATATTTATAAGAATTATATAAACTGAATTGCAGAGTTGAAATTATTTGTTCAAAGTATATTAGAACTATAGTCAGAATTAAAAATAAAATCTGAATTATTTTCGATATACAAAAAATTAAAAAAAAAAAAAAAAAAAAATTAAACAAAATTTTTTTTTCCAGTATCAATTATTTTGTCAAGACAAGCAGAAAGTTCATTGAATCAATTGAATCGGACGCTTAGTTCTCTCAAAAACTGCCATTTTTGTACATTTAGCTCTGTATCTCCGAAATGGCTGGGCCTGTCTTTGCGAAAAACTAATAACCCCTTCTCCCAATCATTACGTATTGAATGTTTTTTAGATCATTCAAATCGGATGCTCCGTTCTCTCAAAAACTCGATTTCTATTTTCTGCACTCTTTGCTCCTTATCTCCGTAACTGCTAGACCTGCCTTTGCCAAAAACTAATCAGCACATCTTCTTATCAATAGGAATCGAATGTTTTTTAAACCATTCAAATCGGTTGATCCGTACGCCCGAAAACGTGGGCGAAAATTTGTATCCATACATACATACACACACACACACATCCATTTTTTCTGGAGTAGGCCAAAATGTTCAGAAACCTTCAAAACGTCGAGAAATGTAAAAATTTTCAATTCCGATTTTCGGCCCATTACAATAACTTACCCTACGGGAAGTTAAAAAATTACAAAAAATAAATTGAATTAAATTCCAACTCCGATGATGAATATTTCTAAAGAAATACCATACCAAGGTTATATACAGCGTTAGGAGCCGTTCAAGTATTACGTAAGCACTATAGGGGGGCGGGGGTGTTATTGACTCGCTTATTTTGCTTATTTTCGGTAAGAAATTTGCTTACTTTTGCTGACAAAGCGGAGGGAGGGTAAATAATTGTAATAAATCTGCTTACGTAATACTTGAACGATCCCTTATCCTTATTAAAAATGTGCCCTTTAAATTGATATTTTGCATTGGTTGAGTATTGTAGCTATTATTTCGTAAAATTCTTTTAAAATTAAAATTGAGACATAGGATCTGTTTGCACCCTGGCTGTTCCATTTTACCCCGTCCATGAGGTAAAAAGGGACAGATGACAAATTTGAAAAAAATAGTGAAAAACACTTTTCTTCAAGAATTAACTGGGAATAATTTAAATTTACTGGACATAATATGGTAGTTGTTTATTTGATATGTGTTCTGCGTTATGATGTAGTTCATTTGGTATAAGCAGTATAATTACTTACTTGTTAAAGTCAAATTGAATCTTTGTGCCCCGCCCTATCATACGTATAAATCAATTTGTATTGTGTGTATTATTAGAGTTGTTTGTTATTAAATTTTTTTATAAGGTTTTCCTTCTAAATGCAGATGCTACTTTGCAGTATTCTTTATATGTTCTAATTCATTTCATTTCAATATTTACTATTGTATATGTAGGAATTATTTTATTGCTAGATTTTTCATGTTTCAAATATATGATTTTGCATATTGTGTACTTCTATAAATTTTTTAAATAAAAAAGTACAATAAATGGCAAGCAACTCGAAAGTTATTATATTTCTAAAAATATATCATATAGTATAAAGCATATTATGAATTTTACTGAAAGTTTAATTTAAAAATATCAAAAATATAAACATAATATATAAATTAAACTGATATTATTATTACACAATTCCTTTAACATTAGATCTAAAGTATACATGCCATAAGCAATTATTTTTTACATATACTTGAAAATGTTTAACTTTGATTTTATTGCATAAACCATCTGAATTACTAACTAAACCAAAATACAAAGTCGTGTTTCAATTCTGTGAAAGCACACTTTACTTTTTTATATTGATAATTGCGAAAATGTATTAATTGAAAAAGATAAGAAAAGTTTGACCTCTTATTTCAAACTGCATGAAAATAACCCTGAATGATAGATTCAGTGTCTTATATTTTCTATTATGGAAACTAATTTGTAATCATGAATGAGAATAAAATAATTTGTAATTTTGTGTTCTTCTCAGTTTAATCAAATTAGTCTATTCATTTGAGAAGGATGTACTGCACCGTATCGTCTATTCATTACTATATTTTGTTCTAATGACATAAAATGTTGCGGCGTTACGAATGTTATTGCCACGCTCATTTAAACTGCCTATGCTTCTCTCCTAAGCTGCATGTACTGCGTTGTAGGCTAGGTCCACATATCGGGATCTTGTAACATTGGACTTGTAAAAACATTATAAATATATTATAGCAATAATAATTATTTTTTGTACTGTAATTATTTAATTACATTTATACAGCTAATTTACATGTTTTTTTAATTTAATTTTGACAATTGGGCTCGCTCATAGAACCGGGGTCTCGAGTTCGATCCCGATATCAGCAACCTGTTGTCAAATAGTAGTGACAACAATTTTTAATTATAAATATACATAGCAATGTTTTTCCAAGTAAAAAAAATTCGCCCTATTACAGAAATAGTAATAATAATGATCATACAGAGATGAGACAACTGTTTGGGTTGCTATATCTGTAGAACCGACTAGTATTAAGTAAAGCACATCAGCTTATAGGACTCTTAAGTTCTGAATGCTGTTCAAAATAATAATAATAATAAATACAATATTTTAATTATGTTATATATTATTTATATAAACATTATATTCATTTTATATATATATATAATATAAAAATAAACAATAATAATAAATATAAATAAAAAATAAAAAAATAATTAAATCATGGGAGCCACCCGAATTCAAGTTACTTGCATGTTCCGAATTCAATCGAATCATTCGAGTTACTGGCATGATCCGAATTGAATCGAATCATTCGAGTTACTGGCATGATCCGAATTGAATCGAACCATTCGAGTTACTCATATGATCCGAATCGAATGAAATCGAATCATTCGAGTAACAACAGATGCGCAAATACACCACCGTCATTGTGTTCTTACATTTGTTTATTAGACGGAATACCGAAAGCGAATTCGTTTATAAAATAAAATATACACAATATCAATAGACCCAAGATTCTAAATATTGTTTCATATGCTTTAGTGGCGCAGACGTGTTTATCTTGATCGAAAATATATTGCAATCGTCTTTAAAACTAATTCATTAAAAAAAAATTGCAATATATTTTTTGATACTTCACAATCTTTACTTTGTCGAGTATATATTGGTTAAACTCCATTTTTGTAACAATTACTATATAAATTTATCGATGGCTTTTTTGTTTTACCTTTTATTTATCAATAGACTTAATTGGAGTTAATTCAGTTTTTTTCTGAGGCGTCTATAGATCCATATCACCTATTAAAATGATGATAAGTAAGTCATAGGACTTATGTAACAAGAATGAAATAAAATGACAAAATAATCAAGCAAGCGTTCAGGAATATAAAGTTATGCTTGCGTAATTTTTTTTAGTTCAATAGTATACACAGCATTTATAGTGTATGGCCATTTGGACGAGGCCTAAATGAGATGGTACAGATGCGATGGTTCTTGTGTGAGGCGCTCGCTTTGTGAACTACGATTGTCGACGGTTGGAGCATGTGTGCGTTTTATATACGTACTAACGTACTCGAATTTCAGTGTGTTCGTGTTATTGTCGGCTTGTAGGACCATGCTTACCAATGATTGTCAATCTTTTTTATCGATTTCAGCAATTATATTGTGAAAATCAAACCAATTATATCACAAAAAATTACACATATCAAACAAACAAGTATCTGACTACGTTCAGTAAGCTCCCAGCTAATTCATTATTGTAGAAATGTGTTTTTTTGCTGTATATAATGGCATTTTGTTAGAAATATTCATCAAAAGGTTGAAATAACTAATTATTTAGATCGTCTATTAAAAAATTACTTTTTTAAAATAATTTACTATTTTATTTACTATTTTTTATTGTTTACATCTTTGCCAGAGTAAAGTTGGTCCTTTTTACCCCACCCACCTGTAGGCTTTTATGGGCTAATTAAATAACGTATACCTAAAATTTATATTAAAATCTCTTAAACTAAACAAGTGCTCACAAATGAAAGAAATTACTTTTGTTATGGATTTTCAAACATTGTCGTTTATATAACGATATTGAGGTGGTGGTGGTTATTCGTCTTTTCCCCTCAACTTTTAAATATTGTTGTTAAACAATTTGTGACTTTGATGGTTTCTGAAATATCATTAGTGGACTTTTTTACCCGCGGACCTTTGGTCTCGCTCTACTCTACATGTGTTCCAAATTTAAAAGAAAATCCAGAATTATAAGTTATTAACTTTAAAACTTTAGAACTTTTTAGGTTATACTTTAATATTTTATTTTAATCAGAATATCTATTAAAATATATGATAAATAAATAGTTGGTATTGATGAACTTCCCTATATGTGTGAATTATCAACTTATTCAATAAAAAATAAATTAATTTATGAGTGATTAAAAGTATTCCGAATGGATTTATTACACAGAAGTGAAAACAAACTAACACGTTAACTCGGAGTATTTTCTAAAACCAAATTTTCAAAAATCAATAATTTTTATAATTGAACCAGTTTCGTAGGACTTTAATAGTTTAGTATGTCATTAAGACCAAGTACTCTATCGTTATACCAAGTAAATCGTTTAATTCTAATTTTAACAAACGCCAAAAAAACTACTCATTTTCTCAAACTTTGATGAATTTCTAAAATTAAACTATTTCTCGTAAAGCATATATTTCAGTAAGTTCTATAAGACCATGGTATATATCGCCACATGTCGATGAAAGGTCTAATTTTGACAAACGGCAAAAAAACGAAACTAATTTTTGCAAACTTTGACTAATTTTTAAAATTAAACGACTTGTCGTAGGGCCGTAATATTTTAGTATGATCTATAAGACTATGGTATCTACTCCAATAAAAAATTCATAAAAATTGTCGAATTTTTTTTTAACACTTTATTACAAGAAAACGACTCGGCCGATCTTTTTTCAAAAACTAATCAGTGCGATTCCCAAACCAATATCTTTCGAACGGTTTTCGAATTTTCAAAATCGATTCAGAATTGCGGGCTAAAACGTAGACGAAAAAAATTTCTGCTATGTACAAAGAAACGGCTTGGCTGATCGTCGCGCAAAATTGATAAACCTTAGTCCTCATCGAGATACATCGAATGGCTTTTAAATATTTGAAATCGATTCAGACGTTTTCGAGAAAACCTCGATTTACGGTAAAAAATCTGTACACACACACACACGCATACTTTTTCTGGTCTCATTCGATTCAGAATGGCTTGAAACGTCGAGAAAACATAAAATGAGCGAATCGATTTTTTTATGAAAACATAAACTTCTTCGGAAAGTTAAAAATATATAATTTCACTAATTAACTATTTGCTCATGTATATTACATGAGAATATAGTAACACCCTTAATTATTCTATTCTATACCTGAGGTAATAGTTCACTTTGATGCAAAATAAGTCAGTAGGACACATTCATTGATAAAACAGGGTTGCCTTGATTTAATAATGAAATGATAGTGATATCATCTCAAAACATGTGGAAATTGGATCATTAGCTCCTGGTATATTTTAGATGCTATTTTTAGCTCAAATATAATACAATTATATTATTCAGTGAGATCAATTAGCTAGATTCTATTTCATATTATTTTATTTTGATGACTCTTACGATAAAAAATTATAAATTAGAAATTATTTGCCAAATAGTTAGACAATGTTAATTTTTTTTTTCAAAATTGGTACGTAGGTAGATTGGTATCATCTTAATATGACTTATGGATTTGGTACATTATAATATAAAATTAATGCCGTCTAGGTACGGTTGTGCCACTTTTTTATCAGCAATGTATTTGTTAATTTACGAGTTAGCTGGGAAAAAGTAAATTCAATGGTATTTTAAACCTGTGTCTATATAGAAATGCTAAAATACTGCAATTAAATACGATGGATTAGTTATAAAATCGAATCACACAAGAAAAGAACGAGTGTCACATTTGTCCTGGGGGTGTGGACGGCATAAACATAGGTTAAAAAACAATAGCAAAAAGGTTGACGACTTAATAACGAGTTTTATTGTAAAGGCAGGTCCACCCGTTTCGGAGAAACGGAGCAAAGAGTGCAGAAAATAGAAATCGAGTTTTCGAGAGGTCGAAGCATCTGATTTGAATGATTCAAAAAACATTCAATTCGTAATGACGGGGAGAAGTGGTGATTAGTTTCTGGCAAAAGCAGTTCAGCGGTTTCGGAGATACAGAGCTAAATGTGCAAAAAATGGCAGTTTTTGAGAGAACTAAGCGTCCGATTTGAATGATTCAAAGAACTTCCTGCTTGTTTTAACGAAATAATTGCTTTTGGAAAAAAAAATTTTCCTTTTTTTTTCAAAAAAATTTTTTTTTCAAAAAATATTTTTTTTTTGTATATCGAAAATAATTCAGATTTTAATTTTAATTCTTGCTAAAGTTTCAAAGCTCGCTTAAATACTTAAAATAAATAATTTTAACTTTGCAATTCAGTTTCTATAATTCTTATAAATATTAGACAATGTTACAATATTTATTAATAATAATCTATTTGAAAACATTTAATATGTCTCGAACATTTCGTTACGGTACGGGAAGTTTAGCAATTTGCCTTAAGGCACGACGTCATACACACCACTAGCTCTATCTTAATTTTAGGGACGATTTAGTCTGAACTCAATATATTTGAATATTATTTGTTCTATATATTATTATCGATCAGGTTGTGATAATTGAAATTGGCATTAATAAATGCGTTACAATAAAATTAAATACTTATATAGTATTTGAAAATTAACTTCATGAAAATAAGTAAAAAGGGAAACAATGATAACATTTTTTATTGAAATGAAATGGCGTCAGAATTGAAAATAACAAGAATGAATTTTTTATCACTTTGTATTTATTGACATTAAATACACTAAACGACCTTAAATCGAAATTGTGTTTAAATCAGTTAATGAATAATAATAGGTAATCAAATCATTATTAAAGGTATTATTTATTCACTTTGCCGATAAAGCGTGAAATGGGCACAACAGTTCTCTCTTCGATAGGAAATATAAATCACAAAACAAGGAATTCACAAATCAAAACAGTTCCTTATCTTAAACCACACAATTTCTCTTATCACAAGAGAGCCGACGTCTATGCATTTGTACGTGATTAGGCTACATTTGTATTAGTGGGATCTACGAGCTTAGATGGATGTATCCATGCTAACAATCCAAATGATTCACCATAGGGAGTGTTTGCATTATACATTACAAACATACGAAAGAGCTCGATTGAATCTTTATCCGTACATGAAAACACATGATGTTCAAATTTTTGGCAATCCTTTTCGTAACGTTTTTCTTTTTCGTTACTTTTAATATCATTACACACGCATGTACATGTAACGTCCGGACTTTTGTAGCACACGGCTTCTCTCTAACACGATTTGGAAATTGGACAAAATCCTAATAAAGTTGTAGTGCATGGCATAGTGCCTTAAATTTTTTTTGAAAACTTTGAACAAATTCTTTTTTGAAAATTTTTTCATGTTTTGAAATTTTTCGAAAATCTTGAACTTTTTTTTAAAGCAATCGCGCGATTGTGCTGAATATCTCTAATATGATTTAAAATCAGTTTTTTTTATTGACTATAATGTTTTATTTTAATCAGAATAACCGAATTTTAGTAGGACTTCATTATTCTATTATATGCTATAATTTTTTTTTCTTTCACAATTAACTTTAATAAAAATTAGCACTTGTGCAAGGCGTTCAAAAAGTTCGTTTGCATCATTTTTGGTAATTTTTGTGAAATTGAAAATGAAAGTACGAAATTAATAATGTGAGGGCCTATTTTAATCGACTTTTGGAATTTTGCATTCGTCAATTTTTTCATTTATTGTTTTACATAAGCATACTCGTTGTATAGATCATTATCAAATATTTGTTGGATTGTTGTAATTTTATTATCAAGAAATTGAAAATATTTATTTATAGTTTTTGAAAACCCGGGACAATCCGGGACAGAACATCTAAATTCGGGACAAATATTGCCTTCAGAAAAACCCGAGACACAATGTGAAAATCCGGAACTGTCCCGGCTAAACCGGGACGTATGGTCGCCTTAATACCTTATAATTAGAAAAAATGGATGTATGTACGTACAAATTTTCGTCGATGTTTGGAAAGGCAGGTCTAGCGGTTTCGCAAATTCAATGGAAAAAGCAAAAAAATTCTATTCGGCGGTCAAAAATAATTATTAGACATATGCACATCAAATTATCAGATATTTTATACTACGAATTTTGTTTGACTTTCTGTGGGTTCCGTGCCAATGTTCTGAATCCGCGCTTCGATATTTCGTCTCTAAAACAGCTACGCAGCGCGATTGCTTTGAAAACAAGTTCAAAATTTTCAAAAAATTTAAAAATAAAAAAATACCAAGATTTATAATATTTTACCGTTAGACTGAGATTGCTTTAAGAAAATCAAAATTTTCCAAAAAAAATGGGAACAAAAAAAATTCAAATTTTTCAAAAAAGTCCAAGGCACGATGCCATGCACCACTAGTTTGTAATTTATTTAGGGTTGTAAATTTTAATTTTATTCATACAATACTTGTTCATAGGACACGCATTTGCCTTAAAACAGAATATCGTACATCAGTGTTTTCTTATGTTTCAGTATAAATGATTTCAGTGAATGGTCACAGTGTCCAAAACCATTTTATGCCCAAAGGAAAAAGAAAGAAAAGTAAGCAAACAATGGACGGTATTGTGAGCTGTAAGCGTGGAGGCGCGCGTCGAACCTACTTATTATTATTAGTTTAGTGTCAAGCATATTGATCGTACCGTACCGAGTTCTTCGCTTCGGTACGTGACAGAAATTCCAATGAACGCATAATATCGCATCGATTCTGTTTCCTGTTCGGCTGTCGGCAATTGTAAGCAAACTGCCTCATTTATTTCTCATTTTATTTTTATGACAGCCTTCAATCGTGTTATGCTCTGTGCCCGAAGGGCAATGCGCATGAGTTTACTTAATATCAAAAATCGATAGATTGCCTTTTAAAACCGCATTGATATCGTCTGCTTCATTAACACCGAATCCGTTAATTGGCAGAGAAATATTGAATATAAATTAATTTATAGGGCAAAGATAAGAATGTGCACAAGGAGTTGCGACGTTGCGAGAATAGAGTATATAATCATTATTATTTGTGTATTTATTGAAATTAATCATTGTCGTTAGTTTCTTAATTTTTTTCATCATATCATGTGTATTTTGATCTACTCATTTCTAGTAATTTAAAACAATTATCTTTTGTTACTAATTTAAACTAAATCTGTATAGGCTTACAATTAGTAATATTAAATATCTTTTGAAAATTTGTATAAGGGACATTTTAAATATATTTTGTTATTGTTAGACAACTAGTTTGTCTCCCAGGAACAAACAAAAATGTAGAGTGCACATGCATCTGAATTTGGCAAAATATCAATGTAAGTATTATAATTTTGATAGAGCTAGAACTTATTAATCATTTTGCGATTTCAAACGCTCATGGTTTCTGCGTCTTCATAGTGGGGGAGACTTAGTACGGTTGTGCCAGGTTACTGTAGTGACAGTAGTCAAAACAACTAAATTATACCGATTTTGAGGTAGGGTTCAAAGGGCGTAGATAAAGTATGTTTGCTCAAACAAGTTTCCATTATCGCAATGAGTCAGCGGTTACATTAATATTATCTGTAGACCGAATTGCTTTTAAAGAGCCAAGTAAGTTTTTTGTTCGATTTCTTTTAATCATAACTTTTAATTGTATACATTTTGTTTGTTATTTTGCTATAAGTTGAACATTAATAGTTAATTACCAGCAATTAGTTTTGTTTTATATGACGTGTATTTCTTGCTCCTTTTAGGTAAATTTTAAACACATAAATAAAAATCTAATTTAACTAAGACAAAATACTAAAAAGAAAGGAAAAGGAAAATTCAATACAAGAAAAGAAACGATTTTACAAAGATATATTGATTATAAAAATATGTCTTGTTATATATCGTTACCTTTTATGCCTGTTACAACCGTCCCTCGCGGTGGACGGTTGGACACTCGCACTCTTCTTGTATTATTTGATTTTATGATTTTATATTTACTCGTAGACAAAGTTTCAAATTACCATTTAATTTACTTTTCTCTCAGCTAACTGGTAAATTACAAGAATTATTGCTGATAAAAAAAGTGGCACAACCGTGCTCAGTCTCTCTCATACCTTCATTATTTTCAATATGATGTGTGAAGCTTTCAGTTCGTTTAGGCAAAAAAAATGGTATAGCATATAATTATAATTACAACCTTCAAAATTAAAACTTCAAACTTAATTATTGAACCTATTTATTAACGTTCACTAACAAGAACAGCATATTTGTGAGATTTTTTAAGTCAAATGGTCAAATCATCTCAAATACAGAAATTTTGTATTTATCGATTTATTAATTACTACATAATAAGCAATAAGATTAGAATGCTCAAAAATTATTTCTTTAATTGACAGTAGTTGATTAAATAAACACAGACTGGAACTTTCCGTACCGTAATTCGAGGAATAGTAAATGTTTTCAAATAGATCATTATAAATACTGTAACTTTCATTATTCGTATTTTATAAATAAAATATAAGAGTTTATCAATTGTACGACGATGTTTATATATGTTTAAATGAAAAGTGAATAAATATAACTAGATTAAGCGGATTTGAAAGTAATACTAATAATAATTTGACTTCAATTCTTATACGCTGTCTATTATTCATGTGGGTCCCACTGCGAAGTGTATTTTTGTCATAACGCCTGGGAAAAGCGTTTTCCATTGATGTATTTTCCTGTCGCGTCGCTCCAACGAGCCACTTGTAGCGAATAAACGACCATTTGGGCTTTCACGACCCATTTCATAGAACTATAAAGTTCGGGCAACAACCCATTGAGCTGTTACGACCATTCAAAACGGATACGGAGTGGGTTCACTGGGATTACTCCCATTACTGTAGATATCACAATTAATTGTAATTCAAGATTTTAGGTACGTAATTAGAGAGTGAACATTATTAAAAGTATTTTGATTGCAAACCATTTTTTTATAGTAGGGGAGACTGGGTACGGTTGTGACAGGGTACGGTAGTAACAGTCGCTATAGCAGCAAAACTATACTGAGGGCCCAAACGAACAAACAAAGATGAAGTTTGTTTGTTTAAACATGTTACTATTATTGCTTTTAGTCTGCGCTCTACACATGATCTGTAGACTGCACTGCTTTTAAAGGGTCAAAAATAAGTTTCGTCATTCGATTTCTTTTAATAATAACTGTTACGTGTAGACAGATAGATTACTTTGTTCGTTATTTTGCTGTTAATTATTAGCAATTAGATTTTGCGTAGATAATTTAGGTCAGTCATAACGATGATTTCTTTTCAATAGTGTGCGTTGGGTACGGTTGTGACATGTGGTTGTGGGTCTTGTCTTTTTCAGATGAAAATTAAACACATAAAAAAAATCTAACTTAACTAAGACAAACTACGAAAGAGAAAGGAAAAGAAACCACAAAAAAAGTTTGACAAATATTTTTTGTATACTTAGTTTTAAAAAAAATGTTTTGTTATTTATTGTTATATTATATTTATAAGCTTTGTCGATGATTACGTTGTATTGTATTACATATTTCTGACAATAAAAGGCGTTATGAACTATTTTGATGCTCATAGCTATTGTTTTTTAACCTATGTTTATGCTGTCACAACTGTCCTGGGGGCCGGTTGTAACTCTCGACCCTTTTTTTGCATGTATGATTTGATTTTAGGACTAATCCATCGTATTTTAAGAATGTATTTCAGTATTTTCACGTAGACAAATGTTCAAACTACCATTTAATTTACTTTTCTCCCAGCTAACTGGTAAATTGGCAAAATTGTGGTTGATAAAAAAAAGTGGCCCAACCGTACCCAGTCTCTCCTCCATTCTGAAAAGCGCGTTAGGAACTTGTCAATTTATAAAAAATAACTAAATTAATTTTCAATAAATTCGATATAGCCCAAGACATATAACATCGAACCATTAAAACATAAGTATAAATTCGACTGCTACCAATGTCGCTACCAATGTCGGGAAAAAAAGAATTATATGTTCAATTAGTTATTATTATAATGTATTAAGAAGAAACTAATTACGTTTGTATGTGGTTTTAATATTTGAAGTATTAATTTATAAATTCTTCATTTTGTTTTTTAGAATTGCGTTTTAAAATCATTCTTTTATCAATTAGCGGTAACATAAACTTACTCTCGCAAAATTTCACATTTTATCTTAAAATAGGTAAAATTTCAAAATATATATTTTCATAAATATGGACAAATTCTTCGTAAAATTTACAAGAATATAACTTCAAGACCGAGAATATTTCTTAGAATTTTATTTGATCAGACTACTTTGAAATACAAGGCTCTATTAAACAAAGATTTTGTGCCTATATTCAATATTATCTATATAATGGTAACTCAGACCTTGCCGTCAAGCCAAAATAAGGTGAAAGTAAGGTATTGACCTTAACTGTCCTGAACAAAATTGAAAAAATATCACGTTGTTTGGTATTTATGAGATTTTAACTGTAACCTAGAGCTTTGATGAAATTATGACAATTTTTTGGTTAGTGTGGTTAATTTTTACTAATTTTGTTCATTTAAACTTTGAATTAGTAACCGTGAATAATATTTCAAGGATCACAATCAAAAACAATTGCACGATTGCTTTAAGTTTCAAGAATTAAGACTTTTTATTGAACTATGAATTTAAAATCATTAAAATCGGTCGACTTTGAGAAGCCCTCCTTTAAAAAATTGTACTAAAGTGATTTGGCAATTTTTACACCAAAACTTTGGCCATTTAATCGGGTTTGTAATATGGTAAAATACTTGATAATTTTATCATTGAAAATTTTGAGTAAAAAAATAAAAACCTAAAAATGACATGATTTTTGCTAGTACATTTCGCTCACAATGTTTTTCTGTAGTATATTGAAGCTTGCGCATATTACAAACATTTGAATTGATTATGAGTAAAATGTACTAGCAAAAATAATGTGATTTTTAGGTTTTTATTTTTTGCTCGAAAAGGGCCTTCAAAGTCAGCCGATTTTAAAAATTTTAAATATATAGTTCAAAAATGTCTTAATTCTTGAAAACTTGGGGCAAATATTGATTTTTTTGACTGTGTTTCTAGTAATGTTATTCATGGTTACGGTTCCAAAGTTTAAATAGACAAATATAGTAAAAATTAACCACAATAACCAAAAAATAATCATAATATCAGCAAAGACTCTATAATTATTCTTGCAAGACGAAAAAAATAGCAATGTACACAATGTTTGCGCATATAATATTGACGTTATTACTTTAATATTTATAAACTAATTCACTTTAGGATCAGTTTAAATAATCCTAATCCTATACATCTCAATTTGAAGTAACTAGTACATTAATAGTTTGACAATCTGCGGGATATTATCGTTGCACTGAATAGTCTTTCATTACATAATGTAATAACTATAATTACTGAAGCATTAGTTTATGCCTATACTCAGTACGCTTAGTAAAAATGTTTTACTACCAGTAATCAATGGTTCAAATATTGCATTTTATCTTCTCTGCATTCCTTCCAACTGTTAGAATAAATGCAGAACGAGAAATAGAGCATGCTGCTGATGATCGAATATCAACAATCGAATGAAAAATATATCAAAATTTATTTTCGACTTTTTTTTACAAGAAGTAAATAGTGCGTAGAAAATAATTGTGCCTTCCTCGGTTGCCCTATGTGGATACTTCAAACGCTTAACATGTTTTTAAAATTCCATTTAAAGTGCGTTGCGGTAGTGCCGATAACGAATTCAAGTGTTCGCCGCAAAGTAATTGATTTTTGATAATTTGATAACCGTTAACTACGAAACTTGGTGCCGCTTTTAATAATATATAATCCCATCTACTTCAAATCGACCTTTCTTATGAGCAAATACGAGCAGCATAACAGCATTATCGTTAGTACATGTTTTTAAGCCGGTGGAGAATCTTCAGAGAATTATCTAAAGATATAGATGATGTATTCACTAATAAATAGCTGAGATAAAACGATCCTACCGATTTTAATAATTAATGTTTGGTGTTATGATTTAGTTTAAAGCCTCGGGTCCTAAATATCATGTTTAGAAAACAATGCTTTCGGAAGTACATACTAGTTTTATTTATCTTAGAAATAGAATACTTAAGGTAATCTATTTTTATCGTAACGATAAAATGAATTTCTATTTATCACTAAGTATTTTATAACATTTTGAAATAAAATTATGCGAATTATGTAGCTGAACTAGGAGCTACCTGTAACAGAGGTACCTAGTAAGAGGCGTTTTTCAATATGATCTTAAACGATATTAAAATATTTTTTTGTCTTGATTGGGCATGCAAATAGTTCTGCATGATATTATCATAGCTACTATCCTGAAGGCAACGCAATGAACAGAACTGTGGAGGTGCGTCATTTTTGTACTATCATAAAAATACAAAATGGTACCATCATAAATTTTCGGTTTGCGTTATTATTATCGACTAATTTTAAATTTTACATATCTTAATTCGCTTGAAATTTAGCAAACTTATTGTTAGATAATGAATATCAATTTATGTGATTGATAAAATGAATAATTAGTTATCATGATTCAAGTAAAAAATCGCACCTGTGGCTGGTTAAAACAAAACCTTGGGACCAGTTGTAACATACAAGATTATATGCAGATTTAAGTAAGGAAGATTGATTGGAATATATAGTTCGTAACATGTGAGCACATGTAAATTGTGTTACCGGAAACATTATATATTTTATTTGTATTATGATATTAATTGTAGTAGTATTTATGATAAAAATTTATATTACAGGAGACATTATATATTTTGTTTGTAGTAATTATAGTTTGCATTGATGTATGAAAAGAAATACTTAAAACAAATTAACTTTCTTAAAAATAAGTAGATAATGAATTATCAGAAGCATTATTTTTTGTGACTATTTGCTCTGGTGGATGTTACAACTAGCACTAAACACGAGTTAAGTTGTAGCACCGCACTTTTTCTAGAAATTTATTAATAACGTGAAGTAATAAACAACATTTGTTAATATATTTTTACTTGATTCAGTAGAGAAATAGGTTCATAAACTGTTCATCTTTATTTCGTAGAAATATAATCAGTGAATTTCAAGATATATTAATTTAGAAAACTGTTACAACAAGCCTCTAACTCACCTACGTGTGAGTATATATGCAATTCAATAACTTTTTCTTGAATCGCTTGTACTGATTTCAATTATTCATAAGTGATTTGATGTAATTCAATACTAATGGTTCCTATTTATTGGTCGAGTCGTTTTTTGCAAAGAATAGTTAAATACAATTTTTTGCTCACATTCACATTAATTTTGAAACCAATCTAACACATTGATTTTAAACCAACTTATTATTTGCGAATCGCGTTCGTAGCCTTTTGTTTTGTAAAGCATACAAAGTTACTTCTTCTGAAATGAGATGAATACTACCACGTAGTAAAATTTACACGTATTCTCCGATAGGTTTTTTGTTAGTTCAGGCGTTAAGTGTGCAAAATAAACAATAGTCTGCAAAGTACATATTCTTGTTCTATGCACACAGTCGCGAATATTGGTTATAGGCGATTAACAACCTGATGTCTGCGGAGATATTAAGGAAAGGCAAATGAATATTACTTAAGGTCATTGCACATACGCATAAAGAAAAATGGTACTTCATATTTAGTCTTGCGACTTTAGGGATTCTTTGATGATCAAAATGTTCAACAATCGTTGTCAATAACATTATTTTTCAAATAATTAATTCTAACTGTTGCCGATTCAAGTGTAGACATACAGGTATTTATGTATGAAAAATGTTATCGATTATTATAACCAAAAACTCTAGAATCTTGAATTATTAACTTCCCGAAGGAGAAATGTTTTTATCAAAAAATCCGATTATCTTATTTCATGTTTTCTCGACGTTTCAAGCCATTCTGAATCGATTGAGACCAAATTTGGAAAAAGTATGTGTATGTGCGTGTGTGTGTGAACAGATAAATCGACGTTTTCTCAAAAACGGCTGGACCGACTTCAAAATTTTATGTATCGCGATAAGGACTAGCGTTTATCAATTTTGCGCGATGATCAGCCAAGCTGTTTCTTTGTAAATAACAGAAAAGTGAAAAAATTTTCGTCCACGATTAAGCCCGCAGTTATGAATCGATTTTGAAAATTCAAAAACTGTTCGAAAGATATTGGTTGGGAATCGTGCTGATGAGTTTTTGGTAGAGATCGATGAGAATTTGGTAGAGTTTTCTTGTAGTAAAGTGATAAAAAAAAATTTCGACGATTTTAATTATTATTTTTTGACTGTAGATACCATAGTCTTCTAGATCATACTAAAATATTACGGCCCTACGACAATTCGTTTAGCTTTAAAAATTCGTCCAAGTTTGGAAAAATTAGTATCGTTTTTTTAGCATTAGTCAAAATTAGACCTTTCATCGACTATTGCTTAAAAACGCCTGAACCGATTTCAGAAATTTAAAAATCATTTAATGTGTCTCAATGAAGACTATCGCTTGTCAGTTTTGTGCGGCGATCGGCCGAGCCATTCTTTTGAAATTTGGAAAGTGTTAAACTTTTCGTCCATACTACCGAATCGATTTTAAAAAATCAAAAACTGTTCGAAAGATATTTGTTGGGAGTGATACTGATTAGTTTTTGGTGAAAATCTACCGAGCCGTTGTCTTGTAATTCATTGTTAAAAAAGTTTGAGCCGATTTTTATGAAACTTTTTTTGATGATATATATATAATATAATGGTCTTATACGAAAAGTAGTTTAGTTTTAAAAATTCATCAAAGTTTGAAAATGAGTAGATTTTTTTGACGTTTGTTAAAATTAAAATTAGACGATTACTTGGTATAACGATAGAGTACTTGGTTTGAATAAACATACTAAACCATTAAAGTCCTATTGAAACTGGTTCAATTATAAAAATTGTTGATTTTTGAGAATTTGCTTTTAGAAAATACTCCGAGTCAACGTGTTCGTTCGTTTTCAATTATGTGTAATAAATCCACTCGGAATACTTTTAATCACTCATAAATTAATTTAGTTTTTATTGATTAAGTCGATTAATTACACATATCGGGAAATTCGTGTAACTTGCCTCACGACAAAATACCAATACCAACTAGTTTTGAATTGTACCCATCGCCAGATGAACACCTTGTAAGAGATTTGATGGGTAGTTTGCGTTCTTTAGTCTAGATAATTTAATTGATAATTTTATTAATCTTCAATAATGTTTTCAAAACTAATGTACTTATATCATTTCACCCATATTCCGAATACGCTCTTACTAACATAAAGGCACACCCGATTTATGCTGTAATAGGTTTCACATTTATTTCTACAATTTCATATGGTCACGACTAAAAAAATGCATATTTTTTTCAATTTTATATATAAGTTCAATGATTTTTATCTATCGACTTTTATATCACTAATGATCATTATCAGAAAAAATATAAATATATTCTATGTCTATAAGCGGTTGTGATGTGATTTAATCTAGAAAGCAACCCAGTAGGTGACCATTCCCTATCTGATGAGATTTGTTTATTGGATTTTTTATTTAATAGGGGAGAGGTTATGCACAACCGCCTTGGGGGTGTGGACTGTTATGACACTTGCCCTTTTTTGGCTGATTTGATTTCATCACTAATACATCGTATTTAAGGACAGTATTTTAGTATTTTTATGTAGACAAATGTTCAAATTACCACGTAATTTATTTTTATCCAGCTCATTAGCAAAATTATTGCTGATCAAAACAATCAGTGGCACAATCGTACCCAGGATTTACTACTGATGAGGTATATATCGCAACAATGGTCTTGAATGGCAATTTCTGACTGGCATTTAATATGATATTTTTAAATTTATGACTGGAAATTTGTTATCACTACCGCTTTCGATCAAGATGGCCGAGGTGGGTATCGAACCCAGTGATTGAGAGAAATCGTTCTTACGATGGATCGGCATTGGCAAAATTCTTGTGCGATCGGCTAACATGCTGAATAAGTTTTTATCGTTATATATGTTGCAAAACAATATGATAATTGTATAAAATATAATGGAATTGTATATGCATATAGTAAAAATATATTATATATGTGGTATATAGGGATAGGATATAGTTATAATAAATAGTTATGAAAGTAGAAATATAGACAGATAACAAATAAAGTATGCTATATCACGACAATAAATAAATAAAGAGATAAGAGTATGCGACTAAAATGTATATATAATAAACAATAATAATAAAAAAACAATATCCCTATCGATTACCTTCGGGTACGGAACTTTCGAAGGTACATAGTCCGGAGATTAAGCTTCCTGTGGGTGTTCCAGGTTGCGGAGCCCGCTATAGACCATGTGATGTAATGCATTATTATGATAATGACGGCTTGCGCTCGGAATGCTATTACGTAAGACGCTAAAGATTTTGTAAAAAGCGATCGCCTGCGCGCCTGTCGAATTTTTTTTGTGAAACTTTATTAGTCGCAAAATGCATTATTCTGTAATATAACGCTATGATGAAATAAGTAATCAAGGTTGCATTTAACTTGTAGTTTAAAAAAATCTACTATGAATTTACGCAAAAAACGATTAAATTTGATTTGCTGGAACTGGTTTGAAATTAGATCTTTGGTGGTATTTATATCATCTTATTACATAAAGAAATTTATATTATATTATTGAAGCAAAACTTTTATACAATATGTTGTGCTCGAATGATGTTAGTAAGTTGCTGTTTGTTAGAAAATATAGAAAGAGAGGAAGAGACTCTTTTCATGATTATGTAATGCTCAATAATCTTAATGAAAAGTGGTTTACATTTCACCCAATAATGCAAATCCTAATCCCGGGTTCGAATCCAACCTCGGTCGGTTTGGTATCAAAGCAGCTTGATACCAAATTTTCACTTGAAATCATAGATTTCAAATATGATATCAAGTGAAAATGGCTTTTCGTGGGCATAGCTGTAGCGGCAACATGCTTCTAGGAAGTAAAGAGGTACTAAGATTGTATCTCTTTGAAATAAAAAAGGAAGTCGAATTGTATCCCTATAACAGTCTGGACTCTGACTTTGTGCATCCATAATTGAGTGCAGTTCAAGTCAACCCACGGACCTTTGCCGTTGGAAGAAATATTCGTTAAGAAAAATGAAAAAATATGTAATAAACATTAAAAATATGTAAAGAAAAAGTAAAAATATATGTAGGATGTAAGATAAAAGTAAAAAAAGAAGTAATAAAGTTAAAAAAAGGCAATTAATAATATTTTATATAAAGGATAATCATTTACGATATAATAGGCCTCCAATTCAAGTGTCATATAACTACACTTGCAGGCCGCCTGGCTTAAAAGGGTGGGAGGGTTTGACAAAAAATCACGAAATATTACGTGGGGTAGGGGAGGGTCTAGTAAAATATCACTAAAAAAAATCAGCATTTATCAAAACATTTCCAAAAATTTCACGTGTTTCTTAAGTAAGTGATGTTGGGCGGTGGAGGGGGTTAATTTTAAATATTACCACGTATGACCAAAAGAGAGAAAAGGGTTCAAAAAAGCAAAATCCTTTAATAAAATACCTTCGACACTATCGGAAAGTAAATAGACTTAATGAATAAAAATTGAGATTTAGCTACTTTTAAAATTTTGACGATACAACTTTGAAATTTTGATACGAAAATGTTTCAAAACGTTGATGAATTTTTATTATGAAACTACTATTTGCAGGCCTATAATATTTTAGGATGTTCGTTAATCAGAAACGCTGATATTATACAAAGTTTTATCAAAACTTCTGCAATTACGATGAAATGACTTGGCGGATCTTTGCCAAATACTAATGAGCATGATTCGCAACTGATATTTTTCGAACAGATTTGAATTTTAAAAATATAAATGTAGAATTTGTGACTAAAACGTGAACGAAAATTTTTGCATTTATCTGCTTATTATAAAGATATAATGCGGCTGATCAACCTAATCCGAGTTTTATAAAATGGTTTTCATATTTCAGCTCTCACACGCAGTTACTTTTTTCAATTTTGGGGCAAACGATTCAGATTGACTTGAAACGGGGAAAAACATAGTATTAGCAAATAGGATTTTTCGGCGAGATGATAAATTTATTTTTTGGGTTAATAAAATTATTAAAAGTTTGTCTAAATAACGTATTTTCAAAATGCAAACATGTAATCAATATTTTATCAATTAACTTCATTTAATAATAATTTATTGAAAAAATTTAAAAATGTTATATTTGAACTGGATAGTGAAATATAGCCATATGATATGTACTTAATTACATCGGCTTAGATATTTTTATGACTATGCTCCCGTTGAGAATTTCTATGGCTGCTAACAGGTCTGTCTGTTAGCTCATTCATTTGGATTCTCGTGACTCCAACAGACCAAATCTCTTAGCTGACTAATTGCGAAGTACATTTCCGTGTTATTTCATTATAAATAAAATCGTTTACCGTTATATAGCATGGAAGGCATCATATACCCATATTGTTAACACATAATGCCACTTTAGTGAATTTGCACCAGGACCCCTTCACACAATAGGCCGCACCGCATGCACGGGGCTCGCGCTGCGTGCACTGCCATGGGCTGCTTACACGGTTACACGCGATTTTCATTTTGAAATATTATTATAATAGATATTTACTTTAGAATAGAACAAATAAGATGGATATTTTTATAATTAACTCTAAATATAAACTAGCGGTGCATGGCATTGTGCTTTGAAAAAATTATATTTTTGAGAATTTTAAATTTTTTGAAGAAAATTGTTTTTTTTATATTTTGAAATATTATGGAAATTTAAAACAGTTTTTCAAAGTGATCACGCTGCGTTAGCTGCATGTAGACGAAATTTCGAACTCAGTGTTCGAAACCCATAGAAATGTAAACAAAATATGTTCTTGTTATTAAAATCTGTTTAAAATATCTGATAATTTGAGGTGCTAATGATATGTCTAATGATCATTTCTGAACATCAAATGTTATTTTTTCACTTTTTTTTATTGGATATCGGAAACCGCTAGACCTGCCTTTCCAAGAATTTTATAAGTTTTTCATTTCGTTAATACAAATAAAATGGTTTTTAAACTATTCAAATTGGACGCTTTGTTATTCAAAAATCGAATTCCTATTTATGGCACTTTTTGCCCCGTATATTCGTAACGGCTAGACATACCTTTGTCAAAAACTAATCAGCACATTTTTTTAAATTATTCAAGTCCGTTGATACGTGTTCCCAAAAACGTCGAAATTTTGTATCCGAACACACGCACACATTTACACATAGAGCCTCCAGTACCGTACTAAAATCTGAATACTAGTAATCGATATTTAAAATTTGTAATACCGCGATCCCGGTATTAATACCGGTATTGTCAATGAAAAATTTACTAGCCATATTTGTATTTACCGCATTTGTTATATTGACATATTAACAAATAATATATGAAATCCAATAAATATTGTTCTGAAATGAGTACCTACATATTATTTATTTTTTTAAAAAAAATGTATATTAACTTCTATATTACAGGTTCGTATGGAATTACATACAATATTTAAGGGGAAAAAATTAATTAATTACTTATATTTTTTTAAAATACGCTCAATAATATAGACAATGATTTGTTGCATCTTCAAGCGAGAACCGAGTTTTAGTACTTAGATTTGTAAGTAAGATTTAGATTTTTTTTTCGATGTTGAGACATAACAACATATAACAAGTAATATAACAATCATACAACAATATATACGGTGCATTTTATAAAAGAGAGGCATATTATTCCAAACTTTAAATTTTTTATACAAATATGCCGTAGGCCCATAATATGTTACGCGCTTAGACTATGAGGCATAAAATCACAAAAAAAAATATATTTTTTAAGAAAAAATTGCTCCGATCTTATCAAAAACAAATCAGCATGATTTCCAACCATTTTGCAACTAATAACTATTGAACAGTTTTTGAATTGAATTTTTAAAATCGGTTTAGGAATTTTGACACTCATGTTAATTGTGTAGAAACGGCTCGCTCTATAGTCGCAAATAAATTCACGCCAATCTTTATGGAGTTTCATCGAACGGTTTTTAAAAAGTTTGAAAACGCTACAGCCGTTTTCGAGAAAATATCAACGAAATTTTGGCTCTCATACTCACACGTATACTTTTTCCAATGGGAATGTCAAACAATAAGAAAGACTGGGTACGGTTGTGCCATGTACGGTAGTAACAGTCGTCATAAAAGTTAAACTATACTGATTTTGAGATAAGGTCTTAGAGAAAGGAGTAATGTGTTTTATTCAATCATGTTTTCATTAATTTCATACATTGGATGAACGCTCTACATGAACATGATCTGTAAACCGCATTGCTTTCGAAGAGTCAAAAGTACGTTTTTATGTTCGAATTCTTCTGTTAATTGTATACAGATCGATTACATTGTTTGTTATTGTAGATGAACATTAGTAGTTAATAATCAGCAATTAGTTTTTGCGTAAATAATTTAGCTTAGACATAACGATCATTTGTTTTGAAAAGTGTGCGTTGGGTACGATTGTGGCAAATTTTGTTGTTACAGTTGTGACATGTATTTCTTCACCTTCAAACAGACAAAAACATTTAACTTAAATGAGACAAAATTCTAAAGAAATCGAAAGGTAAAGAAAAATTCAATACAAGAAAAAAAATTTACAAATATTGTTTATTATCTTTGTTTAAAAAAATATGTTTTATTATATTGTAAGTTTTTCTGTAAATGATTATGTTGTGTTGTGCTACATCATTCAGGTAATAAAAATTGTTATAAACAGTTTCGGTATTTATAGCTATTATTTCTTAATCTATTTTTATGTCTGTCACAACCGTCCTGGGGTTTGTTGACGTTTGTGATACTCGCCCTTTTTTGTATGATTTGATTTTATCGCCAATCCATCGTGTTTGACGACAGTATTTCAGTATTTTCACGTAGACAAATGTTCAAATTACTATTTAATTTACTTTTCTCCCAGCTAACTGACCAATTACCAATTACCAAAATTATAGCTGATCAAAAAAAAGCACAACCGTAATCAGTCTACTCTACGGATTAAGTTTAAACGTTATGAAAACATAAAATTAGAATATCGTTAATAATTGATGAACTTCTCCAATAATTGACGTGGAACCCTTTTTAAAATTTATCTGAAGTTTAAGGAATTATTGTTGTGAAAAGTGAATTATATAAGTAAACTTTCAAAGTGCACCGTATCATGGTGCCGAGCTACTGCCACTCTAGTCATTTAAACTTGCCAACGCATATTTCTGGCACTCTAGCTCAAATTTTGGGCATATATATATATTATATACACAGATTTTACACAGGATAAATAAAATGTTCATTTGTTTATTAACATATTGATTAAATTAATATAAAAATTAAACAATGATTTGGAAAGTTATATATTCATATATATTAAATGTAATAAATCTGAATTAAAATCATTTATTGAAATATTATTACAAATAAATAAAATTATAAATAATAAATAATTATTATTGTAGTAAAATTTATTGAAAAATACTCAATATCTGAAATTCTATCGATTAACTTATTTTAAATAAAGTTAAACATAATGTATAAGATTAATAATTTATTACCAAATTTAAGTTGTACGTTGTACATCACTCAGGGTTATCAGAATTATTAATATTAAGTTCTTCGATTGGTTTTAAATAACCCTGTTGCCCTTGCTTGAGATGGTGTATAGTTATCAGTACACATGTAAATAGCAAATTCCCAGTCGGACATGTAAGGCTGCCTTTGATGTGCTGTAAATCAATATGGTTTAAATTTTTGACTATATCTCTTATATAGGGTAGAGCAGGGCCTACAGGTCCGTGGGTAAAAAGGTCCATCACCGATATCTCAAAAACCTATAAAATTAGGAATTTATTAACAACAATATTTAAAAGTAGAGCAAAAAAAATGTGTAATCAGCCATCAACTTGATTTTTACAATATTGCTATCGGGATCTGAACGGAAATGTTTGAAAATCTATAAAAAAGTATTTTATTTTATTATTAGTTTTTTTTTAGTAATTAGCACTGTATATGAGTATACGTTATTTAATTGTTTTAAAAGGCCTATTGTTATTTTTAAGTTACATTCAACAGATTTTTATATAATCTCGATAAAAGCTTATATGTGAGTAGGGTAAAAAGGACCATTTGAACTTTTATTGTAAAAAGGACCATTTGAGCAAAAGTGTAAACAATAAAAAATAGTAAATAAAAAAGTAAATTGAAATACCTGATCATGCATGGGTATATACAGTGTTATCTCTGTAAAAAATATATAGTGAAATATATTGGTTGAAGAATGAATTATTATTATTTCGTAAAATTTCTTTACATTTAAAAATAAGGCAATGGACTTGTTTGCCCCCTGGCTGTTCGATTTAACCTGACCTATGGGGTAAAAAGGACCAGGTGAAAAGTTCTTGAAAAATAGCAAAATAAACACATTCCTAAAATGATAGTTGTTTGTTTGATATGTGGTATTTGTTGTGATGTAATTAGTTTGGTTTTCACAATATAATTGCTTAGTATCAAATTGGACTTTGTGCCCCGCTCTACCCTACCTCTCGATATGTCTCTTTGATTTTTAAGCAATTATTTGATTACCATTTTCCCTATGAACGAGCAACGGGTTGAATTCTGGATCAATTGGTATGTCAGTGTATAATCCGCATGGTACGTACGATGATTTCACTGAATCTAAGAATAGGATACTTGTTAGAAATTAATAAAAAATAATTTAAGACATTTCAATATTATAAATGACTAAAGAAATTGTAAAGACTCTCTTAACTGCAGAGGTATGTTAATGATAAATCAATACAATTGTTATATTCTAGAATAATATTTATTTTATAGCTAATTAAAATATTTAAATTTGTCAATACTGTCATTTTAGTGGTTTCATTTTCAAAATTCTAAAAATTTTAATCTGTTGAAATTGCATAATACATTTGGAAAAATGACTTTGAATATTATTTAATTTCTAAATTCTATTCTTTCGATAATTCTCTTGAATTACTACACAAACAAAGATTTTTTGAATTAATTTAATCGGATGATCCGTTCTCTCAAAAATTGCATGTCCATTTTTACACCCTTTGCACTCCATACCTCCGCAACGGCTTTATACCTACGAAACGTGCCGTTTGCAAAAACGTCTCTCGATCGAGTACGAACCGAATATTTTTTCAGTCATATAAATCGGTTATTTCATACTGTCCAAAATGTCGAGGATATATATTTGAACCATGTAAATGAACTTCAAAGTAAAAAATCTTGGTACGGAACTCAAAAAAATTGACACAACATATGTACACATTATTAGAATCTCTATAAAATATCTGATAATTTAATGTGCATATGTTTAATGAACATTTTTGACCAAATGGCATTTTTTTAACTTTCATTTCTGATTTTTGGACGATTACAATAACTTACGCTAAGGAAAGTTAAAAAACATTCGATTCATATTGACTGAGAGACGTGCTGATTAGTTTTTGGCGAAGGCAGACAGGTCCAGCTATTTCGATAAAGTGGGGCAAAATGTGCAAAAAAGGCAATCTAAAGGTTTGAAAATTTAAAAGCAAAAACAGCTACTTTAAAATTAAAAACAACTTCAAAAATATTGAAAATGATTTTGATCTTATTGAAATTTTGAAGAATGTACAGTTTTTTTATTTAAAAGAATCGAAAGCCCACTTATATACTTTAAATGAATAATTATAAGTTTTCAATTCAGTTTCGAACTATGTATATTTCTTATATACGGTATTATAAATAATTCTTAACTAGTGGTGTAAGGGTTTGGTTGTCTTAAGGCACAATGCCATGCACCACTAGTTTAAATTATATAAATAATTGAAGCGAGCCAGCTAGGCTTGTTTGAAATGTTGTTCCTGAATCTATTATGATGTAATAATTACCATGTCCATTCTTTGTCAATTTGCCCGTCGTGTGTAATCAGCTTTAGACGTCATGTAGTTTCGAACTTATCTCGCGGAGACTTTGGCTCCCGCAAAGAAGGACGGGACTTCAAAGAGGTCCCAGATAAAATAAATAACCTGAAAGTATTTTCTATTCGTAAATTACACGATGACTGTTTCCAAAAAAGATTTCAGAGCTCGCAAAAGAAAAGAAGGGATACGCTAAAAATAATCGTTTGTGGAGTAAAAGAGAAAATAGAGAAATAAGAAAGAACTTCAAAGACTTCTGAACGAAGTGTTTCGTAAAAAATCATACAATATGATCATATAACTGTCAATTAAAATGTGTGCGCTTAATGGCGAGACTGCCAGTGTTGACTTTGCGTTCATTATCAAAGAAGAATTATTACGAAAGTTTGTTATTTTACTTTTAATGAGTTTTCAACATATCTGATATAAAATAAACTCCAAACTTTTTTGCATTTGTATTTGCATTGTGACAATTTGGACAGTTACGATATTCTCAAATACATTGTAGGAAACCATTTTTTTATTGTTGTAATATTTAAAAAAGTTATAATTTTGTGTGTTTGTTCGCTATGCTACACGTTCATCATATTCGCGCACGGATCAAACGATTTGAATGATTTGAAAAACATTCCATTACCATTGATAGGGAGAATTGCTGATTAATTTTTGGCAAAGGCAGGTTCAGCCATTTCGGAAATACGGAGCAAAGAGTGCAGAAATTAGAAATCGAGTTTTTGAGAGAACAAAGCATCCGATTTGAATGATCCAAAAAACATTCAATTCGTAATGTTAGGGAGAATTGATTATTAGTTTTTGGTAAAGGCAGGTCCAGGCGTTTTAAAGATACCGAGCTAAATGTGCAAAAAAAGTCAGTTTTTGAGAGAGCTAAGCATCCGATTTGAATGATTCAAAAAACTTTTTGCTTGTGTTTGTGACGAAACGATTGTTTTTTTGGGATTTTGGGTGTTAAATTCTAGTTTAACTCTAGTTTTTAAAGCTCAATGACATACAATGACAATGTCCTTAATTTTGAATTTGATTGACTAAATTTAGTTTATTTACTTTTCTGTAAAAATATATAAGTTATAATATTTATATTAGTCTATTTGAAAACATTTAATATTTCTCGAATATTTCATTACAGTACAGAAAGTTCCAGCAATTTGCCTTAAGACACAATGCCATACACCACTAGTTAATAATTTCATTAAATTAATTTTACAAAATAATGCACAAAATCTTTATGATTCTGGTGATCATGGAAGTTGTGAAAATTAGACTAGTTTAAATCTGATCTGAATTTTCATTATTCGGCTTAGATAAACTTTACTATATAAATTTACATTCTTTAGCTAATACCTAATGGATTTACTCTAAACGAAAATTTGTACTTGCATGTTGACAAATAAAATAATCACATTTAACTAAAAAAATAAGCGCACATGAAATGTGATGAGGATTGCTGAGGTACAAATAATAATTTATAATATAATAGTTTTTCGTAGTTGCTCAGCTTTGTACGTTGACTTAAGTATATTGCCGTCATAAATTATAAATGCCGGTCAAAATTCTATACACAAGACAGCCTCGGTCTCAATAGCCTGCAATGCAACTCCTTTGACAAGGACCGTACTATATTTCGGTAAAATCGTCTCTTTTTGAAAAAATGGAAGATAATGCAATAAGATTTATGTGAAGAATACTAATTCCCCATAACAGTGCGTTAAAAAGCAATAAAATATAAACGTAACAGTCTTTTTGAAAGTTTATAATAACTGGCAGTGTTTTTACTACTTAGGTATTGTGTATAAAAATCATTTTTAGCTTTCAAGATGAGATTTTTTGATTTATTAGTTTTATGCCGTGATAGTTATTTAGAGTTCCGTAGATTTACCTATGATGATACTTTGTATTACTTTGAACAACATTGTATAAGCGTTTTACGATGTACTGTAGGATACGCATTGGAAATAGAATAGAAACTATTTTATTTTTTAATATTTATAACGAAAAATAATAGAAAGAACTTTAATGAATCTGTTTTGCACTTGAATTGTTTTCATTTATTTTATCTAACTAACAGTCTTAAATGTTCTAATTGTTTTTTGTTGCCTACCTTTGTAGTCAATACGATTTCAATAAGAATATCATCATGATCCCTGTTGGTAAAAAGTTTGTGCACATTGTTTTGTGGCGGTCTTTTCAATATTAAGTTGAATGGTCGAATAGTTTTGTATTTTTTGCATCTAAAGAAACCTTGTTCATTTCAGCCGCTTACACCAGATATTCATCTTCATCTCTTTCTTTGCTTTTTGTCATGTTTCATTACTAAACAAGAAAAAAAAAGTGAAGGTGACTTTAAGAAACTTTAAATACTTGAAAATTGTATTTATTGTATGTATATAAGAATTAGTCAATCGTTAGAGTATTGTATATTTAAAAAATATCATGATAACAAATGGAATTTAGTCAAAAAGTAAAATTCATATAATATGAGCCCGTCGTGGTATAATGATATCAATCCTCTTGAGATTATTGATCTCAAATATAATTTAAAGTTCGCCTTAGTGGGCATTGGTGCAACATATACCGTATAACCTAACACTATTAGATATAGATTTCTACTAAAAACAAAAGTAATCAACCCCTGAATTTCGCTCCCGAAATGTACTAATAAATGTATCATAGAACGCGTAGTTCTGACCGCTGTAAAAAAATAATAATAATACTAGTGGTGCAAGCAGGTGCCTTAAGGTAAATTGCTGAAACTTTCTCGACCTAATTAAATTATTTAAAATTGTTTGAGTACTGAAAAAAATAGATTTCTGAAAATTTTGAAAAAAATGACTATTAAAAAATAGAATTTTTTTATATTATGAAATTATTTTCAAGCGCATAAACGCCGTGTTGCAATATAACTGATAAACATTGGTACAGAACCTATAAAAACGTAAACAAAATTCGTATTATTAAAATCTCTATAAAATATCTTATAATTTGATGTGTATATGTCTAATGACCATTTTTAACCGCCAAATGGCTTTTTCTTGCCTTTTTTTGATCTCCGAAACGCTGCATTTCCAAAAATTACATCAGTTCTTTATTTTGTCAATACTAATAAAATGTTTTTTGAATCCGTTCTTTAAAACAATTTTATTACCATTTGTTTTACTTTTTGGCCTATATCTTCGAATCGGCTGGACCTACCTTTGCTAAAAACTAATCAGTACGTTGTCCCATTAATACGAATCGACTTTGAATTATCCAAATCGGTTAGTTTGTGTTTCTGAATTCATCGACAAAAATTTGTATCCACACACACATATATTCATTTTCATGAGGAATTTTAAATGTTCAGAAACTTTTGAAACGTAAAGATGTATACAACTTTTCATTTTCGATCTTTTGCGATTACTATAATTTACCCTACGTTAATAATAAGTTAACTAGCTGTAAGTGGAATTCTGTCTTAAGGCAATTAAGGCATCGTGCCTTAAGGCAAATTGCTGGAACTTCCCGTGCCGCAATTCAAAATTCGAGTAATTAAAAATAATCAATAATAATCAATAAGAGTTGATTAATGATTTGAAACTTTTAATAGAATTTCGAATCATCTTAAATCATCCTATCATATAAAATAATCTATATTAAATCATTTATTTTGAAATATTTAGAAATTCTGAACTTTTTTTCAAAGCAATCGTACTGCTTTAACTGCATAAAGACGAAATATCAAAGCGCTTAAGCGCCGCGTCGCCGTCTAACGCGTAAACATTGGTACGGAACCTATAGGAATGTACACAAAATTTATACTTATTGTTAAAATCTCTATAAAATATCTAATTATTTGATGTGCATATGTCTAATTTTTATTTTTGACCGCCAAATGGCTCATTTTTTTACTTTTTCCTCCATATCTCCGAAGTCGTTGCACCTGCCTTTCCAAAAATGAACTGTTCTTCACTCAGTTAATACAAAAAAAATGTTTTTTGAATTATTCAAATCGGACGATCTGTTCTCTTAAAAACTGAGTTACCGTTTTTGGCACTTTTTGCCCCGTATCTTCGGAACGGCTAGACCTACCTTCGCCAAAAACTAATCAGCACGTCTCCTAATCAATACAAATGGAATGTTTTTTGAATTATTCAAATCGCTTCATCCGTGTTCCCGAAATCGTCGACGAAAATTTGTATCCGCACATACATACACACACGCACACACACACACACATACATCCATTTTTTCTAAAAATAAGGTATGCCAAAACGTTCAGAAGGTTTTGAAACGTAAAGATATATAAAACTTTTCATTATCGGCTTTTTGCGATTACTATAATTTACCCTACGTAAAGTTAATAATATAATATATTTATTAAACCAATAATGCATCAAAACACGCTCTCTGTCTTGTTCTAAATAATTAAAATTACTACCGAATATATGAACATACAAAATATTGGCATTGTTTAATGCAAATAGGAATCTGAAAATGAACATATACCTAATATTGAGCATAAAATATTTATCTAATCTTTCTTTGATTTTTGATTGCCATTTGATGTATAGCAGGCTACTTGTTACGCCGTAACAAGTAATCCTCTCATTGCGAATTACGACAGAGGCCGGGAGCGCGACGAATTCGCAGAACTACTGATGGCAATGCGCGGACGGCCGAGTCCCTCATTTCCTCTGACACGATCAAGAACAATAAAAGCATAACAGAATATAAAAAAGAGGTTAGCATTCAAAATTCATTTTCACCAAACGCTTTATTATTCAAAGTCACTTCATAGCTTATATTCAGACTATTATTTACTTTTTATTATTTGTTAGCTTCGCTATATCATTTACATTATTTTTATTTTGTATCTCATATTATACAATGTTCTCTATTATATTATTTCTTACATACTTCTTCTTTTATTTTACATTTATGTTGTTATTTACGCACTTCTTCATGTTAACATGCTATTTATGTCCAATTTCATTGATTGTTATAAATATGATTTATATTGTGTTTTACATACCCCTTTAGAGGGCAAACAGGTCCAATGTCTTATTTTTAATTTTGAAAGAATTTTACAAAATAATAGCTACAATATTCAACCAATGCAACATATAAATTTTATGGATACATTTTTTACCACTGTATATAATCTTGATCTGGTGTTTCGTCAGAAATATTCATCAGTAGAATTGGAATAACTATTTCATGAATTTATCATTTGTAAAATTGCTTTTTTTAACTTTATTTACTTTCGTATTTACTACTTTTTATTTTTTACACCTTTGCCAGGGTAAAAGTTCAGTTGGTTCTTTTACGCCACCCACGTGTGAGCTTTTATAGAGGTTAAATAAAAAACGCTTGAATCTAACTTAAAATTAGCAATGCATCTTATAAAACAATTAAATAACGTATACTTAAAAATATATCATGGTCTTGTAAACTAAACAACAGTGCTCACAACCAAGAAAACTAACAACGAAAGAAAATACTTTTGACATGAATTTTCAAACATTGCTGTTTATTTTTCGAGAGCAACGTCGTAAGAATCAAGGTGATAACTGCCTATGCATTTTTTCCCTCTACTTTTAAATATTGTTGTTAAAAAATTCTTAATTTTACTTGTTTTTGAAATATTGGTGGTAGATCCCCGGATCTTTGAGCCATTATAAGGTCCAAATAAAATCTCTGATCAAAAGTTAATATTATATGCACATAAATTATAATTTTATGTTTTTGAAAATACTATCAATTGAGAAAAAAGAAATAATAGACAAGTGATGCCATTAATTAGATTGCAATAAATAGATTTAGATATTGATCAATTCGTGTAATCTTATTAGCATGAAACAATACAATATCTTTAAAATATTAACTAAAATTACATATTTTTTTTGCGTTCTGCAATCAATTCATATGCATTTTTTACGTGCTTCATCAGCACTATTTTGCACAGGACAAGATAAGGTATCCAATAAATTTAAACGTTTATAGACTTTTTCGCTTAATTATTATATCTACAAATGCCCATTTTTATTACTAATAAATTTCAGTTGTTTAAGCATGAATCAAATATATCATTCACCAAAATTTATCATGTGCTAATCGGAATTGATAAATATTACTGATTATGTCAATACAGCAAAATCAGTTGTGAGAATATTATCCAGATTCCTTTGTGATGATTTTCAAATGGTCTGTATATACTATAAGATAATTAATATATAAACAATTCTTTATCTTTTAAACAAACCACGAGTGAATTTGTGTATAAGAAAATAAATATTTACACTTGGATTGATTCTCTCCGGGCTGTTTGAATGATTTATGTTTAATTGTTCGCAGTGGGAAATGACATCAGAGAGTGGCAAACAGATATGTGAGATGAAGAACTGTGTAAACATGGTTTATAACGTCGTCACTTGTTGTTGTTGAATAATTAATTACCTATCTCGTAAGATGTATAATGAACCAATTTTATAAAATACTTTAATTTATTGATAGTGATAGATAACTGCTAGATACAATTATCATTAATCATTAAATCATACATTTAGCAGTCATATTTTCATAATTTTTAACTTCCTGTAGGGTAAGTTATAGTAACCGGAATATAATCGAAATTAAACATGTTTATATATGTTTACGTTTCAAAGGTTTTTGAACATTTTGGCATACCTTACAAAAAATGTGGATACACATTTTTGTCGGACTTTCAGGATTTGAATGATTCAAAAAACATTCATTGCGTATTGATAAGGGGACGTTCTTATTAGTTTTTGGCCAAGGCAAGCCCAGCCGTTTCGAAGATACGGTGCTAAAAGTTTCAAAAATGGTGATTCAGTTTTTGAGAGAACGGAGTGTCTGATTTCAATAATTCAAAAAACATTTTACTTGTATTGACAAAATGAAAAACTGATTAAATTTTTAAAAAGGCAAAGATAGCGGTTTCGAAGTTCGAGTAGAAAAAGTAAAAAAATGCCATTTGGCGTTCAAAAATGATTATTAGACATGCGCACATCAAATTATCAGATATTTTAATAATGAAGTATAAATTGCCTTTACATTTCTCTGGGTTTCGTATTTAATATTTCTTCTCTAAAACAGCTACGCAGCACAATTACTTTGAAAAAGAGTTAAAAATTTCAAAATTTTTTTTTTTCAAAAAGTCAGTTTTTTCAAAAATTTCAATACTCTCAAAAAATTAATTTTTGTAAAGTTTGCAAAAAATTTTAAAGCTTTTTTGCTAATTTTAATTGTTGGTACGAGAAGTACCAGCAAATTGCTTTAAGGCACGATGCCATGCCCCATAAGATATAATTTTTTATGTAGTAAATAAATTAATGCTTCCAATCGTTCTTTTCACACCATATTTAAAATCTATGTCAGATTTAGAAGCGCAAGAAATAATTATAACTCAGAAAAAACGGTTACAATGTGCGAGTGGTAGCGAGCTGCCGTTGATTATTATTTCTTTAGAACTTTGAAATCATCTCAGTCGTCGGCCTGAATTTTATTACGACGAATTTTTCATGGTGGAAGAGCTCTGCGTCATGTGTATCATGGAACAAAACACTTTCTTTGTTCGTCAGTTCCAATGCATAGAAAAATGTTCTCGGAAAACGCGCTCGAAAGCACTCGCGCACGCAACCGGCAACGGCAAAGGTCTGTCGGGCCGCACTCTCCGAGTCGAGCTTCATGCGACTGTGTGACCCGTCAAGAACTATAGACTAATCGATTTAAGCGTGGGGCGTTTATTTTACACTTGAAAACTTTATACACGGCCGGTGCTTGCTTTTGGTTGCATTACGCGAGCGCCTAAGGGATTCTTTACACTGATCACGAAAGTACTGATCCTACAGCAAAATCAAATCAATAGGAAATCACGTTATTCCAACCAGATAATATATGACATTCACATCTGTTCAATATACGTATTGCACATAAATATTTACATAAAAACGCTTATCATTTATCAATACATTTAAAGAATATGAAAAAAATATCATATCCAGTTGAATAGAATTTACTTCCCGTATTGTCTTTATAATTATCGAGATTATTGATTCATAGACAAATAGAATTATTGGTAAACAGATAGACACGTGAACAGGTATAATAGAAAGCAGGTAGACAGGTAAAAAGGTAGAAAATTAGAAAAGAGGAAAAGTAGATTGAGACGCATGTTGACAGTTATAACTGGTGGACATGAAGACACGTAGACATCCAGATAGAAAAATGAAAAAGAGTAGAAAAACAGACATGTAGGCAGTTAGACTGGTAGACTGATAAACAAGTAGACTGGTAGGCAGGTAAAGAGGTGGATAGGTAGGTAGGTAAACATAGACAGGTAAATATGTGAAGAAGTAGACAGATAGATAGGCATACAGGTAAACAGGTAGACATGTAAACATGTAGACCGGATTAAATATAGAGAGGTAGTCAAGTGGACAGGTGGTCAGAAGGATCATATACAAATTTGAGAAACTATTATTGATTAACTCGATTACTTACACACATCTGAAAGTTCACACAAATGGGCACAAAGCAAAACTCACAACTAGTTACAAATATCTGTCTGCTTCTGATTACATATATCGACAATCCTAGCCGCATGTGTGTAAAGCCGTTTATTCTTTATTCTTTCGAGGCGTTTTTTCTACATGCCGCTTTTTTCGAGATTCGTTCGACTCAGGCGGCGGCGGGCGAAGGCCAGAGATTACCGTGCACGCCTATAAGTGTTCCGAAATGTTCTCTTCTTATACATGCTTTTTTACTTATTTTTCTCTCTTTCGTTCTCTGCATTTGCTTGTTTCTTTTGAAATTCAGTTTTCCGATTTTCTGGAACGCGCTAATTCTGCGGTCAGTGTATACCTGTGGCTTTTTGAATATACCTTGCACTCTATATCAAAGAAGCTCAAACCAATTTTGCAACAGTTTAAATGTACTCTTACAAATCATTCATGTTTTACACACATGCACACATAGACACAAACACACACTGTACACATTAGAGTAGTTTTTACTTCAGAAAACACTTTTTCAAACTTATTGACAAAATCAATATCTAGATCCGAAAATCTTAAGTAATTTAGTTTACAAATTAAATTGTCTCAACTGTGGCGGGGTTTATATAAGCGAAAGTAGATAAAATTTACACAAATTGATTTCTCAACAATCAACATAAAGAATATAAAAAAACATAAAAATATTTCTCAACATAGAATATGATAAAAGTCGAAGTAATTGAAAATTATTTGTTACTTTACGTATGGTAAGTTATAGTAATCGCAAAAATTCGAGAACGAAAATGTTTATTAACTTCCCGTAGGGTAAGTTATAGTAATCGCAAAAAAATCGAGATTAAAATTGTTTATATATCTTTACGTTTCAGAGGTTTCTGAATATTTTGGCATACCTTAGAAAAATGGATGTATGTGTGTGTGTATGTGTGTGTGTGCGTGTGTGCGTGCGGATACAAATTTTCATCGACGATTTCGGGAACACCGATCAACCGATTTGAATAATTCAAAAAACATTCGATTCGTATTGGTAAGGAGACGTGCTGATTAGTTTTTCGCGAAGTCAGGTCTAGCCGTTCCAAAGATACGGGGCAAAAAGTGCCAAAAATGGTAACTCACTTTTTAAGAGAACGGAGCGTCCGATTTTAATAATTTAAAAAACATTTTACTTGTATTGACAAGATGAGGAACTGATCAAATTTTCATGAAGGCAGGTCGTTTTTGTAATAACGAAGCGTCCGATTTGAATGATTCAAAAAACATTTTATTTGTATTAACGCAATGAAGAACTGATTGAATTTCAGGAAGGCAGGTTTAACGATCTTGGAAATCCCATGAGAAAAGTAAAAAAATGACATTTGGCAGATAAAAATGACCATTAGATATATGCAAATCAAATTATCAGATATTTTAAGGACATTTTAATAATAAGTACAAATTTTGTTTATATTTCTATGGGTTTCGCACCATATACGATTTACAATATGTATTACATTTACAATTGACACATATTTACTATAAGTAATATTACCATTTTACTTTAAATATATTGTTTTTTATGATATTTAAAAACATTTGTGATGTCAACGGCTTATTGGTAGTGCATTTGTGAACTAAAACTACAACAGGTTCTGAAATTCTGAGTAAAATGTAATAGATTACAAATTATATTCTCGAAGAAGAAATCAAAGATTTCTCCGAACAACGAGACCAGCTGCGTCTAATTGGTTATCGGACGCTTCAACTGGCCTCGGTTTACGCGCCCTTACGCGGGTGCCTCTTGAACGGACCCAAAAACCATAATTCTTAACGCGATTTAATCTGTATAAATCAACGCCAAGCCGTAGTCTGGGGATAAGTTGAAATTCACATGAATTGCAAATTTAGCGATCGGTATTTATATTTTCAATTGCTTTACTTTTTTTTTATTCAAGTTGTGAATTCATAAAATATGTGAAATTTCTATAATTGTTATAATAACATTCTATTAAATAGTTATAACAATTTGAAATAGATTTACATAAATATTTATATTTCTCTTTATTTCAATTCTTATTCTTATTCGTTTATTTGTTGTTCTAATTTTTGTGTTTGTTAGAATATTTCTAATGATCCAAAGATACAATATTTATCAATTACATTATTTGTTACAGTTTATAATATACAAATATTCAAAATATGTTATTTTAGGCGTGAGTTTTCAGATTCAAAACTTTTTTTTCATTCGAAATGTCTATTCTGTGTGAAAGTATATTGTGGTATAGTTAGCGGTATATTAAAATGTTGAAAATAACAGATGAGCGTAACATGTCGATGATTCAGTTTTAAAGACAGGATAACATTGAATGCTCTCAATGTGAAATTTATTTTGCATACAATATTTGCATATAAGATTTTTTGTTGCATCGGTTTATAGTTGAATAATTGCACTAAAGAAAATATTATTAACTTCCCATAGAGTGAGCTATAGTAATCGCATAAAAATCGAAAATGAAACTTTTTGCATATTTTTACATTTCAAATGTTTTTGAACATTTTGTCATACTTTAGAAAAAAATTGATGTACGTGTGTGTGTATGTTTGTATGTATGTATGTATGTATGTGTGTGTGTGCGAATGCAACTTTTTGCCGACGTTTTCTAGAGCATAGATCAACCGATTTGGATATTCCAATTTCCAAAAAACATTCGATTTTTATTGATGGGAAGACGTGCTGATTAGTTGTTGGCAAAGGTTCGGCCGTTTCGATAATACGGGGCAATAAGTGCAAGAAATGTCAATACAGTTTTCTAAAAAACAGAGCGTCCAATTTAAATGATTCAATAAACATTTTATTTATATTGACAAAATGAAGAACTGATTAAATTGCAGGGGTTTTGGAGATCCAATATAAAATGTAATAAAACCCATTTGGCGGCCAAAAATGATCATTTGACATATTGAACATTATATTATTAGATATTCTATAAAAATTTTAATAATAAGTACAATTTTTGTTCACTTTTTTACGAATTCCTAACTAATGCTTACCCGTTAAACTTCCTTCTCCGTTAAATTTCGTCTTTATAACAAACAGCTACGCAGCGCTCAAAAGTTCAAAATTAAAAATAAATTTTTTGGAAGGGTAAGTTGCTTCAATTTGCCTTAAGGTTAACTAACGATGCTATGCGCAAGTTTACATCTAAAATTATGTTCTTAAAAAAACTAAGAATGTCTAAAATATTAATTTATAATTCTGATTGTGATGATTCAAATCGCATTCAATTCTGCGAAATGGAGTATTCTTGATTTATAGAAGTTTTAATTTTTATTGTTGCTTCAAGTATTTTATCGTTTGTTTAACAAGTTTGTTATATATTGTTATAAAAAAATAATTTTTGTTTTTAAAATTACAATGTTTGCAAAATCCTGTAAAGGCGAATAAAATTATGTATATATATATATATATATATATATACAGGGCCGGTCCTGGGGTCCTTAGCGCCCGCATGCTACTTTTGTTCTAGCGACCCCCCCCCCCACTATTCATTTTAACTGTTTTAACAGTTTATCATTAAAATTATATAAATATTTACTTTTTTTAAATTGTTTTTTAATTATTCTGGATTTAGTACACAAAAAATTAGATATAATCCAAAAGCATTATACATTGATTATAAATTATTATATATGTACATTGATTTTAAATTTATTTAGAAAATCGAGGAGGCGATTCGCGGATTGATTATATTTTTAAATTTTCAATTATTTTCAACGTATGCTCAATAGTTCTATTGAACAAATCATGCCAAGAGAGCTAAAAAAAACTAGCTTTTCATTTTCATCATAACACTCGTATTTCATGTTGGATTTTTCAAATTTTAATTTATTTTAATTTTTCATTATTTACAATATCCAAAATTGCATGGTAAACTTCTCCTTATTGATATCGTAAGAGCCGAATTGTATTCATCCTTGTTTTCTCGTCATATTCAGAGTATCAGATTGTTTCAATTGTGATTGTGATCAATTTTTTACGTATTTTAAACTCGTCCAAAAATCAGTAAAAAATGCAAAGGAATTACACATGTCTTGAACTATATTGAAAAAAATAAAATAATTATATTTGGTATGTATTATTTCTGCATAGTTAATAATTATTAAATTTAGAGTATGGACACCACTATAGGTATAAAAAAGTCTTCAGATTTTCGTTCCGAATTAAATTTTGCTTTAATATTTCATATTTGTTTCATTTCGATAACCCTAACCACGCATGTCTTCAACATTCAAAGTTCATCAGATGAGAAATATTAGCAACAAAAACAAAAGTTACAATTCAATTTTCCGAAATAAACATGCTATTTTCTAAGCACTGACTCCCCATTTTTCAATTTCCCGATTATAATTTGTTTATATTTTTTATAAAAATTTCGTTTCAACTAAACTAAATCAGCTCGCAACTTTTCGTCGATAATGACCAATAATTAATGTAATCTTTCGCAGGTTTGCGCTTACGGGATTGAACACTAGATAATTTCTTTTTCGATTCAAACAAAAAAAAAATTGAATAAGTTTGTTTGTTAGATTATTATAATTTATTAAGTATTTTAGATTTTACATATATAAATAATAAAAAATATAAATGGCGCCCCCTAAGCCGTGCGCCCGCATTTTTTGCATGCATCGCATGCAAGGCAGGACCGGCCCTGTATATATATATATATATATATATATATATATATACACATAAGTGGATTCTCTTTAACTATTTTAGAGATGCTGGCCAACGTCGTTTATCATGTGACCCAGCCCTTGCACAAGTTTTTACCTTGAAATCTGTAAAAACCGCATGGTACAACAATGTGATGTAATGTATCATACCCTTATTAGGTTCTTTCCTGACACTTAATTGACTTCAAAACGTGTAATCTGATTCTTGAAGATTATGGGCTACAATATGTTATAACAAGCTGAAAAAGGTGAAATGAGACGTTTGAATTCTTATGACAGACGTAAAGTGATTAATAATATATTAAGATTTTTCACGCATAATAATGTTTTGTGAGAAAGTTGTTAACCAATCGTAATTATTACTTGTTTGCGGTTTCATGGAAAAACTTTCATAGTTATTATTGGTTTTTAAACACATATATGTATATGTTTTGTTTCTTGTATAGCGATTACGCATACCAGACTAGGTCTTTTGTCTGGGTATGCCGGGAGATAACTTACGCTTATCTCTTATCTCTTGTCGCCGTATTCCTAGGCTCTAGAACATTATGGGCGGGAGCTCTATACTGGAACTTTAGAATTCTAGAGTTGGTATATATATGTATGTGTGTGTGCTGATAAAAAATTTGGAGAAGTTAAACATTTTTGAAAATATGTAAAATATGTGAAAATAGTACTGAACTAATATAAATATTTTTTAAATTATACATACGAAAAAATATTTACTTATATAATTTAAAGATCAAAACACAATAATGTGTTTATGATTTAGATAAAAGCTTCACCTTATAAAATAAATTTTATCAGGGCATGCCATAGAAGTTCTAATATAAGTGGTGTAGCTCAGAACATGGTTATAGCATCTGTTTATAAAATAACATATATCAAACAAACAACTATATGACTATATTCAGTTAAACTTTCAGCTAATTCGTCATTGTAGAAATGTGTTTTTTCGGTTTTTCAAAAAAATTTTACTTGGTACTTTTTACCCAATGTCTCATTTTTAATTTTAAGGGGATTTTACGAAATAATAGCTACATTATTCAACCAATGCAAAATATAATGTTCAGAAGTACACTTTTTACAGGGAATACACTGTAGATAATCTTGATCTGGTATTTTGCCAGAAATAATTATCAGCAGTGTTGAAGCAACTATTTATTTAATTTATGTTTTGCTTTTTGGCTTTTTTTTACTTAAATTACTTTTATTTATCATTTTTCATTGTTCACAGCTTTGTCAGGTAATGGTTCAGTTGGCCTTTGTTACCCCACCCAGATGTAAGTTTAAATTAGCTTCAAATTAACAATACATCTTATAAAGATATAGTTAAAAATTACATTAAGGTTTCATAAAATAAACAACAGTGCTAACAGCCATGAAAACAAATGATGAAAGAAAATACTTTTGTTACAGATTTTCGAACATTACCATTATTTTTTTCTTTACTTTCAAATATTGTTTTTAAAAAATTTCTAACTTTACTTGTTTTTAAGATATCTGCGGTGGACCTTTTCATCCGCCGATCTTTAAGCCCCGCTTTACCTTATTATCAATAAGTAATGTGAATGGAAACAATATTATCTTTGGAAAAGTAAACACACTGCTTTCTTTCTTCACTATTTATTAATATTTATTGCATTTAGTTCTGAAAATAAATGATATCAATTTTAAAATTTTCTACGAGTACCAGAAGTTTCATGTTTTGTTTTATCATATAAAGATGCATTATTATTATTATAAAAGGGTGGAATATGTTGTAATACAGTTGAACCATTTTTAACTTCGGGTAGGGCAAGTTATAGTAATCGTAAAAAAATCAAAAATGAAAATGTTTATATACCTTTACGTTTCAGATGTTTCTGAACATTTTGGAATGCCTTAAAAAATGGATTACGGAAACAGTATGTGTGTGTGCCGATACAAATTTTTGTGGACGATTTTGCGAACATATTTCTGAGCTACAGAGTTTCCGAGATACGGGGCAAAAAGTGCCAAAAATGGTATTTTAGTTTTTGAGATAACGGAGCATCCGATTTAAATAATGCAAAGTACATTTTACTTGTATTGACGAAATGAATAATTGGTAAGATTTTTGTAAAGACAGGCCCAGAGTCTCCGGGGATCCAATAAAAAAAGTAAAAAATAATGCCATTTGGCGGCCAAAAATGAACATTGTACATTCTGGAATTGGTGGAATTGGAAGTGGAATTCTGTCTTAAGGCAATTAGGGCATCGTGCCTTAAGGCAAATTGCTGGAACTTCCCGTACCAAAAATTATTATTTTTTTTAAAAACGATTAACATTTTTGAAAAAAAATTACTTCGAAAAAATAAGATTTTTGAGAAACTATAAATTTGACAAAAAATTACATTTTTTTGAAAAAAAAATGAAAAAAAAATGTTTAAATTTTTTTTTTTTAAATCTTTTTTTTTGAAAGAAAATGTTTTCTTTATTTTGACATATGTTGGAAGATCTGAACTTTTTTTCAAAGCAATCGTACTGCTTTAAATGCATAGAGACAAAATATAAAGCGCGTAAGCGCCGCGTCGCTGTCTAACGGGTAAACATTGGTACGGAACCCATAGGAATGTAAACAAAATTTATACTTATTGTTAAAATCTCTATAAAATATCTGATAATTTGATGTGCATATGTCTAATGATCATTTTTGACCGCCAAGTGGCATTTTTTTTTACTTTTTTCGTTATATCTCCGAAACCGCTAAACCTGCCCTTATAAAAATTTGATCAAATCTTCATCTTGTCCATACAAGTAAAATGTTTTTTGAATTATTAAAATCGGACGCTCCGTTCTATTAAAAACTGAGGTACCGTTTTTGGCACTTTTTGCCCCATATCTTCGAAACGGCTAGACCTACCTCCGCCAAAAACTAATCAGCACGTCTCCTTATCAATACGGATCGAATGTTTTTTAAATTATTCAAATTGCTTCATCCGTGTTCCCGAAATCGTCGACGAAAATTTGTATCCGCACACACATACATACTACGCACACACACACACACACATACATCCATTTTTTCTAAGGTATGCCAAAATATTCAGAAACCTTTGAAACGTAAAGATATATAAAAATTTTCATTTTCGATTTTTTTGCGATTATAACTTACCCTACGGGAAGTTAAAATTAATGCCATTTGGCGGCCAAAAATGAACATTGTACATATGTACATCGTATTATCAGATATTTTATAAAGATTATAATAATAAGTACATTTTGTGTACATTCATATGGGTTCCGTAACAATGTTTACACGTTAGACGACTACGCGGCTCTTACGTGTTTTGATATTTCGACTCCAAATCTTCAAAATGTTCAAAAAATCAAATTTCAAAAATAAAAAAGTTATTTTTTTTCAAAAAGCACAAAATTTCTCATAAATCTGATTTTTTCAAAGTTTTGCAAATTTTTTTTTAATAATTTAGTTTTTGGTACGGCCTAAAGGCACGATGCCAAGCACCGTTTAAAGTTAGTTAAATACAATATTAGTAGTTAGTTAGGTAGTTAGTTAAATACAATATTTCAATTAAATTATCACAGTGCTATGTAAGACAGCTGATTCGACCGAATTGAAAATGTTTTTAAATAATTCTCACTGCTTGAGAAGGTGCCGGTGTTATGCAAAAGAGTGCGGCCGTATGCAGTCCTTGTCGCGCGCACTCCGTTCGTCCGTTGTTGCGGTCCGGCCTTTGCTCGCGCTTTGTCGGCGACTCGGCCGCCACTAGTATATATATTATCAAATATTTTTTTCGTACGTTTCCAAGGAAAAAAGAGCATTAAAGTAGTCAACGATTCACACCTCAGGGCTACGCGCGCGAAAGAGACGCATCTCGCGATCGGGGAGCACGACTCACGCGGAGCGGTAGCTCCCACTGCAGAGATGGCTGCAGAGCGGCCCGCGGCCCTCGGCCCTCGATGCCATACACAACTCGTTATTTTTATGTTAGATTCAAGGGGTAACTAAAATGCTGGAACTTTCCGTACCAAATTTTATTATTTTTTTAAAAAAGATTAACATTTTTGAAAAAAAAAATACTCTGAAAAAATTAGATTTTTGAGAAACTATAAATTTTTGACAAAAATTTATGTTTTTTGAAAAAAATGGCTTTTTGAAGAAAAAATTGTTTTTTGAAAAAAAGGCTTTTTGAAGAAAAATTTATTTTGAAATATTTTGGAAATTCTGAACTTTTTTTCAAAGCAATCGTACTGCTTTAACGGCATAGAGACAAAATATCCAAGCGCGTAAGCGCCGCGTCTCCGTCTAACGGATAAACATTGGTACGTAATTCATAGAAATGTAAACAAAACTATATTTATGGTCAAAATCTCTATAAAATATCTGATAATTTGATGTGCATATGTCTAATGATCATTTTTGACCGCCAAATGTCATTTTTTTAGATACTAGATCTCCGAAACCGCTAGACCTGCATTCATAAAAATTTGATCAATTCTTCATCTTGTCAACACAAGTAAAATGTTTTTTGAATTATTAAAATCGGACGCTCCGTTCTCTTAAAAACTGACTTAAAAACCGTTTGTGGCACTTTTTGCCCCGTATCTTCGAAACGGCTAGACCTGCTTATGCCAAAAACTAATCAGCACGTCTCCTTATCAACAGCAATCAAATGTTTTTTGAATAATTGAAATCGGTTGAACCGTGTTCTCGAAATCGTCGACGAAAATTTGTATCTATCCGCACACACACACACACATACACATACACACATACATCCATTTTATCTAAGGTATGTCAAAATGTTCAAAAACCTTTGAAACGTAAAGATATATACAAATTTTCATTTTCGATTTTTTGCGATGACTATAACTTACCCTTAAAAGTTAAAAAAGACCACCTACACTGACGAGGTGTAAACGATAGGAAAAATTTAAAATTAGTTAAGAAAAGAAATTTTATATTAGATATATCAAATCTTTAGCCTTATTTCAAAACTATGATGATGAATTCTTCTGACAGAGTTTCATATACGAAAGTTAATAAAACATGCCCACAAAATATGTTTGAAGTTGATTTATCTCATTTATAATGATTGTATTTCAAAAAACAATGAGTCTGATTATAATAAATTAAAGAGAAATAACTATAAAATTAGGATTTATGAAGATAGAGCTGATACAATTTTTGCCGGAAGGAACATATACTTTTTCAAATTTATCAGATCGAAGCAAAAAATTAGAACATTTTTAAATATTCTATTTGTTGTTACTTTGCAAAAGAGTGCCAAATATAACTATTTCCTAATAAGATTAAAATTGTGTCTGAGGCAGAGGTAAAAAACCATCTGTTGAATTTCTTGGAATGTATGTTCGGTAATTAATAGAGAAAACTTTGAATGTGCTTTAATAAAGAAGTATGTACATATATAAATATATTTTCACTTAAAGCAAGCAATTTTATATATATTAAGTTCAATAGCTATTGGTGTTGAAATACTGCCTGTTTTTAAAGAAAAAAATATTGAAGTTAAAGTATCATACATTAGTTTAAAAAAGATTATTCATAAAAGTTTGATTTCTTTAAAAATAAAATAAAGTGGATCACTTTTTGAAAATATTGCACAACACTGTTAATACTCTCAGCGAGCAGCAAACAGCTTACTGCAAATCTAGCTTTATAGACTTTACAATTTGCTTATCACGATTTCATCAAATATTCGTAATATTCATTAAAGAATAAAGGTGCTAATTGCAAGAAATCTTTTTTATAAGTAGGGTAAAGCGGAGCTTGAAAGTATGCAGGTGAAAAGGCCCACCACCAATATCTCAAGAATAAGTAAAATTAAGAATTTTTTACCAACAATATTTGAAAGTAGAGGGAGGAATATATAACCAGCCGTCACCCTGATTCATACAATGTTGTTATCGAGGAAAAAACGGAAATGTTTTTTCCTTGAAAATCCATAACAAAAGTATTTTCTTTTAATGTTCGTTTTTTTGGTTGCGAGCACTGTATTTGAGTTTACGAGACTTTAATATAATTTTTGAGTCTACAGTCTACAACACCATTCAAGTGTTTTATACGATGTATTGTTAATTTTAAGTTACATTCAACAGTTTTCCTATAAAAGCTCTATGAAAGATTACACGTGGATGGGGTAAAAAGGACCAACTAAACCTCTACACTGGCAAAGGTGTAAACAATAAAAATAACTAAATACAAAAATAAATTAAGTTAAAAAAAGCAATTTTGCAAGAGACGAATTAACGTAATAATTGTTCCAACACTGCTGATGAATATTTCAAACGAAATGCTAGATCAACCTATATTTATATTTTGCATTGGTTGAATAATGACTATTATTTCGTAAAATTCCTTTAAAATTAAAAATAAGACATTGGGCCTGTTTGCCCTCTAGCCGTCCCATTGTGCTGCCTCTTCACCAGGTGACATATTTTTGAAAAACAGCGAAAAAATACATTTTTGCGATAATGAGTTTGCTGGCAGTTTTACTGAACATAGTCAGATAGTTGTTTATTTGATATGTGTCTCGCGCTACTCTAATATAATTCTTACAAATAAATTTTCTATAAATAATTAAATACAGGTAATTACACAGCATATTTGATTATCTCTATAAATAATTAACAACGAATCAAACGTAATATTTACTACTATATAAGAGACGGCAAGGAAGAAGTTGTGCTAACATCTGTCGATATTTTCTTTTAGTAAAGAAAATTACAGTCTAAAATTAAACTATAAGTTGCAAATACTCTACAGTTGATACCTAGGCATTTGTAGGCAATAGTTATTTCTTATATTTATATTTGTAAAGTATATTTATATTTATAATGTTATTCGCACACTTGTCTCAGTCATTTTTATATTTGGTGGCAGTGAATTTAAAATACGAAATATGCGGAATGCGATAATTCCGATTGAAAGCTTTTGTCAGAATTTGCCATTTGCATTTTTGTGAATTTGTGCTCGCACAATGGAAAAAGCTTGTAGTAAAAAAATATTTTGCATTAGTAATGTGTTCTGCAAACTGGAAGGGAGAGAGCAGAAAGGGTTTGCAGCTATACTGGTGGAATTGGTTGAAATAAAAAAACTCGAATTAAACCCAATGTTGTTTGACATATAATATTAATTATAATATGACATATAATATAATATTGATTGACATTTAAAAATAAAACATTCGAAAATTTTGACCGAAAATATCTCCATATTTTTAATAAAAAATAGATGGCAATATGTTTCCAAGCAAAAATCATCTATACATAGGCATGATAATGATTCATCAAATCATTACCATTGGAGAATAAAATATATCAACTAGAGACAGGCCAACCATTGGGTTGTCTTCTAGCAAAAAATATTTAGAAAATTTATCACCACAGTTTAAAAGACTTTTAAGTTCTAATATGTATACAAACTATATAAAATATGTTTTTTTAATGAACAGGGCATTATTGCCATAATTTAGATCAAATTAAACATATTTTTATTCTTGGCGTGATTTTCCTATTATTAACTCATTCCTATGCTTAATATTTCAAAAATAATAATAAAAAACAATTTGTAGTGTAGTGTCAAAATTTTAAAATTTTATCCTCTTTTATCCAGATTCAAAAGTGGCTAAATCTCAACTTTTATCGATTAAGTCGATTACTTACACACACCGGGAAGTTTTTGCAGGAAAATTGCTATTTGCATCTACTTATTTTTAGGTCTTTTTGGTTTTGAAAATTGAACGATGTGGTGAAATGACTAGCTGATATATTAAGGGTCAAATAGTTTTACAATAATTACTTATTATGAATGGACATAACAATAACCTAAAACAATATATTATTTCATTAAGGTGGGCGGAAGACTGTTTCTAAATATATTGTGAAAACTAAACCAATTATATCACAAGAAATATCACACATCAAATCAACAATTATCTGACTAAGTTCAGAAAAACACCCAGCTAATTTATCATCGTAGAAATATGTTTTTATTACTGTTTTTTAAAACATTGTTACTTGGTCTTTTTACCCTAAAAGCGAGCTAAAATAGAACAGTCAGAGGGCTTATGTCTTATTTTTAATTTATAGGAATTTTACGAAATAGTAGCTACGTTATTTAACCAATGCAAAATACATGCAAAATGTAAATTTTTTAGAGAGATAATATAGGGGAAAGTCCCCGAGTGCCGGAAACCTAAGGTTATTTATAAATAAATCAAAAAATATTTTACAGAATGTTTATTAAATTATGACTTATGTTAGAAATCAAACTAAATTAACAAAAACGCAATATTTGCTAAAAAAAAATAATACCATCAATCAAACTTTGGTAACAAAAAATATGATTTTACAAATTGGCACCTAGTACCGGACATTTCAAAATAACCAGCATTGAACACATATGAAGCCATCTCTACACTCTGGAATGTCTGCACATGTGTGTTTGACGAATATTATTAGATATTGCAAAAAAAAATCACTATTTATTCACCCTTTTGGCTGGGCCACACCGCTCTCAGCTCAGCAATCATCATAAAATTTTTATTCTTTGACTAGGAAACACGAAAATTGGGAGTATGTAGTGACCGCTAGCACTCATACAGAACAAAATTAAATAATTAGAATAAATTACGTCAATTCTCACAAGAAATATCAATATGCGACTTAGTGTCCGGTGCTAAGGGACAGGCATGTTTGTTCATTTGGTGGCTACTAAAATTGTTTGAAATATCTAATAATATTATACCATTTTACGGATAACAATCAAGTACTACTTTTATCTTTGAATGCCACTCAAATGTAAATGCATGAATATACTAGAATTAATTCCATTTAAATTTAGGTGATTTTGCGCCTAAACAGCAAAGGGTTTCTCCCGCCGTGGCTGTGTGCGTCACAGGTGAGTCTTGGCGCGTGATCCTGAAACTGTGTTCCCGGGCGCCTCTTCCACTTGAATTTTGAAATAAAAAGATTTATACTCGCTTAAATAATACGTGTTAAATAGAGTGTCCGGCACTAGATGCCGTCCGGCCTTACGGGACTTCCCTTTAACCTTAATCTGGTAATAAGTCCTCAGAAATAAACATCAGTAGAGTTTGAATAACTATTAATTTAACTTATCTCTTGTAAAATTGCTTTTTTAACTAAATTTACTTCTATATTTACTATTTCTTATTGTTTACATAATTGTTGTAAAGGCTCAGATGGTCCTTTTTACCCCACATGTAAGCTTTTATAGAGGTTATATAAAAAATTGTTGAAAATTTAAAAACTTAAAAATAACAATACATATTATAAAATAATTAAATAACGTATTATAAAAATTATATTATGGTCTCGTAAACTAAATAACAGTGCTCACAACCGAAAAAACTAACATTGAAAGAAAATACTTTTGTTATGGATTTTCAAACATTGCCGTTTATCTCCCGATAAAAACGTTTTAAAAATCAAGGTGATGACCGGTTATACCTCTTTTACTTTCTTCTCCCAAATATTGTTGTCAAAAAACTTTCAACTTTACTTGTTTTTGAGATGCTGATAGTGGATTTTTTTACCCGCTCATTTTTAAGTCTCACTCTACCCTATTGAGCACAATTTTATTATGAAAAAATAAATAAATATAATAATAAACCTCTTTCGACATAAAATTACATATGGCTTGTATCACCTACCTTGTGTTTCTTTCAATTTCAATAGATTTACGGCGGTGGGCACTTTTCACAATAATACATTTTTCTGTCTTTTTCCAATAATAAGATCTCTACGCATTTATCGAAACCAATTTTGCAACAAATCAGAATAAACAAGCTCGTTGTTGACCTCTGGTTCGTTTCAAGTTTAGTTATAATAAGCCAGAAGTTTGTTATGATTTATGTGAAGCATTTTAAACCCCATGCCGCCGCCAAAGGTCCTTCTATGTCGAATAATATGAGTTAATGCAAAATGATTTAAGAAAGCTTTTCATCGTACATCTTCTTTACAATGAACGGATTTTTATTATTTTTCCCGTGTCTCGCGTCAGGGTTCATTAAAGATTAAGCATGAAATTACATAGCTGCCTACTGTTTGGTTGGCGCGTTCATTCATCAAAGACTGTCTTCTTTCTTCGTCATTAACGCGGCTCATTTCAATCCTATTACAATTCAAAGTTAAGGAAATTAAATATTATACAAAAGTAGACTTATATTTTAGTATAATATTTAATAACAACAAAAATGTCTCATTTACATTAACTTGTACTTAATAAAATTATGAATTTTAACATGTAATTAATTTATAAAAGTAAAATAAATATATCTGGGCTAGGTGTAAGTGGAATTTTGCAAAAACTTTTTGATATATATGATCATTACGAATTGGGATTTAGCAACTTTAAAAATTATGACGGTAAAGTTTGAAATTTTGACACGTCCTGATATTCCAATCTTAAACGATTTTTTAAAATTGAATTATTTATTACCCATAATATTTTAGGATTACAACGTTTACAATAACTAAACAACACCGTTTCCAACTGATGTCTCTCGAGAGACATTTTCCAACGACATGAAATTTCGAAAATCAAGTCAGGATTTTTGACTAAAACTCAAAAATTGACAAAAGGTTAAAATTTGGTTCACCTATGAACAGACATATTTTTTTCAATTTTGATCTCAATGATTCAGAATAATTTGAATGTCCAAAAAACATAAGATTAGCAAATCGGATTTCTGGCGAGAACATATAAGGGAGCAAGAGGCTTGTTGTAAGACTTTTTTTTTAAATAAATATACAGTAGAAATTCGATAAACCGGACAAATTGTTGTCGATAACCATTCGGATAATTGAACATCTGGACAATCGAATGTATAAGAATAATGTTATTGAAAACAACAGATACATTATACTTATGCATGTTATGTACATACATATTGTTTAGATTACATTACATACATAATACCAAACTGGAGCATTAATTATGGAATAAAATATTTAGATACTTATGTATGAATAATTTATTTGCAGTATGTATCCATACTGCAACATTACCAAATATATTTGGTAATTTGCATTTGGTAATCATGAAATAAGTAAGTAATAAGTTTAGTTTCGTTTAAAATGTTTGGCAATTGTCATTTGATGTAAACAACTTTTTCTATTCATTGCTACTATATCACGTGATCATATAAATTGGTTGCGATTAGTAGACCGGATAATCGCAAATCCGTATAACTGAGTGCCGAATAAACAAGTTTCTACTGTATCTGGAAATCCACTGAATATATTTCTACGAAATAAAGATGGATAATTGTTATAACTATTCCTCTACAGAATCAAGTAAAAATAATTCGACAACTGTTGCTCGTTATTTCACAATTAATCAATTTCTAGAAAAAGTGCGGTGTTACGCCGTGTTTGGGGCTAGTTGTAACATCTACCGAGGCAAGTAGTAACGACGAAAAAAGTCAATATCTTTGACAAATGATTATTTCCCTATTTTTAACAAAAATGACTTCTTTATAAGTAATACTTTTCACAAATCGATTCAAACTATAATTAATACAAATAAAATGTATACCTAATGTCTCCTGTAATATAAATTTTTATTATAATAATAAATGTATACAACAATTATTATCATAATACAAATAAAATATATTGTTTCTCCTGTAATACAATTTACATGCGCGCACATCTTACAAACTATACATTCCGCCCAATTTTTACTTGAATCTGTTTATAATTCTTGTATGTTACAAGTTACAACTAGCCCCAAGGTTGTGTTTCAACTAATTCCAGCAGTGATTTTTACATTTAAAAAGATAACTATTCAAACAATATAGCAATCACAAATATTTTTACACAATATCAAAGATTGATACATTTGAAACGATAAAAGATATATAAAATTTAAAATTAGTCGATAATAATAATGCAAACCAAAATTTTATGATAGGTCAAATTTATTTTATTTGTAGCAAATGACGGACCTGCACAGTTCTATATTGCATCGGCCTGTAAGAAAGTAGTTATGACAATATTGTGCAGGACTATTTTCATGTCCAATTGAAACAAATAAACATTTTAATATCGTTTAAGATTCTATTGAAAATCGAAAATCCTAAACAAAATTAATATTACAACATTTGATTCACATATTTATATTTTTGTACGAACATAATTTGTTGTTTGTTGGAAACCTAGTATCTAGTTAAAGTTGAACTATAAAAGCTTACCTTACTTATCTATTAACCTTACATGGTATAAACCGATATTGAATTTATGGAGTTATAAAAGTTTTTACATGAAAAGGCGTAAAAAGGCACGAAGGCACAAGTATTTTCCCAAAATGGAAATATTTTTACTACATATTATACGAGCGGGTTTTCACCGCATTTTCATTCCTGGCGCACCCTTTGCTGGAATTCTGTTATGAATAATGGGGAGTAGACGCAATTTTAGAAGACACGAAGTTTATACTATGCATGTAGTTTTATACTTTGACAATATTGTACGTGCATATTGACATATTTCACATAAAATGGAATATATTAGAATTTCAATATAAATTTAGTTCTATTTATGTATCCAGGGAGGAACAAATCCAATGTCCTATTCTTAATTTTGAAGAAATTTTACGAAGTAATAGCTACATTTGCTACATTATTCATCCAATGCAAAATATAAATTTTATAGGCTCATTTTTTACAATTATCACACCGGAACTTGATTATGTATTTCGTCAGATGTATTCATAAGCAAAGTTGAAATAACTATTAATTTAATTTATCTTTTGCAAAATTGTCTTTTTTAACTTGATTTAATTTTTCATTACACCCCACCCACGTAAGCTTTTGCAGACGTTTTATAAAAACATTTGTTGAATCTAATTTTAAAATAATAATACATCTGTTAAAACAATTAAATACCGTTTTCTTAAAAATTATATTAACTCACCACCAAAAAAACAATAATGAATGTATTTTCATTCATTGTAATAGTTCATTTCATTATTTGTTATAAATTTTCAAACAGGGCTATTTATCTCCTCATTGCAATGATGCTTGATTTAAGGCAATAGCTGGTTACACATATTTTGCTCTCTACTTTCAAATATTTTTGTTAAAAAGTTACTAACTTTACTTGTTTTTGAGATATTGAAGGTGGACCTTTTTAACTTTTAAGCCCCGCTTTACGTATGCGTACATATTTGAATTCATGTTTACGAGAAAACAAATAGATAATTCTTTTATTTTAAGTATTTTATCATTGTTCTAATATGTGATAACTTTCTAATTTGTTTTGAATTGTACATCAAGATTATATACAATTATCTTCGTAAAAAATGTGTCCATAAAATTTATATTTTGCATTGGCCGAATAATGTATTTCGTAAAATTCATTTAAAATTAAATATAAAACATTGGAAATGTTTGCCTCCTGGTTTTAGTGTTTATTCTTGTAGTGATATTGAAATTCACTCATTACATGTTAACTATAAACTATATGCTTTATAAAAGGTAATTACATTATTTCAGGGCATGATTTACTTATTCTATCTATAAGAGATTAACAGTAGATTTAATTTTATTATTGCCTTTTCTTCAAAAAATCTCCAAATCTCGATGAGCATATATCTCATAAATATTTAGTATCATTTGTCGCCAACATATGGCTTTAATAATCCCTACTTAAGTCCACCTCCAATTCCCATTTGGAAATCAGTATACGATATGTAAATATAGTTTATCCCAAGTTGGGATAACGGTGTAAATCAGACATAAAATGAAAAAATCGATACTGAATATATAAATAAATATATCAATGTTTGATGTTTGCAATCTACGAAGGGGTATTGATAAATGCATTAAATATAAAAAAAAATTGAATATAAAATAAGTGAATTAATGATCAACATCGCTGATCATTAGATGGATTTTTCTATGCAATTTTCCAAAATATATGTTTGATATCTCTTACATTTATTTTGAAATGTTATATGTGGTTTTTATAGTATTTATTTAATTTATGAAAAAAATGTATCGTGTATTTAACTTTTATTTTGATTAATAATCAAAATATTTATATTTGTATAAAGATATTTTTATATACATATAAATTCTATATTTATATAATATGAATGATCAAGTTTTATTCTGGGCACATAAATTTGAACAATACGAATATTACGGTTTTTGATTTTTTTAGAAATATAAAATCTTATTTTTGCCAAAAATCATTTTTATTTAATTATTACAACGTTAAAATACTTGCAGAAGAATGATTCGAATTCATTCATAGTCTCTCTGTAATGCGGATGTTGAAATAGTAATAAAAATTATTATATTGTGACAAGATTTTACTATCATAGTGTCCAAGCGGCTTTGATTTGAATATCTAATTGGAAGATGGCATCGCTGCTGCTTGATACCAGATTATACTTGTGCGTAATAATATATTTTGCATTATATAAATGCAAAAACGGTATACCGAATTCAGGATACGGTGCTTTTGGAAATATTTCGAAAGAGTAGTTTACTTATCATGTTGGAAAGGTTTTATCAATTACGGTATTATGTCCAAAGTGCAGCGAATCCAGCTTTGGCTCCAGGGGGGTCACATAATTGAATTATAGTTCTCAATGAGTATATAATATATATATATATATATATATATATATATATATATATATTATATATATATATATATATATATATATATGTTATGGTGGTCCTTAATATGGACATATTCGAATTTCCTTGCTCCCAAGGGCTGAAATGGTTCCCAATTGATAAAAAACAATTCTATGAAAGTTTTAGTTCTTAATATTAACTTTTAGATAGTGCGCCATTCAATCAGACTTCGTATGGAATAAACCGCAATGTTTAAAAATTCATAACAAAAGTATTTTTTTTTCGTTGTTTTTCTGGTTGTGAGTTTACTTTGTTGTTTAGTTTACGAGACCTAGTGACTAATACTAAATTAAGAATCACTAACACAAAATTTTCAAGTCTACATTATTTAAATGTTTTATAAGATGTATTGTTATTTTTAAGTTAGATTAACATTTTTTTTATATAACTTCTATAAAAAGTGGTTTGTGGGTGAGGTAAAAAGGTCCAACTGAACTTTTAGTATGGCAAATGTGTAAACAATAAAAAATAGTAAATAAAAAGTAAATTAAGTTGAATAAGCAATTTTACAAGAGATAAGTTGAATAAATAGTAATTCCAACTCTGTTGATGAATATTTCTGATGTAATACCATATACAGTGTTATCTCTGCAAAAAATGTACCCATGAAATTTTGCACGAGTTGAGTAGTTTAACTATTATTTCGTAAAATCTTTTTGAAATTAAAAATAACAAGTTTTTGAAAAATAGCAAAAAAACACTTTTCTATAATGAAGAAATAGCTAGGAGTTTTACTGAACACAGATAGCTGTTTGTTCGATATGTGATATTCGTTGTCATGTTTGGTTACTTCAATTGCTCAAAGTCAAATTGGACCTTTGTGCTTCGTTTTACCCCTTATCCTTCTCTATTATAAGATTTTATTCAGTATATTTTGTTTTATTCATCAGTAATGGTTATGAAAGTGGAAATAGAAGTGCGAACATTCGATATTAGCGAATATCGATTTTGTATCAATCTGTCCAGCACTAGTGGGGTTAAATGAGCCCGAGTCATCGAATAAATCGTCCATTATCAGAACGGCCGCGGCGGCCGTTAAACTATTGTCCGAATAACTACGATGCCCTCCGTCGCCATCGCCATCGCCCTCTCCCAGTGAACAATGACCGAACATTAATATTTCACTCCCATTAGACTTTTATGGCGATAGAAATATGGACCCAGAAGTAAAGGGCGAGGTCCTTTCCTGGAATAGGGAGCTGATTAAATGCAGTCGATAGTCGAGAAGCTTTCATGAGATCTACACATTTGTATCCGCTCGAACGTAATTGAAATAGGAATTATATTTAACAATAAGAAATGCATATGCGCGAATGATATTACGAATTCAATTTCTGTCCGTAAATAGTTTTTCAATATATTTTTACATACTTTTGCCATTTAATACTTTTAATATTAAATAATAGATGATTCTATATTTATTTTTATTGAATTTAAGTATGACTTTACATAGCATTGATAAAGCGGTATATATAGGGCAAAGCGGGGCACAAAGGCATTCGGGTAAAAAGGTCCACCGCCATTAGGGTAGGGCAATTTCACTTTCAGTAATTATATTGTCTAAGCCAAATGAATTACATCACAACAAATAACACGTTGGAGACAACTATCGAACTATGCTCAGTAAAATTCCCAATAAATTCCTAATTGTAAAAATATGTTTTTTGGCTATTTTCCTAAAAGTTACCTGTGCTTTTCTACTCCATAGGCTGGGTAAAAAAGGACATTCATCAGACAAACAGATATAGTAATCGCAAAAAATCGAAAATAATTTTTTTTATATATTTTTACGTTTTAGTTGTTTCTGAACATTTTGGCATACCTTAGAAAAAATGGATGTATGTGTGTGTATGTGCGTGCGTGTGTGTGCGGATACAGATTTCGCGAACACGCAGAACCGATTTGAATAATTCAAAAATCATTCGATTCCTACTGATAAATAGACGTGCTGATTTGTTTTTGGCAAAGTTTAGTTTAATTTAGTTTTTTTGGCCAGGTCTTGCCGTTTTGGATATACGGAGCAAAAAGTGCAAGAAATAGAATGTATTTCAGTTTTTGAGATAACGGGGCGTCCGATTTAAATAATTCAAAAAACATTTTACTTGTATTGAGGAATTGAACAACTGGTAAAATTTTTGTGAAAGCAGGTCTAGCGTCTCTGGAGGTCCAATCAAAAAAATAAAAAATAATACCAAAAATAATTAGACGAATATGCAGCGCTTTCGCGCTTTGATCAAATCAGCTATGCAGCTCATGACTTTCAAAAAAAAAAAATGAAATACAAAAAAAAAATCAAAACACAAAATATAAAAAGATTTCTCAAAAAATTAAAAAAAAAAAAATTTGTCAAAAATCTAATTTTTTCAAAATTTTGCAAAGTTTTTTTTATTAGTCTTCGGCACGGGAAGTTCCAGCAATTTATCTCAAGGCACGATGCCACCACTAATTTAAATTTTAAATAGTTATTCGACCTCTGTCAAAATACTCTTTGAAAATATCAGATCAAGGTTATATTCAATGAAATCTTAGTGAAAAATGTTCCCATGCAATTTGTATTGGTAAAATAATGAAGCTTAATAATAATTAAATATGTTGTAAAATCCCTTTAAAATAAAAAAAACGTACGAAAAAGACTGGTTGTCTCATCTTACCCATAGGACAAAAGCGACAGATGACCAATTTTAGAATTAGAATATTAGAATAATAAAACCTATTTCTATAGCTAAAAAGTTAACCAGGAATTTTACTGAAAGTCAAATTGGATCTTTCTGCCCCGTCCTACCATATTGAAGAAAACAATAGCAGCTTCTTCAGTATGTAAACTCAAAAACCTCAATCTTATATTTGCTCTATTATTATCATCGATTATCACCGATTTAAAACTAATATTAGATGTATTATCTATTGCATATTCAGACCTATCTGATTATTTTCGGTTTTTCTACCAATTATGGATAAAATATGTCGGCACTGCTTAGTAGCAACTTCGTATTTTCATTTCATGTCGGTAAAAGGGAGCGAAACGAAAGTAATCGTCAAATTCTAACGATTTAATAGCTTCATTAGATGGGTTATTTTAATAAATGGTCCTGTTAAAAAAATGATTATGGGTTTTAACACAAGTTTTAAATCGATCGTTCTACTTTCTATTTTTGGATGTGAACATTATTATAAATTAATGATATAATAACATTTTCGTGGAAGATATAACAATAAACATGATAAATTTTAGAAAATATAATAACATTCTTGTTGTTATGAGTTCAAATTATTGAGTGCGGGATCGGTGGTTTAAAATAAATTCTTATTTAATAGCTGAGAACTTTTACGTGTCTTTGTAGTAAGAGCTTTATGTTCTTGCAAATGAAATAGTAGATTCTTTATTTTAGGTGCATTTATCTTTATCTTACTCGCACAGCCTGATATGAAGCAGTAGTGATATAATTTTTACTTTAAAATATCAATCTAAAATATGTCTACAAGTGAAAGAAGAACTTACCCGGCACTGTTGCATCAAATGAAAAATATTTAGTTAATAACAGTTTATAAATATCATCACAACAGCTTAAGTCTATCAAGTCCTGATTTATGTTAAGTTTAAAAGTTTTTCCGATGGTGGGGTTGCCTTTTCTCTGTATTGAAAATAAACTATATCTCATAATCAAATAGTAAGAACAACTAATAACGTCAATTGTTAGTGATAGGCAATACTTCTTATAAAACATGCAATATTTGTGATTGCTGTAAAAATGGTTGAGTTAATAATCTGCACTCTTCTTTACTGAAGTTTAATGTTTCTTGAATGATATTGTGTACTTTTTTTGCAATGTAGATCTGTAGTTTGAAAAAAGTAAACAAAATTTAAACTTATTATTAAAATCTCAATAAATATCTGATAGTTTGATGTGCATATGTCCAATGATCATTTTTAACCGCCAACTGTTTTTTTTTTACTTTTTTTACTCGATCTCCGAAACCGCTAAATTGTCTTTCTAAAAACTTAATTAGTTTGGTCAATACAAGTAAAATGTTTTTGAATTATAAAAATCGATCGCTCCATCCTCATAAAAACTGAGTTACCGTTTTGGCACTTTTTTCATGTAACTACGAAACGGCTGGACCTGCTTTGTCCAAAAACTAATCAGCAAGTTGTCTTATCAATAGGAATCAAATGTTTTTTTAATCATTTAAATCGGTTGAATCGTGTTCCCGAAATCGTCGACAAAAATTTGTATTTGAACACACACACACATACACATACACACATATACATCCATTTTTTCTAAGGTATGCCAAAATGTTCAGAAAATTTTGAAACGTAAAGATATATAAAAATTTTCGTTTTCGATTTTTTGCGATTATTATAGCTTACCCTACGAGAAGTTAAAAAATAAAATGTATTTCAAAATAATGTTATTCAATATATATGTGTTTCGAGATTAGAAAAACATAAAAGGAATGTGATAAAAGGGTCAAAATGAATATTTAAAATTACTTTTCTTATTTGCGTACATATGTATATGTGCACAATGGAAACATCCAACAGAGATGATATGTCAACTGAACCGAAGATAAAAATTTTATTATGTGTCCACGGAAGCATCTTTGCGTATGTAAATATTTGAATATGGAAAGAGTATATATGGGTACCCCAAGCGTTTTAAATGGGGGTCTGAACATCGTTTGCTCATCCAGAACGATCTTAATTCATCACAATTCTGACATTTCCATAGAATTCATTAGGGACTGTTATTGATTTAATTCTGGTAATAGATTAGCAAAAGGGCTGGAAAGCAATTTCAACTAAAAATTGGATGGTCATTTCAGAATACTATATTTGAATAAAACGTAAACTGATAGTATATGGCATCGTGTTTTAAGGCAAATTGCTGGAACTTCCCGTTCGAGGAATCTTAAATGTTTTCAAATAGATTATTTTGAATATTGCAACTTTCACTATTTGTATTTTATAGACAAAATATATAGGCTTATAAATTGGACAACAAATATATGTTTACATGAAAAGTAAATGATGAAGTTAGAATGATGATGAATCATATTTATAAGAATTATATACACTGAATTGCAAAGTTAAAATTATTTATCTGTTTGATATATATAAATAAACTTTCGAATTTAAGCTAGAATTAGAATAAAGTTTGAATCATTTTCGATATTCAAAAAACAATATTTTTTGGAAAATATTTTATATTTTTATAAAAAAAAATTGTTGCTTTGCCCAAAAACAATCGTTTCGTCAACACAAGCAAATATTTTTTTCAAATCATTCAAATTAGATGCTTTGTTCTGTCATTTTTTGCACATTTAGCTTCGAATCTCCGAAACCGCTGGACCAGTCTTTACCAAAAACTAATCACCACTTCTTCCCATTATTACTAATTAAATATTTTTTAAATAATTTAAATCGAATACTCCGTACTCACAAAAACTCGGTTTCTATTTTCTGCACTAGTGGCTCCGTATTTCCGAAACGGCTGAACCTGTTTTTGCCAAAAACTAATCAGCACGTCTCCCTATCAATAGGAATCGAATGCTTTTTGAATTATTAAAAAAAAACAGCTTGACCGACTGCAAATCTAATTAACGCAATTAAATTTTTATTTATAATTTTTTAAATAAACGTCGATAAAAAGTCAAATTTTGCCTCACATATGCAAACACACTCTTATACACATATACTTTTTTCAAGTTTGGTGCCAAACGTTTCAGAATGACATAATTGGTCGAGCAACCATGAAATAAGAAAATCGGATTATCTAGCAAAAACATAAAATTCTATTTTAAAAGGAAACTAATGAGTACTATCACTACAAGCTAATTTAATAAGATTAAGTTGTTTTTTCAAGAATTAATAGATCTATTGCAATTTTGAAATTATTATAATTAATATATATCGTTTACCATCATGCATTGTATGTTGCAGGAATTGCAAAAGAATTAAAAAAACACATGTTTTTTATATTTTCCAACCATCTAATAATTTTGTTGTATGAACATTACAAACGTTAGATGTTTGTAGTGTGATGCATACATTTTTAACTAAAATGTAATAAAATACATCATATTTATAATTAAATATACTATTCATAAATAAAAAAGCTAAGAAATTTAAATTGTGTGTTAAATAGAGTTTATTAATTATAATTTATCTTTACTAGCTCTTTGCCTAAAAATTGCTCTTTCTGACGTGGACTAATTTAGTTTAGGTCTTCTGCGGAGGTCAGATTTCAATTTAATATGTCTTATTGGATAATTTTCACAAATGAAAATATTACAACGCTGAATAATTTGAAGTAAAAAATCTGTATAGAAAAGCTATAATATAATTTATTTGTTCAATAAAAAAAAATTTATAGGTAAATTATTTGCATAATAACTAACGAAGAAATATTTTGGTATTTTAACAAAAATGAATCTCATTTATTATTCTCTGTGCTTGTTATCTCTCAGCATATAAATGTTTGTTTTAGACAATGAAAATGGATTTTACTTTGTTTTTGTTTTTGAACGGTGTATTTGCATATCACTGCTTCCAGAGCCAAATTAGATATTATTGTCCTGCAGTTATTTCACTAATGTAACTCGCCAAATCAAATAGATTATTATTTTTAATTTATTCTACTGTTAATTAATAGTCTAGTATTTTATATTATTGACAAATAAGTACTGTTGAGTATTAATTATAATAATTAACTTCCCGTAGGGTAAGTTATTGTAATGGGCCGAAAATCGAAATTGAAAATTTTTACATTTCTCGACGTTTTGAAGGTTTCTGAACATTTTGGCATACCTCAGAAAAAATGGATGTGTGTGTGTGTGTATATGGATACAAATTTCCAGTCACGTTTTTGGGCGCACGGATCAACCAATCTGAATGGTTCAAAAAACATTCGATTCCTATTGATAAGGAGATGAGCTGATTAGTTTTTGGCAAAGGCAGGTCCTGCCGTTACGGAGATAAAGAGCAAAGAGTGCAGAAAATAGAAATCGAGTTTTTGAGAGAACGGAGCATCCGATTTGAATGATCTAAAGAACATTCAATTAGTAATAGGAGAAGTGTTTATTAGTTTTTGGCAAAGGCAGGCCCAGCCATTTCGAAGATACGGAGCTAAATGTGCAAAAAATGGCAGTTTTTGAGAGAACTAAGCGTCCTGCTTGTCTTAACAAAATAATTGATTTTGGAAAAAAAAAATTTGTTTCAACTTTAGTTTTTTTTTCAAAAAAAAAATTTGTATATCGAAAATAATTCAGATTTTATTTTTAATTCTGACTACAGTTCTAATATACTTTAAACAAATAATTTCAACTTTGCAATTCAGTTTATATAATTCTTATAAATATTAGAAAATTTTACAGCATTTATATTAATCTATTTGAAAACACTCAGTATTCCTCGAACATTTCGTTACGGTACGGGAAGTTCCAGCAATTTGCCTTAAGGCACGATGCCATACACCCCACTAGTTTAATATCTATGTTAATATCATGAATATTAAAAGTTAAATAGGCGTAAGTGTCATTTTACCATAAGACAGGTGTCATAAACTTCCCGATACGTGTATATAATCGTCTTTAACAATAAGAAGTGAGAATTAGCAATTTAGATAAAGTTTTATTACGAAACCGTTTATTTCGAAAATAATTATAAAGTTATCACAAAAAAGTAAATATATAATTAACGTTGATGTTGAAGTAATTATAACATTTTATCGACGCGAGACCTCGTCGAGTTGCATAGAATAAGACTTTTAAATTGGTGCAACCGATTTTGAGTAGGGGAGACTGGGTACAGTTGTGCCACAGTACGGTAGCAGCAGTCGTCATAAAAGCTAAACTATACTGTTTTTGACACAGGGCCCAAGGGTAAAAAGATGTAGTATGTTTGTTTGAACAGTGTTGTGACACTCGCACTTTTCTAGTACGATTTGATTTTAAGACTAATTCATTGTAGTTAAGGTCTGTATTTCAATAGTTCATGTAGACAAATGTTCAACTTACGTTTTAAATTTTTTTTCTTCCAGCCAAATTATTGCTCAGATAAAAGTGGCACAATCGTATCAAGTCTTACACACACGCATTCTTTTTCCAATTTTGGTCTCAAACAATTCATAATGATTTGGATCGCCGGGAACGTATAAAATTAGCAAGTCCAATTTTCTGGCAAAAACAAATTTCAAACACACCTACATTCATATATGAAATACTACTTGTTATTACTTGTTGTACTATGCCCACACGCCCACATCATATATGAAATTACTCAAACTATGCTGCACTGTGAATTTAAACATTTAAATATTTACACATTTATTATGCCACCCGAAAAATTGTTATATTTACATGAGAAGTTTATTTGGAATAAAGAAGCAAATAAAACGATACATAATTCGATAGATAAAAATTCATTATTTATTTTGTTTGGGGTGTGCATATAATTTTCTCGAGATTTTTTCATTTCTTGCTAACTTAGTGTTTCCTGTAGAAACTAAAAATTTAAATATTGACACAAAAATATGAAATGAATAAATCATTTTGTTTCGAATTTTTTTTCACTGTAATATTCTGAAATTTTGTCATTAGTGGTGTATGGCATCGTACCAAAAATTAAATTTTTGAAAAAAGATTGATTTTTTTTTTAATCTTTGAAAAAAAAAATAGATTTTTGAGATATTTAAAATTTAAAAAAAAATGACTTGACGGAAAAAATGTTTTTTATTTATTTTGAACTATTTTGGAAATTTTGAACTTTTTTTCAAAGCAATCGCACTGCTTTAGATGCATAGAGACAAACCACCGAAGCGCGTAAGCGCCGCGTCGCAGTCTTACGGGCAAACTAGATACACATTATTCAAATCTTATATAATATCTGATATGCACAATCATTGGCGATCATTTTTGACCGCCAAATGGCATTTTTTTACATTTTCACTAGATTTTACCGAAACCACTAGACCTGCCTTCCCAAAAATTTAAATTTAAGTTCTTCATCTTGCCTGTACAAGTAAAATATTTTTTGAATTATTAAAATCGGACACTCCGTTCTCTTAAAAACGGAGTTACGGTTTTTGGCACTTTTTGCTCCGTATCTTCGGAACGGCTAGACCTGCCTCTGCCAAAAATTAATCAGCACATCTCTTTATCAATACGAATCGAATATTATATTTATGTTTCCGAAACCGTTGACGAAAATTTGAATCTGCACACACGCACACACACATACATCCATTTTTTCTAAGGTATGCTAAAATGTTCAGAAACGTTTGAAACGTAAAGATATAATTCGTTTTCGATTTTTTTTGCGATTACTATAACTTATTACCCTACGAGAATTTAATAACTTTATATTTCAACTTTTAATGAATTCGCCACTGCTATGTAAATATTAAGGTAAAACATTGCATGGACTGGTCAACATCGAAATGTTTGCACAAACTAAATTCGTTCATTTGCCCACCTGTCGGGTAGTCCGATATGCATATTATGCATAGTTTTCGGTACTTGCACAAAATTTCATTTATATGCTAAATTATTCATCCAACTGGAAAGGAAAGTCAATATTGTGTGCAGTGTGTAATATTTGTAACATCAGAGTAATGTTGGCTGAAAATAGTTGTTTTTGATCCTGAGTTATTATGAAATAGAGTTGAAATAAAATATTCATGTCTCAAATATTTTTCTAATTAATTGCCGATTTTAGAATTTTTGTATTAAATCAATCCAACAAAGCACAGTTATTATTATTAGTTAATGCTTGGCTATTTTTATTAGTTAAATTTTGTTTTCATATACAAATATTTTTATATTTATAATTTATATGGTTTTTAACTACCTTTTTATGACATTAAAAATAGTTGACATCTTCAACTTTCACTCAAACATAGGGTAACCTGTGAGGCCCAATTTTGGCCAAACTCGATATCAAGTAGTATGATATCATACAACCAATATAGATCTTTTCGTAGGCATTGCTGCATCAAATACAAGTCAAGACTACTACTTTCGCATATCTAGCATATAGTATGTATCCACAAAGATGTCATTATATAACAGGCGTTATGACCGAAAGAACCTCAGCCATGTAAACAAAATTAAAAAAAACATATAGTAAAGAAAATACGAATAAAATGGTATATATTTATAAGATTTATAGTTTATAGATTTTCAAATATTACCCTTTATTTCCTGATAGCGTTGTTGCTTGATTTAAAGCGATAGCAAATTACACACTTTTTCCCTCTACTTGTTAATATTGTTGTTAATAAATTATTAAATTGTTTTTGAGATAATGGTGGTGGGCCTTTTCACTCGCGGATCTTTAAGCCACGCTCTATTTTATTTCTATTTTCACAAACCATCTGACCATCTCAAACGTACCTCGAACGTTACGTTAAGTTCGTTGCTCAAGAAAGGGATGCCGAGCAGAACAGTTTCTAAAACACGAGGCAGAATTGTACAAGCTTTTTAGATATACAAAATCCAAAACCGTCGTTGGCTTATTCAACTCAATATTAAGCAAAAAGCCACAACGTAATATGAACATGTCTTGGCCAGTTCGCTCTGCTTATGACTTATCTGGATAATTCATTAGGAGTTTCCGCGTAAAGTGCAATCGCTTAAATCTGTCTATGTCAGAAGCTGCAATTGTAATCATTTACGCTACACTGGCAAAGATATACTTCACTTGCAGAAGATTCAATAACTGCACACAGGCAAAATCACTTTACTGGGTGCAGTACAAAATACTAGGTCGCGAGAGAGTATGAGAGTGCCCTTCTTCACCGTAAAGAGATAGAGCTTCATACAACTATAATATAATGTAGTGGTCGCGAAACTTTTTCATTCATTTCCCCAAAATATTTTTGTTTAAGTTGATATTACCTCCATACGGACAACTACATAGCAAATACAATATCAATTAAAAATACATATTTTTTACCCCCAGAAGATCCATTTTATCCCATTTTATATGTTACATTATATTACAATGTAACATATACAAAACTAACGATTACTATTATTGTAATTTTATATGATTTACAAGACCAACATCATTGACTATTGACAAATTTAGTTCCATGGTGTAAGGGCAACTCCATTTTGCTTCTGTGCTCATAGCTACTACAAAAATAATCTAAGAATAAATGCAATTTACATATAAATTCTAATCTTATCATAAATACCTACATAATACAAAGATTTTCGGATAGACTGAAAATTTTATTTTTTTTAATATTTTTACCTCCATAGCAAATACAATATCAATTAAAAATAAATACTTTTTACCCCCAGAAGTTCCATTTTATCCCATTTTATATGTTACATTATATTACAATGTAACATATACAAAACTAACGAATACTATTATTGTAATTTTATATGACTTACAAGACCAACATCATTGACTATTGACAAATTTAGTTCCATGGTGTAGGGGCAGCTCCTTTTCGCTTCCGTGCTCATAACTACTATAAAAATAATCTAAGAACAACTTGCAATTTTCAGATAAATTCTTATCTTATCATAAATACCTACATAATACAAAGATTTTCGGATAGACTGAAAATTTGATTTTTTTAATATAATTATTTATCATTTATCCCATTTTTTTATTCAACAATATATTTACAACTGTCCTACATAGACATTTAATAAATCTTTTGGCGATTATATATAAAAAATGACATTGATATATGAATAGTAAAAAATACACAGTTATTTTTTTTCTTTATGAGAAATAATGTAATATGACATGAGTATTTACAAGTTAATTATGTCACTAAATATTTTTCTTTTGAGTCTTTATGTCGCGTTTGGCCAATAGCAGTGCGTTGGCCAACTCGTTTCTACGGGTGTTCTTCGAGTCTGTCTTTGTGGTTAACAGCGAATCTTTTAATTTCCTCGGCTACAATGCGCATATTGGTGCCATCACTACCGTCATGGATCAGCCAGGTGGAAGTATATCTTGGAGCGCCTAAAGCGATCCTAAAAACTTTGTTCTAAAACCTTTGAATTATGTTGACATTACTTTTAGATGTGGTGCCGCAAAGTGTTATGCCATATGTCCAAATCGGCTTAAATACAACCTTGTATACCAGCAATTTGTTGTGTACAGAAAGATGGGATCTGCGACCCATTAACCAATAGAGTTGATGTAACTTTTCCTCAAGCTGTTGCCTTTTCTTTTTTATGTGAATTTTCCAATTCAGTTTGCGGTCGAGGTGCATGCCCAGATACTTTACGTGTTCGACCTGGGGGACTTCTATTTTGTTCACAGTTGCAGGTGGACATGTCTCGCGTTTGGGTGTAAAAGTAATGTGAGATGCTTTCTGGTCATTGATCTTTAGCGTCCACAGTTTGTACCATTTTTCTAATGATGTTAAGTAACGTTGAAATTGCTCTGAAGCAGTTATTCCTATTTAATGTAATTATTTATTCTTCGCCTACATTCTATAAATAGTATTAAAACTTATGATAAATTCTTGGAAGGTCATAAAATAACAAATTTATCACAAAATAATATTAATCAAACTACGTGTTCTATGAGCTGTTTTCACTATCGCGCATCCTAAACTAGTATTTTTTCTCGAGAGGGCAACTCCAGAGGGCATGTTGGATTAGCTGGGAGCCTTACTGATCGTAATCTGATAGTTGTTTGTTTGATGTTATTTGGTGTGATGTAATTGTTTGGTTTTTACAATGTGATTGCTCAAAGTCAAATTGGGCCTTTGTGCCTCTCCCTATTCTATATATCCATAGTGATTACGTGTATCTATTGCAGCAATGCCCATGAAAGACTATTTTCACTTGAGATTATATTTGAGATTTATAAGCTCAAGTTAGCTCAAGCTGGCTTTGGAACTAAAAGTTGTTTATCAATTTAGTTAATATCTTGATTTAATAATTTTAATAATAATAATTACTAACACAGTAACTTTAGTCGTTCTGTTATACGACTAAAATATATGTTGATATAATTACACCAGAAAGATTAATCGCACATTCTCACGGCAGACACCATCCGTTCCATTTACATTTCCTACAAAAATCAGACCACTTTTTGTGCAAATGTAGTGTTTTGCGATCATCAAGTGCAAGGTATGGACGCAGAGAACTAAAAAAAATTATGAAACGATTAATTATAATTTCTTTCAACTATAAAAAACAGATTACGAGTTTCATTGTATGACCCGACATGCGTTTTCCGCCGCCGGTAGAACGCTCGACTTAATCGCTGCACAATGCAAAATAAATAAATAATAAAGCCATCGAGAAAGGCGAGAGGCAGGCGATTCGCACGTCTTGGGCGATAGGGGTGTTATTAATCGAACGTTAAATTCGACATCGAACACTGTGTATTATTTATAAATGTTTAAATTATTTAAAAATATTCGCATTATTCTGCATTAATTATTTTATATTATTTATTTATTCTTTATTTTATTTACAACTGTCCAGTTAAGGACATTTAGTTTATAGAATATATTAACCATATTTGATAAAATAGTTAAATCTCACGATCGGTATGTATTAAAGCAGTACGTAGTACATACATATTGTATTAAACCAAAGTTTTTTTTAACATTTTAGGCTATGTGCTACATTTTTTATGCATCCATACTTAATTCCTTTCCATTCATTTTTTTTCTCGTGCCTTAAGGAAAAATGCTGGAACTTTCCGTGCCATAACGAAACGCTTGAGGAATATTAAATGTTTTGAAATAGATTATTATAAATACTGTTACATTGTTTAATATTTATAAGAATTATATAAAATGAATTACAAAGTTGAAATTATTTATTTAAAATATTTAAGTGAGCTTTAGAACTTTACCCAGAATTAAAATTAAAATCTGAATAATTTACAATAATAAATAAAAATATTTAAAAAAAAAAATTGGAAAAAAAATTTTGATATATTTTTTTTAAAAGCAATTATTTTGTTGAAAAGATTTTTGAATTTAGATCAGTATCTCCAAAACGGCTGGACCTGCCTTTGCCAAAAACTAAACACCACTTCTTTCGAATGTTTTTTCGATCATTCAAATCGGATGCTGGTTTCTCTCAAAAATTTGATTTCTATTTTCTTCACTCTTTGCTCCGTATCACCGAAACGGCTGCATCTGCCTTTGCCATAAACTAATCAGCACATTTCTCTATCAATAGGAATCGAATGTTTTTTTAAACTATTCAAATAGCCCAAAAATGCGGATCCTTACGCCAGAAAATGTGGACAATTGTTTTTTTTTTCATACATACATACACACACAAATCCATTTTTTCTGAGGTATGCCAAAATGTTCAGAAACCTTTGAAACGTGAAGATATGCAAGAATTTTTATTTTCGATTTTTTTGCCATTACTATAACTTACCAAATGGTAAGTTAATAAGTTTAAAAAAGAAGTCATTATGACATTGTTTTCAAAACGTATGTAAATATTTTGAACATATATTGGCAAACTGAAATTCAATATAATTTGGGTTAAAGTCAAAACGAAACTAGTGGGGTGGGTGGCATCGTGCCTTAAGGCAAATTGCTGGAACTTCCCGTACCGTAACGAAATGTTCGAGGAATATTGAATGTTTTCAAATAGATTATTATAAATATTGTAACATTGTCTAATATTTATAAGAATTATATAAACTGAATTGCAGAGTTGAAATTAATTGTTTAAAGTATATTAGAACTATAGTCAGAATTAAAAATAAATCTGAATTATTTTCGATATACAAAAAATTAAAAAAAAAAAAAAAAAAAAAAAAAAATGGGACAAAAATTTTTTTTCCAAAATCAATTATTTTGTTAAGACAAGCAGAAAGTTCTTTGAATCAATTGAATCGGACGCTTAGTTCTCTCAAAAACTGCCATTTTTTGTACATTTAGCTCTGTATCTCCGAAATGGCTGGGCCTGCCTTTGCGAAAAACTAATAACCCCTTCTCCCAATCATTACTAATTGAATGTTTTTTAGATCATTCAAATCGGATACTCCGTTCTCTCAAAAATTCGATTTCTACTTTCTGCACTCTTTGCTCCGTATCTCCGAAACGGCTGGACCTGCCTTTGCCAAAAACTAATCAGCTCTTTTCCCTATCAATAGGAATCGAATGTTTTTTGAACCATTCAAATCGGTTGATCCGTGCGCCCTAAAACGTGACTGGAAATTTGTATCCACACATACATACACACACACACACACACACACACACACACACACACATCCATTTTTTCTGAGGTATGCCAAAACGTTCAGAAACCTTCAAAACGTCGAGAAATGTAAAAATTTTCAATTCCGATTTTTGGCCCATTACAATAACTTACCCTACGGGAAGTTAATAAAATCTTGTGTGTACTGTTTTATTGTATGAAACGATAATTTAATATCATATAATATATTGTAATAATAGCTTATAATATAATAATAAGTCTCAGGTTCGATACCCGTCTCCGGCAGCGTGATGTCAAGCAGTAATTACATCGGTTTTCACTTGTAAATATGCAATGTTGAGAGTGCATATTTTGAGCAATGTTAAGAGTGAAAACTAGTGGAGTGGGTGGCATCGTGCCTTAAGGCAAATTGCTGGAACTTCCCGTACCGTAACAAAATGTTCGAGGATTACTGAATGTTTTCAAATAGATTATTATAAATATTGTAACATTGTCTAATAATATTTATAAATATTATATAAACTGAATTGCAGAGTTGAAATTATTTGTAAAGTATATTAGAACTATAGTCAGAATTAAAAATAAATATTTTCGATATACAAAAAACTAAAAAAAAAAAAAAAGAAACAAAAAAGGGACATTTTTTTTTCCAAAATCGATTATTTTGTTAAGACAAGCAGAAAGTTCTTTGAATCATTTAAATCGGACGCTTAGTTCTCTCAAAAACTGCCATTTTTTACATATTTAGCTCCGTATCTTCAAAATGGCTGGGCCTGCCTTTGCCAAAAACTAATAAACACTTTTCCCAATCATTACTAATTGAATGTTTTTTAAATCATCTCTCAAAAATACGATTTCTATTCTCTGCACTCTTTGCTCCGTATCTCCGAAACGGCTGGACCTGCCTTTGCCAAAAACTAATCAGCTCTTTTCCCTATCAATAGGAATCGGATGTTTTTTGAATCATTCAAATCGGTTGATCCGTGCGCCCTAAAACGTGACTGGAAATTTGTATCCACACATACATACACACACACACATCCATTTTTTCTGAGGTGTGCCAAAACGTTCAGAAACCTTCAAAACGTCGAGAAATGTAAAAATTTTCAATTCCGATTTTCGGCCCATTACAATAACTTACCCTACAGGAAGTTAATAACACCCGGCATTGCTGCATCAATTGTAAGAATAAAAATTTATCAAATAGAGATAAGACAACAACTGTTCGGGTTGTCATCTATAGAACCGACTTAGTCATCATCACAACAGCTTATAGAATAATGACTGACGATTATAACAATTTATAGTTATTTTGCTTAAACGCACTAAACGCACTTTAATAAGTGCGATTGAATATTTGTGGCCCAATTGTGCAGTAAAACTATATGTTTTAATATTTCATTAATACATTAAAATTCTATCAATTTATTCGCGTTCTTATCACAAAATATTTATTTATTTATTTGACGAAAATCGGGTATAGAATGGGGCGAGGCAATAAGGTCCAATTTGAATTTGAGCAATTATATTGTGAAAATCAAACTAATTATGTCGAAACAAATAACACATATTGAATAAACAACTATATGGCTATGTTCATTAAAACTAATTTCCAGCTAATCCATCATTGTAGAAATGTGTTTGTTTGCTGTTTTTCAAAAATTTGTCACCTGGTCCTTTTTCCCCATAGGCGAAGGGGACAAGAAGATTCAATGTCTTATTTAAAATTTTAAATGAATTTTATGAACTGACAGCTACATTATTCAACCAAAGCAAAATATAAATTTTATGGGTGCATTTTTACCTAAATAACACAGTATATAACCTTGATCTGGTATTTCGTCAGAAATATTTATCAGCAGAGCATGAAGTTATATAAATAATGCTGTTGAATCTACCTTAAAAATAACAATAAATTTTATAAAACAATTAATTATCAAATTCTTAAAAATTACTTTAACGTCTCGTGAACTAAATAACTGTAAAAAAACTGCAACGAAAAAAAATACTTTTGTTACGGATAAGCGACGTAGTATGAATCAAGGTAGTGGCTGGCTATACATCTTTTTCCCTCTATTTTCAAATATTGTTGTTAAAAAATTCATAACTTTACATGTCGGTGGTGGATCTTTTACCCGCGTTTCATTAAAGCTTTGCTCTACCCTATAAATATAAATGGGAAAACAAAGAATTTCTGTCAGTTGGCATCCTTATAGGTGGTGCGTGCAAGGGATTAATGCAACCGCGTTTGACCGCGTCCGGCGCGCGATCCCGAAGCCCCATCCCGCTTATGTGCTGTACATACAGCTAATTTCGTTCGTGCATTTTTCTCTTTGTAGTCATTTTAATTTAGAGCTGCTCTAATAACAGTAATAACAATATTTACGCTGCGGGTAATGACGCTATATAGCTCAAAATTAAATAATCGCGTGCCGGCCAATAATTACGCGTGTCTTTTGAAAAAGACCGACAGCGCTCGCAGGACGCTTGATTTAGAAGCATGACTAAAGGTGCAAGTCAAAAACGGTTAATACGCCGAGACCTCTCGCTGGCCGATCGCCGACCGCGACCGTACGGTGATTCGATGATATACTCGGAGATGTTTAATTAATGTCCGCTCTTCTTGCCTTTTGGCCTTAATCTTTGAATTTTTATATTCCATTTCCATTGCCCGCTACGATTTCGTTTCCTTTCTGTTTCTTTTTCTAAATCTCTCTACAATATCAAATCAAAATATTCATTTAAAAATTTGAAATCTTACAATTTTATGTTAGATTTCTATTATATTGTTTTTTATTATATACTAGTTGGCAAACGTTGTTTTGCTAAGTAAGGTATATTCTAAACAATTTCTAGACAATAAAAAATATTAATACTTTAAGTGTATAAGGATGTGTTGTTTGAAAGCTATATACAATGAAGTATTATAAAAACATTAAACCCCATTAGTTTGTCTATATTTTGTCAATACAATCAAACTGGAAGATTTATACACTTTCTATAGAAAGCATGGTATAATCCAATCCAAGTCTTTTTTGGTGTTTCGACTTATTGATTGCGTTTCAAAATTTTCAGATTCTTTTTGGATTCTGGATTTTGTGTATAATTGTAAATAATACTACTGAGCTTATACAAAATAGCGAGAAGATAGAAAATGATTTAAATATTTCATTTTTGACCTGCTTTTTGAAAAGTTTCAAGTAACATTCGATGAATTAAAGTAAATTTAATAAAAAGTATATATTTAGAGCAGGGCTAGGCACAAAGGTCCAATTTGACTTTGAGCAAATATGAACTATATTGTGAAAACCATAACAATTATCTGACTACGTTCAGTAAACTGCCTTCAAAATGTCTTTCAAAATTTTGTTATCTAGACCTTTTTACCCTATAGGCGGGGTATAGTGCTAAAAAACTACCAACAGAAGAAAATTCTTTTATTATGGATTTTCAAAGATTACCGTTTATCTCTCGATAGCAAAGTTTTCAAATCAAGGTTATAGCTGGTTATATATCTTTTTTCCTCTACTTTCAAATATTGTTGTTAAACAGTGCCTAACTTTACTGGTTTTGGACACATTGGTGGTGGACCTTTTAACCCTGGACCTTCATATATTACTATCTATTTTGCGATAAATTCTAGGAATTTAAACTGGAAAAATGTTATTCGACAAAATGTCCCTTTAATCGATATCAAATTTAGGTTCTGAATTTAAACAACATAAATAAAAAATAATATAACCTAGAACCTATAAATATCAATGAGTATATAATTATACAAATGAGATGTTTCAAAGCACCGTGTTTGAGAAAAATATGCCAAAAAGTGCATTTTAATATTAACATTTCAAAATAGTTGATATTTTGAGTTTATAGTAACACTTGAGGCCCGTTTAATAACGTTTTTGTGTACAAATAAAAAACAAACAAAACTACTTACCACGATTTGATCATAATTAAATAATATTCACGTAAGACACCCTATAAAATGTAATTGAACATCATCTGTCAAAATCGTTTGACATTTCACGTATTAGCCACCGTCCATTGTTTTATTCAAATTACGCTTCTACAAAAAAATTCAAATTAAAAATGTAAAGTTTCTACGCGGATTTAAAATAATTTCTCACCTTTTGGACTTGCTCTGGATTGGCACGAATTTTTCAAGACTAAGACTGGCCAAATCGGTTTAGCCGTTTTCGAGTTTTATTTGGACATTTGAAAGAAAGCTCCATTTTTATATATAAGATTACATAGGGTAGGGCGGGGTACAAAGGTCCAATTTGGCTTTGAGCAATTTGGGAAAATCAAATCAATTACAGTACTACTAATACCATATATTGAACGAACATCTATCTGACTATGTTCAGTTAAATTGCCAGTTAATTCATTATTGTAGAAATATGTTTTTTATACTATTTTTTAAGAATTTGTAACCTTAAACAGGTCCAATGTCTTATTTTAATTTTAAGAAATTTTATAAAATAATTGCTACATTATTCAACCAAAGCTAATTATAAATTTCATGGGTGCACTTTTACAGAGATAACACCGTAAAAACCTTGATCTGGTATTTCGTCAGAAATATTTATCAGCATAGTCTTTTAAAATTGCTTTTTATAACTCAATTTACTTTTTTATTTGCTATTTTTCATTTTTTACACTTTTGCCAGGGCGTAGGTTAAGTTGGTCCTTTTTACCGCACCCAGGTGTAAGCATTTATGAAATAAATCTTATAAAACAATTAAATAACGTATTATTAAAAAGTATATTGAGGTTAGGAAAACTAAGCAACAGTGCTCACAATTAAAACAAATAACAACGAAAGAAAATAGTTTTGCCATTGACTTTTAAACATTGCCGTTTTTCTCCCAATAGCAACGTCGTAAGAATCAAGGTAATGGCTGGTTATGCGTCTTTTCCCCTCTACTTTCAAATGTTGTTGTTAATTTTTTTTTAAACTTTACTGGTTTTTGAGATATCGCTTGTGGTCCTTTCTACTAGCGGATTTTCAAGCCCCGCTCTACCCTATTATTTATTATATTGAATTTTTATATGCTAAGCTAACAAACTTTTATTTAAATGTTTGTTTTGTGATTTTTAATGTGTTTACTAAAATTCTTTTATTTCGAATTAGTTTAAATGTGATTAGCCTGTTAACTGTGATCGATGAAAATACTCGTTATGGAAAAGTGGCAGTATTGTCGAGTATCTTATTATAGTTAATCAATAAGAATTAATTTTTGCTATTTAAATAATATTTTCTTGTCTTTGCTGTTTATATCAAACATAGTTTTTGTTTTCATCAAAGCTATATTAATTTATATTAATTTTGCCTCTTTCTTCGTTGCCTCTAATACCAGAGTGGGATCTAATCCATAATAATTTAACAATATATCCGTGCTCCAATAAATATATAAGGCTATTCCAGACTTCATATAGTAATGTTTTGCTTAATCTATTTGTAAAAAATAGATTTTTCACTTTCTCTAAGCAGCTTTTCCTATCAGTGATAATAACAAGACCGCTTAACTGGTTAATTATTGTTAGATTGTTTTTTATTATTATGTGTTTAAGTTTTAGTATTTTATTTAAAATTTTATTGAATTTTTTTTTTAAAAGTATGTTATGTTGAGGTGATATTAAACTATATTTTGTTCATTGCCTTTAAGATAATGTAGTGAAATCCTATACGAATGATGAAAAAAAACACTCTTCGAATAAATTTCTTACATTCCATCATTATTAGTTTATCCCGACTTAACCTTTGATTGTCGAGATATTTGATTAAATATTGCGATTCATTTACCATTATGCAATTGGATTTTGTCGATTCATTAATAACCACATATTCCCATATTGTTTCCAATTAAGATTTATCATGAGTTGCGCATTTATCATAATTATTCAAGTACACAAAGTTAATTGGTACAATGAACAATTATTATATTGTGTGATTACATAGACATTAAGATAATAATGTTCTTTGAACATCATGTTTTATTATAGTGACCTTTAATGTGAATTATCGGAGAAAGTTTGATAAGAAGATATTTCAATACATTAATTTTAATTTTATTTCATTCTATGGTTTTTCATTATCTTATTGGATAGAATGTATGAATAATTGTTATGAAATTGATCGAAGCCACTCCTCTAATAGTAGATTTATTGATCTTAGAAAATCATAAAATAACGATTTCATCACAAAGTATTATTAATATAGAACACAGTATTTTAAATTGATGTAGAGATATTAAATTATATAAATGCAAGTAATAATAACTTGTTTATAAAATAAAATATGACATGTCTAGCATTTACTAAAATTGCAAAATTTGTGTTACAACTTTTTAACGAATGACTATTATTATTTGTTGTTTGTCTTATATAAAATATTACCTGGGCAGCATTTTAATCTGATAGTATTTCATAGCAATTTCCTTTCCTTATATACATATATATATATATATTTTTTCTCTATATATATAGTTTCATATACATGGTGCAAGCAAATAATATTTTAGATTAAAAGGGGAACGAGCAAAAAGATTAATACTTTAGCCTGTGTTTTATACAACTGTTGCGTTTTTACAATATTACTCCACTGTATTCTACAAAATGAAAATTTTTATTACGCGCTAGCTTTCCCCTGTTCCATATCGCATATATATATATATATATATATATATATATATATATATATATTGTATATATTTGTATAGAGAAGAACCTTGTTCTAACATTCAGTGTAATAGAAATGACAAATGAGATATATAAATATAATCTGTTTCATATGCAGTTTTAATATTAAATGTCGCCTTCCAAATATGTAGATTTGGATTTTGAATTTCAATCTAAACTACAATTAGTCTTATAAAAAGACAAATGCATTTGGTGATTGTTATGAATTTTCTCCATATTTTTTAACAAAAATTTTGTTAGTTGGTGCTATATTTTTAAATAATTAAGTATTTGAAGCTGAAGTTATTGTTTTGCCCGAAAATCATACTTTTAACTTCCCGAAGGAGAAGTTTATGTTTACATAAAAAAATCCAATTCGCTAATTTTATGTTTTCTCGACGTTTCAAGCCATTCTGAATCGAATGAGACCAAATTTGAAAAAAGTATGTGTGTGTGCACAGATTTTTTGCCGTTAATCGACGTTTTCTCAAAAACGGCTCTACCTATTTCAAAAATTTAAAAGTCATTTGATGTAGAAAAGTGAAAAAAAATCGTCCGTGCTTTAGCCCGAAATTCGGAATCGATTTTGAAAATTCAAAAACGGTTCAAAAGATATATTGGTTGGGAATCGTGCTGATTAATGATTAATTGTTGTAATTTTTATTTATAATTGGAGGAAAAATGATATTTTTTTTTGGAATTCCAATAAAATTTAAAAATAAGAATTTCAACATCCACGGTTCTGGTCGGTCAAGCCGTTCTTTATAATTAATAGTTAAATATGAAAATTAGTTAAAGTTTACGAAAAAAAAATCTGAACCGATTTCGAAAATTTTAAAACCATTCGAAAGATTTAACGCTTATTTCAAAAACAATCGATTGGTTTTATCTTCATTATTCTTCATCTTTTCTCAGATAATACCAGTTCAATTTTAAAAAATTCCAAGTTTTTTTTCGAAGACATCAGCGAATTATTTTTTGTTATTAAATTAACAGTAATCAGAACTTAACTAATCCTATGAACTATGATATTGACTCCTTAATGACCTCTGGTTTCATAGATTGCAACCCTCCGCTTATTCTATCTCTGGGTGATGAATTTATTATTGTTAGAAATTCTGCTAATCATGGCTTTTTATTGAATGTTGCAATGCTGGGAAAGGCTTTTTCTAACTTGGTAGCATATTGCTATCCTTCCGTAGGGTAAGGCATTGAAAATTGAAATTGAAAATTTTTGCATTTCTTCACGTTTTGATAGTTTCTGAACATGTTGGCATGTCTCAGAAAAAAATGATGTGTGTATATAAGTATGGATATAATTTTTCGTCCACGTTTTTGGGTGCACTGATCAACCGATTTGAATGGTTCGAAAAACATTCGATTCCTATTGATAGAGAGATGTGCTGATTAGTTTTCGGCAAAGGCAGGTCTAGCCGTTTTGGAGATACAGAGCAAAGAGTGCAGAAAATAGAAATCGAGTTTTTGAGAACCGAACATCCGATTTGAATGATCTAAAAAACATTCAATTCGTAATGATGAGGAGAAGTGGTGATTAGTGGCAGAGGCAGTTCCAGCCGTTTCGGAAATTCAAATGTGCAAAAAATGGCCGTTTTTGAAAGAGCTGAACATCCGATTTGAATGATTCAAAAAACTTTTTGCTTGTGTTGACGAAACAATTACTTTTGAAAAAAAATTTTTTTTTAATTTTCAAAAAATATTTTTTATGAATATCGAAAAGAATTTGAATTTTATTTTAATTCCAGCTAAAGTTCTAAAGCTCACTTATATACTTTAAATAAATAATTTTAACTTTTCAATTCAGTTTATATAATTCTCATAAATATCAGACAATATCCTTCATTTTGAATCCGATTGATTAAGTTTTTTTATTTTTATTTGTAATTATATATAAGTTTCAGTGTTAATAATAATCTATTTGAAAACATTTAATATTATAATATTTATAATATATAAATTACGATACGTGAAGTTCCAGCAATTTGGTTTAAGGCACGATGCCACAAACCACTAGTTTTCAAGTGAAAATCGATGTCACTAATGCTTGACATAAGGTAATCCGGGACGGATATGGAACCTGGAATTTCGAATGAAAGCCTATAGCTCTATCCACTAAACCACAGGAAAATCCTAGATATTGTGTCGATGTGTTTATATTAAAAGCTGTTAGTTATTAATTTTGCTTACAGTGCTACTTATATCTAATTTAGTAGTCCATTTATCGATTCTTGCTTATAGTTAGAGTTGGGAATCAACATATAGTCTGGATTTGGGTCGGGCAAATTTGTTCAGTCATCCCCAGCCTCCCCTATGTATTGTTGCTCTTCGAGGCAGATGAACAAGGGGCAGCAGATTGAATCTTCCTAGATCAGTGCCACGTCGTTGCCCGTACATCATATTGCACGCCTGTCTGAGCACGGATCAGTGCAGCTTCATGTTTTCAAGGAGATTATTTGTTCGTAATCTATTATAGAGTCTACTTGCCATGAAACGTACGTAGATACACGGAAGGTATAATTATTTTTATTAAAATCACTCTGGGATTCAACTTTTCAAGGAAAACTTAGTACATGGATAATAAAAGCACAAAATCGTTAAAGCAGTTTTAGGCGATCCTTACTTTTTTAATATATATTATGGTATAATGCTATACATATTTTTAACTTCCCGTAGGGTAAGTTATTGTAATGGGCCGAAAATCGAAAATGAAAATTATTACATTTCTCGACGTTTTGAAGGTTTCTGAACATTTTGGCATACCTCAGAAAAAATTGATGTGTGTGTGTGTGTAATACATAATGCTTGGATGCAAATTTCCAGTCACGTTTTCGGGCGCACGGATTAACTGATTTGAATGATTCAAAAAACATTCGATTCCTATTGGTAGGAAGATGAGCTGATTAGTTTTTGGCAAAGGCAGGTCCAGCAGTTACGGAGATAAAGAGCAAAGAGTGCAGAAAATAGAAATCGAGTTTTTGAGAGAACGGAGCATCCGATTTGAATGATCTAAAAAGCATTCATTTTGGCAAAGGCAGGCCCAGCCATTTCGATGATACGAAATTTTCATACGAAATGTGTGAAAAATGGCAGTTTTTGAGAGAACTAAGCGCCCGATTTAAATGATTCAAAGCCTTTCTGCTTGTCTTAACAAAATAATTGATTTTGGAAGAAAAAATTTTTGTTTCAACTTTTTTTGTATATCGAAAATAATTCAGATTTTTCAGATTTTATTTTTAATTCTGACTATAGTTCTAATATACCTACTTTAAACATATAATTTCAACTTTGCAATTCAGTTTATGTAATTCTTATAAATATTAGACAATGTTACAATATTAATAATAATCTGTGTGAAAACATTCAGTATTCCTCGAACATTCCGTTAGGGTACGGGAAGTCCCAGCAATTTGTCTTAAGGCACGATGCCATACACACCACTAGTTTTATTTGCCTTTAAGCTTAACAATCTAATAAAGATGCTTTCCAAGAATTGCTTTTACAATTCCATTATAGGCAACATTATTTTTATATAACATTAAGTATACTATATTATTGATTTATTATTTTTAATTATTTTTATACTCGAATCCGAGGTTCGATCTATGCAATATCTCGTCGAGCACGATCTGCCGCTTATAATACTATTTTTTCTATTTGTTTCTCCAAACTACAATAAAATTGTTTTTGTATTTGTTTTATTTATGCCAACTAATATGCATATACATATCAGTTTTCAGTTCTTTACTTTTCGTAAATGTTTTAACTATAAAACTAACTATAAGCGATGAGATTCTCATACTTTTAACTAAATTAATTATATATTTTCATTTAATATAAAAATTATGTAAAATGTCTTTCAAACATTGTTTAATACATTATTTAAAATTTGAATTGATTTCAGTTAAACATTTAAATTTAACTTATTGATTATTACTAACTTTTGAAATGCTAACATTAAATTAAATTGAATTAAATGTTTTTAATTGTTATATATAATAATTCAAGTATTTTGATATTGCTTATTTTTAGTAATTACTAATATTAAATTTAAATCTAATCATATGATAGACAAAAAACAAAAATTATTACAAATTACACAATATTATTACTGACTAATTTGGCAGTGATTCAATTGTATCACATTTTCTCATGTTTCTGCTAAAAACAAGTTTATCCCTCCGTCGGTCGGATATTTATTCACCTTCGAACGGTCGGAGTGGTCTGGCTGGACCACCAATCATTTTACATGCATTTATGTTCATCATGTTTTTGGTATCTTATTAGTAATAAATATTTATAGTTTTGAATTTTTCTTTTTCTTACCGTCTTTTGCATGTGTTGAGCTTGCTTATAATAAAAAAATTATATATTATATTATATAAAAAATCAAAGAATATAAAAAAATAGTTGATTTTTTTATTATTTTTATTTTTCTGTTTTATATCAATGAAAAACAATATTTATTCTTTTTGGGCTCCTTCGAAATGAATGTGAAATTCAAATGAAATCGAAATGAGGTGCGTCGCCTTTGAAATGAGCTGTAAAATTCAAGTTGAAAATATATTTTACTACAGGTTTGCCAAAAAAATTTTCGAACACAGTACGGGTGGAAAAATTGTTGATAATGTGCGCATTACTCATCCGATTTTCAATGTTTGCGATGGCCAATAAGTTTGGTAGGTTTTCAAAGAGCTCTTGTCGTGAAAATACTAACATTCATGTTACAACACATAGCAAAGAATATGTAGAACGCAGTTTAAATAGCAAATGCCAGAAAAAAGACAAAATACTGGTTTATATATATCAAAAAGCGCATATTTCATACAAAATGTATGGGTGGTCTAGACAGACCACTCCGACCGTTCGAAGTATAAAAAAGTTAATATTCTTATAATTATCCTTCTGTACATTTTTTCATTGATTGACAGCAAATGAAATTTTAGGAAAAGTCAAGAAATTTCAAGTCGATAGGATTACTAGAAGTATTTTTTTTTCTAATTGAAGTCGAAAAAAATCTGGCTAGACCACGCCGACCGACGGAGGGTTAAATACTTCTGTCCTTATGATTATTTGTATAGCTTTTAATTTTGCAAATGGCACTAATATTATTTTAAAACAGATATAGGATAAAAATAGGATAGATAATTGTAATCGTTATATAGATATAAATTATAATATTTATAAACTAGTAAAATTTGACTGTTACTGTGAATTCTGTAACCAATTCATTTCTGTATGGAGGTCTCGATTCTTACATTTACTATCGATCTCGTAACTTTGACACCCAACAACAAGGGTCGCCTTTAATTATGCACGCTGAGCAGACACCTAACCCCGATTTCACACGATGACGGGAATCGGCACGTACGATAACAATCTGAGATATAGATAATATACGATATTATTGATTTTATTGGGCTAATATGAAGCCGTAAAACCGGTGTAATTAAATGAAATACTTTTTGCCGAACATTAATTGTAGTAACATTATACTATAAATTAATTAAACTTACGTCTAAATATACTTACAAAACAAAATTTTCTTTTGTTCCTGTTTAAAACAACTTAATGTCTTAACCAATAGAAACTCAGTAATTAATAAAAACTATATTTTTTTTGTAAATGAGATCAGAATATTTCATTCTAGACATACTTAATCACTAATTATAGACTTGCAAATTTGTGAAAATTTTGTAGGATTTTAATTAATTATATATATATATATATATATATTGTATATATATATATATATATATATACGGTGCTCCATGGTGTAGTGATTGTGCTCACGGACTCGTGTAGTCGGGATCGAACTCCGCTGACAACCTGACATCGTGCAGTAGTGATGTTCTTTCTCACAAATATAGATGAAAAATATGTTTCCTATTGAATATAGCCCATTTCGGGCACTGCGGTGTGAAATGGAAATGCAAAATCTATCACACTATTCTTAACTGAATCGAGTTTAAGTTTAAATCAGCTCACGGGTTCGAACATATAAAATAGTAATAATAAAAAAACTTAAAATACATTAATGGAATCAAACATAACAACTTTCGGTAATTGTGAATTAATATCTTTAACTTATAATTAGCTAATCAGATTCAATGCATATCTAAATATTGAACTCATGCTTAACAAATCTACTTAAATCATAATTATTTATAATTGTTAATTAAAAGCTGGGGCCAGCGGTGGTGATATCGGTTAGGGCGTGGGCTAGCAACAACTAGTTCCAGGTTCGCTGGTTCGATTCCCGCTACCGTTGTAGCCCGACAGGCAGCTTTGATGTCAAATTTCCACTTGGAGTTATAGATCACAATATAATTCCAAGTGGAAATCGTCCTTCGTGGACATAGCTGCAACATCCAATCACATGTTAACTATTAGACGTAAGTGCTAATATAAAAAATATCCCACACATAAGAGAATGGTAAATCGATGGATTGCCTCTCATGAAATAAGTAGTCATAAGTCTTATCCATCAGCTTATAGAACATATAAGAGTTCTGTCCGTATTGCTGTCCAAACAATTACAATAATAATAATAATAATTAAAAGTTTACATAGTTCAATTTAGAATATTGTAAAACCTATAATATATAACATGGTATATAAAATTATTAAAACATTTTGAATTACGATAAGATCAAATAAGTAGCCAAAACCGACCAAATACACTCTTTTTTTAAAATAAGTTTAACCTAAGTTATGCCCAATTTTTATGCCCAACACGCAACATTTTTTTTGCCAAAATCGGTACAGCCGTTTCAGAGATTAGCCCAACAAAAAGAAAGAAGACAAAAATTTTAAATTATGAAAATTTGGTATATGTATCCAATTTATATTCATATACATGTACTAAAAAACAACTTATCACAAATAGATTGTATTGTAATCTGATTGTTAAAATTAGCAAAAAAAAAAAAAAAAAATCACAAATAGATACTCCAATTTTATTTATATGTATAGATTAAATATTTGATATTAATTATATTAATCTTTAATATCAATATGCTTATAACTGGATAGTTTAATTATAAATTTTAAATATGAAAGTTCATTTTAAATATGAAATAATAATAAGAGAACGAGATAGAATGTTTGTTAGATTACAGTTATCTTTTATTGAATTTATCAACTTACTTATTAGTTAACATTTTTAACCTCATCTTCAAGTATTAATTTAATTTTCTGTGTAAAATGCCTTACATATAGAAAACACATGGAGCGATGCGGATGGTCTGAGCGATGGGGGTAACAAGGCACAAAATTGATGGATTACGTATTCAAAGGTCCACCACATGTCAATATTATTAAGGTCTGAGCCCCTAATGAAAATAGGATTTTAGACTGAGCCCTTTCCAATGAAAACACAAATGCAAACATCCGCCCAAGCTGAAAGAACCAAGTTGAGAAGATTCTCACCACCGCACATGGAGCGAGGGCGAAACGTGCAAATTTAATTGGAAATAGAATTATCTTTCGGGGAGTGTGACACTATACATATGGAGAACTACTTTTGTATGGAACTCACAACACGAGATTGTATTAATTTATAGGGGGAGATTAGAGGACGTGTATTGGAGAATTTGAAAATTGGAATTACATATGAGTATATGTTCAATATATTTGGTGTTTCTATCCAATTTAAAATTTGGCATAATATATTATAATTTTATTATACATTATATTTTTTGTAACGATAGACTTGTCAACGTTCGCATAGTGTGCACTAGTCATTACTTTAATACTCAAAATATATGCCAGCATTAAACCGAAAAAGTTTTGTTTTGTTTTTATAAGATTTTTTATTACATTTAATATGAACAAATATATACAATCTTATACATTTACAAAATGAATATCTATCTTCAATTGAAGATAACAAAAACAATTATTTAAACTATAATAAATTCGCTTAATTATACCTTTAATCTAAATAATATTTATAATGTGGCAAAAATATCACAAAAACCACAAACAAACCGAAAAAGTATAACTACTAGTGATGTGCCGACTCGAAAATCGAATCATTTGAATTAGGAAAAAACCTGATTCGAATCATGATTTCTACGAAGCAAAAATAGTAAACATAAATTACTATCAAAAAATAATTTACAAAATTTAATAAAAATGATTTATTTTTGAAGACGGTTAAAATATATTTTCCTAGATAACCGAACACTTCTGCATCACTAAAGCATATAAAATAATATTTGGAATCTTGTGTCTATTGATATAGTGTTTATTAACTTCTTGTAAGGTAAGTTGTGAAACTCGCAAAAAATCGAATATAAAATTTTGTATACATCTTTACGTTTCAAATGTTTCTGAATATTTTGGCATACCTTAGAAAAAATTAATATATTTACGTGTGTGTGTTCGGATACAAATTTTCGCCGATAATTTTGGAAACACTGTTCAACCAATTTTAAAATTGGAAATCGAAAAACATTCGATTCATACGTGCTGATTAGCTTTTGGCTAAGACAGGTCCAACCGTTTCAAAGATACGAGGTAAAAAGTGCCAAAAATGGCAATTCAGTTTTTGAGAGAACAGGGCGTCCAATTTGAATGATTCAGAAAACATTTTATATTTGTATTGACAGAATGAAGAACTGATTAAGTTTTTGGAAAGGCAGGTACAGCAATTTAGAAAATCCGATAAAAAAGTGGAAAAATGCCATTTGGCGGTCTAAAATGATCATTCGACATATACACATCAAATTATAAGATATTTTATAAAAATTCAAAAATTACATTTAAAAAATTATTATAAGTACAATTATAAGCACATTTTTTATGGTTCCGTACTAATGTTCATCCGTTAGACTGCAACCCGACGCTTACGCGCTTATGTATTTCGTTTCTAAAACATCCACCCAGCACGATTCCTTTGAGAAAAAAAAACAAATATCAATTTTTTCAAAGATTTCAAAAATTTTTTAACCTTTTTTAAAATAAATAATTTTCCGCACGAAAAGTTCCAGCAATTTGTCTTTAGGCACGATGCCATGAGCCACTAGTTTTATTATACATTATATTTTTTATGACAATAGACTTGTCAACATTTGAATCATGTCCACTCGACATTACTTTTAATATTCAAAATATGTCAGATTGAAAAAATATAAATACTATTAGGTTGGCAACTAAGTAACTGATATATTGTTTTCATAACTCTGTGTATTCTATTTCGATTGTGTTTGGTTTATTATTTACTTGTCACTGCATATGAGAATAACTAATCGTTGCATATTGAATAGCGTCGATTGTTCTGAATTGAATTATATAATTTTAGATGGCGAAGAAATTTTGAAATAAAAGATATGTGCGTGGTGATTATTAGCATTAAGTGTCGTTTGTGCAAAAGTTTTAAATTGAGACATGAAATAGTTTTTATAAAATTATGCAACATCACATAACGCAGAATTAATTATAAAGAGTCTCCACGGAAGCATTAATTGAGAAGTCCAAAACAGGTACATATTTAAACATATGAAATATATATCCCAATGCTCGTATTGAAATGGCATTCCTGTATCGTCGTACCACACAATCATTCCCGAAGCGTAATTATGTTTATGGATTTAATTTTAATTGAATACCAATATCAACTCGTAGTAAACATCCGCAATATTCGTCAATAAAACGTTTTTCTTGAAAAATTACATAAAACATTACACGGCCGGCGAAACAAACGTGTGTTGCCTGCTTGAACAATGTGTTCGCAGAGCAAATAGTCACCGCACACAATAAAGACCGAGTTCGTGCAAAGGTTCGTCAAGACTTATTATTGTTAAGCAAATGTCGATGCTGGGCGCCGTGTGATCGATGTTGTAATTAACTTTTCAAGTACTATGTAATGTATAGAAACATACAGTCAAGATTGAAGATTCTGTAACACACTTTCGTTGGATCGGACCAACTGACTGCCGCCACGGGGTTTCAAAGTGCTTCTGCAAATCTTTATAGATTAAGTTATAGATTTTTCAATTTTTTTATTACTATTTTTTGAACAGAAATCAGAACCTAATAGTCCTATAAGCTGTTGTGGTGATTTTGACTCAATACTAGTCTGTTTAACAGATGGCAACCCAATCAGTTGTCACATCTCTGTATAATATATATTATTATTACAATTTCTGTAATAGGGCGAGTATTTTTATTGGTGCAGCAATTCCGGGTGAGGGCTATTTTCACTTGAAAACATATTGCTATCTATATTCCAAAGTGAAAATCGTTGTTACTGCTGCCTGACAACAGGGTGCTCGAAGTGGGTATCGAACTCGGGACCTCTGAAACAATTCCCGTCGCTCTTAACCGCTTACATACGGGCGAGCCCTCAAATTATTCAGCCAATGAAATAAGTTTAGAAATCTGTCACATACTTGCTCTTATAAATGAGTATATGGTTTCAACATAGTGTTAAATAATATTGAAATTTGAATGTTACACTTTTTTTTAAATTAGAATCTGTCATACTAGAACATTCAGTAATTGCTTTGACGTTATTATGTGGACCAGTAGTTGTCCAATGCAGTTGTGACTAATTAACTAAACTCAAGGTATTTGTTTACATTTTGTGATTATATATGCAGCTATACTCACGACAGGCAATTTTCACTCGAGGTTATATTTGATATCTATAAACTCAAGTGGAAATTTGACATCAGAGCTGCCTGATGTCGGACTGCCTGTAGCTGGGAATCCCAGCCTGGGATCGAACCAGGGAATCCAGGACTAGGTTGTTCTAGCTTTCGTCCGAACTGATTATGCCAACTCTGGGCTCTTGAAACTAAAAATGTAGCGGCGATATAATAAATTTTTATTTTTATGGGCAAGAATTTTGTTATTTGAAAACCTTGTTTATCAAATAAAAAAATAATTTACTAAAATGTTATTACGACGAACTACTTTTTTTCAAGATTGCTTGAACAGCAATCAAAGTCATACTGGTGCTTATTTGACTTAATACTACGTCGGTTTTACAGACGACAACCTAAACAGTTGTCTGTGTGATAAATTTCATTATTACAATTTCTGTAACAGGGCGAATATTTATTGATGCCGCAATTCCAGATAAATACTATTTTCATTTGGAAACATATTTTTATCAATACTTTCAAATGAAAACCGATGTCACTACTGCTTGATATCAGGCTGCCCGAAACGTGTACCGAACCTGGGATCACTGCTTCAGGTCCCTTTGCTCTAGCCGCTAACCTCGAGCAAGTCCTTACGACGTAATACATTTTTTTTATTATTATTTTTGAACAGCAATCAGAACATAGTCCTATACGCTGTTGAGCTGATTTTGACTTAATACTAGTCTGTTTTAATGGAAATATGGTGTAATTTTTATTATATAATATGAGCATTTACATAATAAACAAAAAGACCTTTTACATATACAATTTTATAAATATAACAGTACGCAGAAATAAATTTCCTTCCCGCATTTGGTTTAGTACAAAAAACAGGTATTTTTACCCGTCAGTAGATAGTGTGTTAAGCGTTCCGGATAAATTACTAGATATGTTCAGTTTACTAAAATGAATGCACCTTGAAAAATATTATAATCATTATATTTTTCTTGAAAAGTGACGAAAATTTACATCGTCACATGGAAGATATTTATATGTATATATTAATACAATCAAAATTCTTAACAATTCTACGTGATGACTTTTTAGTGAAGTGGTTTTAGAAGGCAGCCCAACGATTGGCTTACCATTTGACTGATTTTTTTGTAGCAGCAATGCCGGATAAGGGCTACAATCACTCGGAAACAAATTTCTATCCATATTTTTAAGTAAAATCGATGTCACTACTGCGTGGTACCAGGATGAGGATCGAACTTGGAACTTCTGATTCGAAGTCCACTGCTTTAACCACTAGTTCACAGAAAGCTAATTATACTAAAATGAATGCACATTTCGGTGCCAAATGAATTGTAGTGCTTTTATAAATATAAATATTATGATACTTATTTTTTGAAAAGCGATGCATATTACGATTATAAAGGGAAATTTAAGTTAGTGAAGATACAATGTTCAAAATATTATTATAGGCTAATATTGGTTTCCTTAATTATTTTATAATTTAAATAACTAGTACGTGCTTTCTTAATTATTTTATAATTTTCTCATGTTTTGTTGTATAAAAGTCTCATGATATACGGGTGAGTAAGATCTGCAAAATTAAAAAAAAACGCTAAAATTTTAATAGGTGATCTACATTATAGATTAGCACTACAAATGATAACCGAAACGAGCGTACTATAAGATATAGGACAACAATTGATGCAGCTTACTCTGAATATTTTTGTAATTATAAATTGAAAACATACGTATCTTATGTATTACTATTAATAGATTAATATCATCAGGCTATGGTCTCAATCTTAATACTGAAAACTGATAGAAATAATTAATAGAAGTCTTATATATTTGAATATATATTTGCAAATATGTATATATAATTTATATAACAATACTACTTTCTCACTGCATATAAAACTTCTATAAATTATGCAGTTTATAAGTAAAAATAAAATTCAACGTTTCTTAATTGCATTTACAATTTGACCTTATTTTTATTGGACATAGTAAACATAATTAATTCATAACAATAAACGATAATTTATAAAACAACAAAAACCGATGTGTGTCTATCGAAAATCGCGAATCTATCAAATTTTTCAGCTCTAAACCGAAGCATGGAACTCGAAACAGTTCAAAGGATCCTAAATAAATGATTAACAGACGCGGTTGTTGCAGTTTTGTTCGTTGTCGAGAGTTGCCACACAATGGGGGGATGTAGCAAAATTTATGGACAATAGATTCGCAAAGTGGGCGGTGGGCGTATTGTTTCCAAATACAAATAGTTTGCACAGTTTAATTTATGTTTGGCGTCGCTCTGAAAACAATCAAGTACTATGCCGACTGTAATCACGGTCTAATTGAAATATCCCACAAGAAAGATTATCGTTTCAGGCAGTTTAGTAAGGGCTTTTATTATTTTTATATAGTTAAAAAACAAAACTTTGATAATGTTTATAATATAAACATGTGAATGTTATAGACAGGCTTTTGTGTGGGTTAGTGGTTAGAGCTATGGGTTTCGAATCAGAAGTTGCAGGTACTATACCCGCTTCGTACGTTTGCAACAGTTACGTCGGCTTTTTACTTAAAAATGTATTGATGGTAATATGTAGCCCAAAGTAAAATAGCCCTTACTCGCCATTGCTGTATCATAAGTAAAGCATACATCAGCACCATAAAATATATCAAGCAGAGATAAAGACAACCGTTGGGTTGACTTTTAAAAACGTTGACACGATATTACGTTATTGGGAAGTCATCACAACAAGCTCATTAATCATACTTGTAAAAGTTTATTATAAATATATATATATATATATATATATATATATATATATATACTAGCAAACCCGACGAACTCCGTTTCGTCACCAGATGGTTTCGTGAGAAAGATGAAGAAATTTTTTGTTTGTTTTATATTTGAAAAAAAAAATTTTGATTTTATTACACAACAGTAATGAATTTATTTCGATTACAAAAATGAAGTATTTTTTAGTTGAACTTCTCTAAGTAAATAAAAGTGAATCCGCAAATTATCCTTTTCATTGAAGTGCTCTTTGGTAAACCACATTTTTTGTTTTTTGGTCTCGTGTTAACACAAATAAAGCGGATGGTTTTCGAACTCGTGAACAGGTAACGTATAACTGCCCATGTAAAAAACAATAATTTTCTAAATAATCTATTTGAAATTTATCCCGCAAACACTAAGCGATTGGTCTTGCGACTTGTTATTGCAAACGCAAGGCGAACTGGAAATTGCAATCGTTTGAAGTCGAACGGAAGACGAGTCGGAATCATTGGTATGTCACTAAATCGCCAGCAATTTTTGATTGAATGGTGAAATTCAGTACGTGTACATCATTATTCTTTGCGGCAAGAATTGCTCGTTGACTTAACCAAGCATAATTCTGATAATTCTCACTAATGTCATTACTCGAATTTTTAATTACGGTGCGTGAAGTTCCTGCAATTTGCATTAAGGGGCGATGCCATGCACTGCTAATTTTGTTAGCTATAAACCTTGCCAAAACCCGAGACCTTTCCAACAAATGCAAAATTGTCGAAATCGGTTTGTGCGTTCTGGAGTTATATCGTCAGGAAGGAAAACCAGACTTATTTTTATAATATACATATATATGTATATATATATATATATATATATTTAATGTTAAATATGAACATTAGAACCCTCAGGTTTTGAACACACACTTTATTTAATTATTACAGTCGTTTCGACTAATTAATAATAGTAATTTTAAAACAGTAAAAATTATATACTAATACATTATTTAATATTTTATGACACAGTACTAAACATGTGAATATATACAGATACATTTAATGCTCGTTCCACTCATATCACAAAATTCTATATATATATATATATATATATATATATATATATATATGATTGATTTCTTGGAGGGCGTAACATCAAGTAAAAAAAAGAGAGTAAAGTAAAGATTTTTTTCAAAACATCTTTATTTTTCCATACGTTTCGAAGTAAAATTCTACGTCATCTTCAGTGGTTTTGAATTATTCATATTATCACTAACACATATTAATATAACTTGTAAAAATTAATATTATAGACAAGCACTAACTGTCAGTAATTTCTTTTTTTTTTAATAAAAAGAATAAAAGATAAAAAGTTGACAAACATATTATTCTGTTTGGCACTGGCCTCGGATGCAAGTGTATTACGTATAATATTTTATTTATTAATCACTTTTTATCTTTTATTCTTTTTATTAAAAAAAAAAGAAATTACTGACAGTTAGTGCTTGTCTATAATTATTAATTTTTACAAGTTATATTAATATGTGTTAGTAATAATATAAATAATTCAAAACCACTGAAGATGACGTAGAATTTTACGTCGAAACGTATGGAAAAATAAAGATGTTTTGAAAAAAATCTTTACTTCACTCTCTTTTTTTTTACTTGATGTTACGCCCTCCAAGAAATCAATCATACATTTCAACATCAAATTTAAACATTTTCAACATATATATATATATATATATATACAGTGGACCACCAATGATACCCCTAAATATGTAAAAGGTTCCACTTATGATGCCAACAATGTGTATATTTTGCTGTTACCAATCTGTGGAGGCCGAATCGTAAACAAACGGAGATCTTTGATGTATTTGTTTTATATCATGATGTCTTGCACACTTTACACTTAATCGATTTAAATAACTAAACTTGAATACGACTGAAATTAATTAATTAATTAATTAAGTTAATTTTTAAATTGTTAACTTCATAAAAATATAAAAATTTCATACTTTGCTAACCTTATTTTTATACCTAAGCTCTTCCCATTATGCAATTCGATACTTGCAGTCAGAGAGCAAGTGGACCTCATGATCATAATATTAGTAAATGTACTAATACATTTATATCTAAAGATTTCAAAGCAGAAGCGTACTTTTAGAGCCTGGCGATTGTACATCGACTCATAAATAGTAAAACAACAAATTTCAAAACTTTGAAATTATAAAACTGATTAACTAAAATACAACTCCATTGAAAACTAAAATACTATTGAGCTCTGATGCGTCATTTGCAAGCCTTATATGAGTTTGGCTTCGGGGTGACTTTGCAATCCTAGATAACAATATTTTATGACTTGTTCAATGTCATTGTAGAGAGCAACACAATAGATGAGTCAATGTTATATGCGCATTTACAGTTGGAAGGAATTTTATCAACGACATGTTTTAGACATTGTAATGTATGACTCGCTACCCCCTGCGTAGTTCGTATTTTGACCGTTATAATGGTTTATATTATTATTTATAACAATTACGAATGGGTAAATATCCTTACAATATATATGAAACTATTGATCTATTGATCTGTGTTTTCATCGAGATTATTTTTCATAGAAATAAGTTGTACGTAGAATATTTGATCATAAACAGTGAATTTGAATAAATATTATATAAGTATTTTGACCGGTCTTAAAGACAATGAAAAATAGAATATGTAGAATTTATACAATAAAATAGAATACTTTGGCTTTCTCGCACGTAATTATTTTAGAACCCAAATTTTGGAAAATACGACAAATAGATAATGATATATAGATAGACATATTGATTATGATGAATAAATCTGTCTATCGATTATGCTATTTTTCTTTATTTTGAGAGAAATCTTCAAATTTTAGATCAGAACTGAAAGAAAATTGCGGTTCACTAAATTAACTTAAGAAATAAATTAAATTGTAAAGTTGAAAGATAATCAAATAAGTATCATCAAAGGTTCATAACGTCAATAAAACTTCTGGAAGACCAGAATTGTTTCGCGCTTTAGTGACAATGGAAGTTCTTATTATTTGACAATCTCATCCCGCATCGTCCCTGAGGACCCAAACTTATCTTCAGCGCGAACTTTATGTGGACAATTTCAAACAAACTTTTTGCAGCTTACTCAATTTATAAATGAATTTCTGAAGAAAATTTATTTAGAATGTGTGGGTTTGTGATAAGTATTGATGCATGGGTGTGTATGTGTTTTTCTAAGAGGGCACGCCAAATCAATATATCACACCCGACGTGGAATCGACGGAAATGACTCGGCACGCTCCTGGGCTGAAATAAAATTGGACAGAGGAAGGAGGAAAAATCACTTAAGAGATCTCCCAATTCTGATGATATTAATTTAATCGCTTCATTCAATTTATTAGATGTCTATTAATAAACGGTGTTGATAAATCATTTTAGTTATCAAATAATAAAAAAATGTAAAATAAGTTAATAACGAAATCCAAATCGCATTTAACTACAACAATAGTTTTTAATTATTTATTCAATACTGTAAACCTGTAAACTACGATTGTGTTAACAAATATGAAATTTATAATTGAAAACGCTTGATGATTTAATCGCTACATATTTACATAATTACTTGATCTTGAAGTTATATATATATATATATATATATATATGAGTTTTAATTCTGCTCTCGGAATGATTTAAATATTTTGTGTTATACAAGTATTAAATATTGTTCCAAATTGTACTCAATTTGTAAAAATCCTAATATAATAAAATTTGCAACTTCATAAAAATTATTTTCTTGTCAAACCAAGTTGTTAAAAGTTAAATCTGCTACTGGAAAGTATCCACAAGGAATTAAATAATCTTGTAGGCAAATCATCAAACCATCGAAAAGGAAAATTGTTACATATCTTTATGTTCCAAAGGTTTCTGAACATTGTGGCATGCCTAAAAAAATTGATGTGTGTGTATGTGTATATATGTACGATACAATTATTTGTACATTTTCAAGGATTAATCTATTTAAATTATCCAAAAAGCATTCGATTCCTATTGATAAGGAGACCTGCTGATTAGTTTTCGGCAAAAGTTGGCCGTTTCAGAGATACGGAGCAAAGAGTGCAGAAAATGGAAACTGAGTTTTTGAGAGAACGGAGCATTCGATTTGAATAATTCAAATAAAACATTTTACTTGAATTTTCGTAATGAATAATTGATTAAATTTTTGCAAAGACAGGTCCAGGTATCGGAGATCAAGGAGAAAATGTAGAATAACTGCCATTTGGCCAAAAATCAGATATTTTGACATTATGGATTTTGATATGGATTGATTGATATGGATTGGAGAAATTTCTAATATTTCAAAATTTTTTAAAAAAAATTATAAAGAATCAGTTTTCAATTATTATAATTATCACCAATCACCTTCGCTCCGTCAAACTCAAGTTTATGTTTTGGCCAGAAAATACGATTAGCTTACTTTATTTCTTCTAGATATTTTCATAGAAACGTAGGACTTTGAATTTTCCATATTAATGAAATATTTTATCAAAAATGTAGTAGATCTCAAAATGCATACGCGGATAAGGTGTAGTAGCATTAATTTACAACCAAACATCTTCCAAATTTTTGGCGATTTATATCAGCATTGTCAACGTCTATGATTAACTTATTTTAAATGAAGTTCAACATGAGGTATAAAATTAATAATATATTACCAAAATCAAGCTGTACGTTGCACATTACTTAGGATTCTCATTATCAGTTAAATGATTGATATTAAGTTCTTGGATTGGTTTTAAATAACCCTGTGCACTTGCTCGCAATGGTGTATAGTTATCAGTGCACATGTAAATAGCAAATTCCCAGTCGGACATGCAAGGCTGGCTTTGATGTGCTGTAAATTAAAATGGTTTAAATTTTTGACTATATCTCTTACATAGGGTAGAGCAGGGCCTAAAGGTCCGCGGGTGAAAAGGTCCATCACCGATATCTCAAAACCAAGTAAAAATAGCTATTTATTAACAACAATATTTAAAAGTAGAGGAAAAAGTATGTATAACCAGCCATCACCTTGATTTTTACAACGTTGCTATCTTTTATATCGCTGTTAGTTATTTGGTTGTGAGCACTGTTGTTTAGTTTACGAGACCTTGATATATATTTTGAGTATACGTTATTTAATTGTTTTAAAAGACGTATTGTTATTTTTAAGTTAGATTCATCAGTTTTTTTATATAACCTCTATAAAAGCTTATATGTGGGTAGAGTAAAAAGGATTTGAGGCTTTACTCTGGCACAGGTGTGAACAATAAAAAATAATAAATAAAAATGTAAAGTGAAATACCTAATCAAGGTTATATACAGCGTTATCTATGTCAAAAATGTACCCGTGTAATTTATTGGTTGAAGAATGTGGCTATTATTTCGTAAAATCCCTTTACAATTCACAATAAGACAATGGACGTGTTTGCACCCTGGCTGTACCATTTTATCTGGCCTATGGCATAAAAAGGACCAGGTGACAAATTCTTGAAAAATATAAAAAAAAGCTAGGAGATTTATTAAAAATAGTCAGGTAGTTGTTTGTTTGATATGTGATATTTGTGATGTAATTAGTTTGGTTTTCAAAATTGGTGCCCCGCCCTACCCTCTCTCTTTGATTTTTAAACAATTATTTGATTACCATTTTCCCTATGAACCAGCAACGGGTTGAATTCTGGATCAATTGGTATGTCAGTGTATAATCCGCATGGTACGTACGATGATTTCACTGAATCTAAGAATAGGATACTTGTTAGAAATTAATAAAAAATAATTTAAGACATTTCAATATTATAATTGACTAAAGAAATTGTAAAGACTCTCTTAAAGTAAATGTTAAACTACCGAGGTATGTTAATGATGAATCAATACAATTATTATAACTTGAATTAATATTTAATTTTGTAGCTAATTAAAATATTTGAATTTGTCAATATTCTCATTTTAATCGTTTCATTTTCATTATTATAAAAATTCAAAACTATTGAAATTGCAAAATACACTGGGGAAAATGCCTTTGAATATTATTTAATTTTCAAATTGTTCTTTCTAATTCGTTCTTTCTCTTGAATTGACGAAATGGGTATTTTAATATGATGCTTGAAAAATTTTCGAAAATAATAAAATTAATTACTTTTTATACTAATTTTTTCTTTAAATTTGATTTTAATTTTGCTATAATTGATATTATTCTTCAATACGCATGGAAAATTTAATTTTTATCTATTACCATTAATGTGAATGTTAAACGTTTATAAGTATGTAAACAAAAATTACCTTTCGATGGGTCTTGTGGGAGATTTGACCCCGATGGGCCTGCTTCCATCTCACCAATACATAGATCACCTAAGGCTTCACAAGATACATTGGATGACTTTTTGGTGTCAGCGTTTTTTTTGATATCCATTGTAGCCGATGCTGTACCTTCATTCTTATCCAATTGTTCGTTTACTTTTTCCTTCGCTATTTCTCCTGTAATGTTTAGTTGTCATTTTTATGAATAAATTGAATTCAAAAAAATTATACTTCACATATTTTATATTTTAGTTGAGTATTTTATATTATTCTATTCCTTACTAAGAGATCTCATGATCGCTAATCAAGATGCCTTTTTCCCAAAAATAAAATTAGAACCAAATTACGATAAAATATCATCAAGCAAAAATTTTAGGTTTTCTTGTTTAGAAACAAAATCTATCCAAGGGTCCCTAGATGCCAAGTCAGATGCGCAATCGAACAAAACTATTGATTAGCAATTGGGCAATACTATATTCAAATTTGATCTCGACTTTAGCTTTTGAAGCAATATCAATACTATATTAACGATTTAAATAAATTTATTAAACAATTAATCAATAAATAAATACAAAACATTTTAATACATAACAATTAATAACACACAAGTGACTAAAAGAATTTGCGAAGACGTACTTAACTGTCGAGGTAAGTTAATAATAACAAATTAGTTTAATAATAAAAATGTACTCATAAAACAATACAATTGTTATAATCTAATATAATATTTAACTTTGTAACTAATTAAAACATTTGAATTAGCCATGTATAAATATTCATAACAAAAAAGATAAATATAAATAAATTTTGTTGGTAGTTTTTTTTGTTCTTTCATTTAGTTTATAATATCTAAATTTAATTTTTATGTATATAGTATTTAATGGTTTTATAAGATGCATTGTAAGTTAGATTCAACCGTTTTCTTTTTATATAAACTCTATAAAATAGTAAATAAAAATGTGAACTAGTTGTAATAGCATTCTGCCTTTGCATTTAATAGATGAAAAAATTAACTGTTTATTTAAAAACTAAATTTTTCGCTTTGACTTATAACTAAACAATACGATTTCCAATTATCTCTTTGAAATATACTTATAATGTAATTTTATAATTTAAACTAATTTGTTCAACACATTTCATTTCATCCATTTCGCGTTCTTGAAATGTATATTTTGCAAGTGTGGACGTCAATTGTACTCATCAATGTACGAAACACCACAAAACATGCACAAACTATAAGAATGAATAATAAAATAGTTTATGTAAAATTTGAAATAATAATACTAAAAATTAATGAATCATGAAAAATCAATGAATCAAATCAAATCAAATTAAAAATCAATGAATATGAAAAATTAATAAATGAATCATGATTGTTAAAAGTATTTTGGAAATTATAAAAAAATTAGGAAAAAAAGTAAATTAATGTAATATATGTATATATATACACATATATATATATATATATATATATATATATACATATATATAGTGTAGTAGCTTAAAATAAAAATATTCCAACATAAAACACAAACTAAAAAAACAATATTTTATATATATATATATATATATATATATATATATATAATTGTTTCTTTTCCGAACAGTAAATTCAATAATAAAAAACAATTTGTTTTTTGAAGAAGTTTAATACGACGTTTCGGAACTAGGTACGTTCCATCATCAGGTTTATTCTGTCAAATACAATGTTTTTTTAAAAATATTGATTAACATTAATTAATCATGGTCATTACAGATTAATTAGAAAAAAATTATAAAAGAATGGTTTATGTACCGGTGTAAAGAGTAATAAAAATTATCTAAAAAAGGTTTTATATAAAATTGAGAAGTAAAAATTATTTACCTGTAGTAATTTATATATCCATATCACTAATATTTTTTGTTAAAACACTCGATTTTTTGGAGGATATTTGTAAATGTTACGACTACACAAGACTTAAACACACTGATATGGAGTTCTGTCGACCAGATGTAAAGGATATGTACGAAATTTTAGGCAAAAATGATTTTTTATGGCTCTTGCTCTTGTATTGGTAATTTACGAAAAAAGAGGAAATATTGCTTTAGTAAATGTTGAGAAATATCATGTATATATATACATGCACATGTATATGCACACCTACATACACATACATACATATGCATATATCTATATATTTATGTACCTACTATCATATACACAAACATATACGCCAGTGCATGTATATAGTGTATATACAAAAACATACATATAAGCACATATATGGATGTGCATATATTACAACACATATACATGTATATATATACATACCCAAAAATTATTAAACGATTAATTGTTTTTAATTAGGTTTAAAAAATTTAGATACAAGTCATGAATAATATTATTATCTGATCTTTTATTAACACAATTTGACGAATTCAAAAAGATTAAACTACTTTCAGAAAAAATTCTTTTAAAAGTACAATCCTCTCTATATAAAATATTGGGTTCAAAGGTAAAATTATGTGAATTTTCAATGGAATGTTGGAGTGCTTTGGAAACTTCGGCTTTTATGATGAGTGACGCTTACTTCATGTTGTCTCATTCTCTTATGAATGTATTGTGATGTTTGGCCAATGTATTGTTTTTGACAATTTTTGCAAGAGATTGAATAAACTATGTTAGTATTGAATTTAGGAGGGGTGGTGGATTTAATTTTTGAAAACATTTCTTTAAAAGAATATAGAGCTGTTCTTGAAATAAAAATATTTTCTTCTTTGAGTAATTTGGCAAAATAATCAAATAAGCCTTCAATGTAAGGCATGCTGTGAAAAGTAGGTTTAATATTGTTGTCCTGGAATAACTTAATGATGGATTGATAATTGTTATTTTTATGATAGGAAAGTCTTTTATTGGTTATGGAATTGATGAGGGTGAGGGGATATCCATTTTCTAATAAAGTTTTAGTTACTAATGTTGTGTTTTGGGTATGAAAGGAAGAGTGAGACAACATGACTGCGTGGTCTATCAAAGAAATGATTGTATTGACTTTATAATTTTTGGGACAGTATGACGCGTAATGAAGGTATCTTCCTGACCATGTAGGTTTTCTGTACCAATTTGTGCAAATAATGTTGTCAATTTTATGTACAGTCACGTCTAAAAAGTTCAATTTGTTGTTGATTTGTGTTTCATGTGTGAACTGAATGTTCTTATTGTAATTGTTAAAGGTATCGAGTATCATATCTGATTGTTCTTTAATTATTATAAAAAAGGTCTCATCTACATATCTAATATAAAAATATATTTGGCAATTTAATGTGGAGAAAACAGAAATTTCAAGGGTTTGTAGAACTAGGTCTATAATGCCAGAGGATAATGGGCAAGCCATAGCAGTACCTTTGATTTGTAAATAAAAATTATTGAAACAATTAAAATAAGAACAATTCAGTACAATGTTAATGATGTGTTTGAAAGTAGTTATAGGAAAGTCGGTGTAGTTACAAATAGTGGGCCAGCGTTTTTCAATTGAATCAAGTATTAAATCATGGGGAACACTTGTGAAAAGGTTAATTACATCAAGGCTTAGAAAAATTTGATTGTCCGTAATGTTTCGGTCTTTGATTAGATCCACAAATTGGTAAGAGTTCTTTACATAGTGAGGAGAGGAAATTGTGATATGTTTTAAAATACTGGCAATGTGTTTAGCAATATTATAGAATGGGGAAAAAAATCGAGTGTTTTTAACAAAAAATATTAGTGATATGGATATATAAATTACTACAGGTAAATAATTTTTACTTCTCAATTTTATATAAAACCTTTTTTAGATAATTTTTATTACTCTTTACACCGGTACATAAACCATTCTTTTATAATTTTTTTCTAATTAATCTGTAATGACCATGATTAATTAATGTTAATCAATATTTTTAAAAAAACATTGTATTTGACAGAATAAACCTGATGATGGAACGTACCTAGTTCCGAAACGTCGTATTAAACTTCTTCAAAAAACAAATTGTTTTTTATTATTGGATTTACTGTTCGGAAAAGAAACAATCAATATATTGAAAAAATCCAGGACTTATCTATTGAATATATATATATATCTTATATATAAAAATGGATCGCAAAATGTGTTGGTAAGCGCATAACTCAACAACGCATGGACCAATTTGGCCAATTCTTTTTTTAAAATGTTTGTTAAAGTCCAAGGATGGTTGTTACGGCGAAAAAAAAACGAATAATTGCCGGGAAAACCCTCAAAACAGCCCTTTTCTTCTTTAATCGAGTAGGCAACGCAATTTGTAAAAAAAACAATGATCTATGTCATGACATTTTGTGTAGTTTTTGATAATCTGATTTTGAATATATTTATATAAACATAGAAATATCTTTCTATTAATCAAGCTATATTGGCAGCCAAAAACATTGATGTAAATTAATTAAATTTCAAAATTCAAGAACAAATTACAGACGAATCAGTTGATTCGGCAACTAACCAAGACGATCCACCGGAGTTTTTAAACTCGCTGGATTTGCCAGGATTGTTACCTCACAATCTTCAATTAAAGGTTGGATTGGCAATTATAATGTTGCGAAATATCGACCAACTATATTCAAAGGATAGTATAAAGCAGAAGATTTTCTCGCACCATGCATCCCAATGCGTTTCCAGTGCGTTTATGGTATCATTAAGTGTTTGTGGTATTAATTTAGAAAACCCATGTTTCTCACATGAAAAATTGTATGTTGTCTGTTCCCGTATTGGAAAACCATCAGATTTGTTTGTCTATGCGCCAGGTAATCAAACAATTAACATCGTTTATCACAAAGCACTACAATGAAAATTGAACTGATTTTTGAATTATGATTTACATTATTAAAATTACTTACTTTTAAATGCTTATAGTGTTTTATTTAATTATTTTTAATTCACACCGAATTATTACCAGGGTGACGGTTCTGTTCAGGATAATTTTTTGCAAAGAAAAGAAAAAATGTAGGCACAAAACACCGCCACATTACGATTTTTTGACAGGACGAAGTCTGTTGGGTCGGCTAGTATATATATATATATATATATATATATATATACAGGGCCGGATTTAGAAATTTGGCGCCCCGGGGCACTGACAAAAATGCCGCCCCATCCCCGAAATTTTACGAACTTTCGAACTTTTTTTAAAGCAATCGCGCTGCTTCAGCTTCGTAGGAACACAATATAGAAGCGCGTACGCGCCGCGTCGCATTCTAACGGATAAACAATGTTACAGAACGCATATAAATGTAAACAAAATTCATACTCATAATCATAATATCGTTAAAATATACGATAATTTAATGTGCATATGTCTTATGAACACTTTTGTCCGCCTAATGTTTCTTTTTCAAATTTTTTTATTGTATACCCGATACCGCTAAACCTGCCCACCACAAATTTAAGCAGTTATTTATTCTGTAATTTTTTTTTGAATGATATTGGACGCTTTTTTTTTCTCAAAAACTGAATTATCATTTTTGGCATTTTGGCTCGTATCTTCAAAACAGTTGAACCTGCCTTAGCCAATGACTAATCAGTACGTCTCCTTATCAATAGAAATTGATAGGAAATTGAATTATTAAATCGGTTGATCCGTGTTCTCGAAATCGACTTGAATAATTAAAAAATATTAGATTTGTATTGATGAGGCGACATGCTGATTAGCTTTTGGTACAGGCAATTACAAAAAATGGTAATTAAGTTTTGATATTTCTTCTCTGAAACAGCTACGCAGCGCGATTGCTTTGCAAAAAGTTCATAATTTTCGAAAAATTTCAAAATACAAAAAATGTGTTTTAAAAGTCTTTTTTGAAAAAAAACAAGTGCATGTCAGATTGAATTTTACGGTTTATTAAAATTGCATGAAAAGCTTACAAAAGTGTACAGATAATTAAATAATTGCTTACAAAAAACCATACATAATCGAGATTCTAATGTGCGTTTGTGGAATCAAAAAAATGTCTTACATTTCAATCAAGATATAGAAGCGAATATGGAATCGGACAGTAAACCATCAGAAATTCCAAAACTACGAAAAACCGTTATTGGATCCACAAAACATGCACAAACTATAAGAATGAATAATAAAATAGTTTATGTAAAATTTGAAATAATAATACTAAAAATTAATGAATCATGAAAAATCAATGAATCAAATCAAATCAAATTAAAAATCAATGAATATGAAAAATTAATAAATGAATCATGATTGTTAAAAGTATTTTGGAAATTATAAAAAAATTAGGAAAAAAAGTAAATTAATGTAATATATGTATATATATACACAATATATATATATATATATATATATATATATATATATATATATATATATATATATATATGTATATACATATATATAGTGTAGTAGCTTAAAATAAAAATATTCCAACATAAAACACAAACTAAAAAAACAATATTTTATATATATATATATATATATATATATATATATAATTGTTTCTTTTCCGAACAGTAAATTCAATAATAAAAAACAATTTGTTTAATACGACGTTTCGGAACTAGGTACGTTCCATCATCAGGTTTATTCTGTCAAATACAATGTTTTTTTAAAAATATTGATTAACATTAATTAATCATGGTCATTACAGATTAATTAGAAAAAAATTATAAAAGAATGGTTTATGTACCGGTGTAAAGAGTAATAAAAATTATCTAAAAAAGGTTTTATATAAAATTGAGAAGTAAAAATTATTTACCTGTAGTAATTTATATATCCATATCACTAATATTTTTTGTTAAAACACTCGATTTTTTGGAGGATATTTGTAAATGTTACGACTACACAAGACTTAAACACACTGATATGGAGTTCTGTCGACCAGATGTAAAGGATATGTACGAAATTTTAGGCAAAAATGATTTTTTATGGCTCTTGCTCTTGTATTGGTAATTTACGAAAAAAGAGGAAATATTGCTTTAGTAAATGTTGAGAAATATCATGTATATATATACATGCACATGTATATGCACACCTACATACACATACATACATATGCATATATCTATATATTTATGTACCTACTATCATATACACAAACATATACGCCAGTGCATGTATATAGTGTATATACAAAAACATACATATAAGCACATATATGGATGTGCATATATTACAACACATATACATGTATATATATACATACCCAAAAATTATTAAACGATTAATTGTTTTTAATTAGGTTTAAAAAATTTAGATACAAGTCATGAATAATAATATGATCTGATCTTTTATTAACACAATTTGACGAATTCAAAAAGATTAAACTACTTTCAGAAAAAATTCTTTTAAAAGTACAATCCTCTCTATATAAAATATTGGGTTCAAAGGTAAAATTATGTGAATTTTCAATGGAATGTTGGAGTGCTTTGGAAACTTCGGCTTTTATGATGAGTGACGCTTAATTCATGTTGTCTCATTCTCTTATGAATGTATTGTGATGTTTGGCCAATGTATTGTTTTTGACAATTTTTGCAAGAGATTGAATAAACTATGTTAGTATTGAATTTAGGAGGGGTGGTGGATTTAATTTTTGAAAACATTTCTTTAAAAGAATATAGAGCTGTTCTTGAAATAAAAATATTTTCTTCTTTGAGTAATTTGGCAAAATAATCAAATAAGCCTTCAATGTAAGGCATGCTGTGAAAAGTAGGTTTAATATTGTTGTCCTGGAATAACTTAATGATGGATTGATAATTGTTATTTTTATGATAGGAAAGTCTTTTATTGGTTATGGAATTGATGAGGGTGAGGGGATATCCGTTTTCTAATAAAGTGAGACAACATGACTGCGTGGTCTATCAAAGAAATGATTGTATTGACTTTATAATTTTTGGGACAGTATGACGCGTAATGAAGGTATCTTCCTGACCATGTAGGTTTTCTGTACCAATTTGTGCAAATAATGTTGTCAATTTTATGTACAGTCACGTCTAAAAAGTTCAATTTGTTGTTGATTTGTGTTTCATGTGTGAACTGAATGTTCTTATTGTAATTGTTAAAGGTATCAAGTATCATATCTGATTGTTCTTTAACTATTATAAAAAAGGTCTCATCTACATATCTAATATAAAAATATATTTGGCAATTTAATGTGGAGAAAACAGAAATTTCAAGGGTTTGTAGAACTAGGTCTATAATGCCAGAGGATAATGGGCAAGCCATAGCAGTACCTTTGATTTGTAAATAAAAATTATTGAAACAATTAAAATAAGAACAATTCAGTACAATGTTAATGATGTGTTTGAAAGTAGTTATAGGAAAGTCGGTGTAGTTACAAATAGTGGGCCAGCGTTTTTCAATTGAATCAAGTATTAAATCATGGGGAACACTTGTGAAAAGGTTAATTACATCAAGGCTTAGAAAAATTTGATTGTCCGTAATGTTTCGGTCTTTGATTAGATCCACAAATTGTCAAGAGTTCTTTACATAGTGAGGAGAGGAAATTGTGATATGTTTTAAAATACTGGCAATGTGTTTAGCAATATTATAGAATGGGGAAAAAAATCGAGTGTTTTTAACAAAAAATATTAGTGATATGGATATATAAATTACTACAGGTAAATAATTTTTGTTTCTCAATTTTATATAAAACCTTCTTTAGATAATTTTTATTACTCTTTACACCGGTACATAATCCATTTCTTTATAAATTTTTTCTAATTAATCTGTAATGACCATCATTAATTAATGTTAATCAATATTTAGAAAAAAACATTGTATTTGACAGAATAAACCTGATGATGGAACGTACCTAGTTCCGAAACGTCGTATTAAACTTCTTCAAAAAACAAATTGTTTTTTATTATTGGATTTACTGTTCGGAAAAGAAACAATCAATATATTGAAAAAATCCAGGACTTATCTATTGAATATATATATATATCTTATATATAAAAATGGATCGCAAAATGTGTTGGTAAGCGCATAACTCAACAACGCATGGACCAATTTGGCCAATTCTTTTTTTAAAATGTTTGTTAAAGTCCAAGGATGGTTGTTACGGCGAAAAAAAACGAATAATTGCCGGGAAAACCCTCAAAACAGCCCTTTTCTTCTTTAATCGAGTAGGCAACGCAATTTGTAAAAAAAACAATGATCTATGTCATGACATTTTGTGTAGTTTTTGATAATCTGATTTTGAATATATTTATATAAACATAGAAATATCTTTCTATTAATCAAGCTATATTGGCAGCCAAAAACATTGATGTAAATTAATTAAATTTCAAAATTCAAGAACAAATTACAGACGAATCAGTTGATTCGGCAACTAACCAAGACGATCCACCGGAGTTTTTAAACTCGCTGGATTTGCCAGGATTGTTACCTCACAATCTTCAATTAAAGGTTGGATTGGCAATTATAATGTTGCGAAATATCGACCAACTATATTCAAAGGATAGTATAAAGCAGAAGATTTTCTCGCACCATGCATCCCAATGCGTTTCCAGTGCGTTTATGGTATCATTAAGTGTTTGTGGTATTAATTTAGAAAACCCATGTTTCTCACATGAAAAATTGTATGTTGTCTGTTCCCGTATTGGAAAACCATCAGATTTGTTTGTCTATGCGCCAGGTAATCAAACAATTAACATCGTTTATCACAAAGCACTACAATGAAAATTGAACTGATTTTTGAATTATGATTTACATTATTAAAATTACTTACTTTTAAATGCTTATAGTGTTTTATTTAATTATTTTTAATTCACACCGAATTATTACCAGGGTGACGGTTCTGTTCAGGATAATTTTTTGCAAAGAAAAGAAAAAATGTAGGCACAAAACACCGCCACATTACGATTTTTTGACAGGACGAAGTCTGTTGGGTCGGCTAGTATATATATATATATATATATATATATATATACAGGGCCGGATTTAGAAATTTGGCGCCCCGGGGCACTGACAAAAATGCCGCCCCATCCCCGAAATTTTACGAACTTTCGAACTTTTTTTAAAGCAATCGCGCTGCTTCAGCTTCGTAGGAACACAATATAGAAGCGCGTACGCGCCGCGTCGCATTCTAACGGATAAACAATGTTACAGAACGCATATAAATGTAAACAAAATTCATACTCATAATCATAATATCGTTAAAATATACGATAATTTAATGTGCATATGTCTTATGAACACTTTTGTCCGCCTAATGTTTCTTTTTCAAATTTTTTTATTGGATACCCGATACCGCTAAACCTGCCCACCACAAATTTAAGCAGTTATTTATTCTGTAATTTTTTTTGAATGATATTGGACGCTTTTTTTTTCTCAAAAACTGAATTATCATTTTTGGCATTTTGGCTCGTATCTTCAAAACAGTTGAACCTGCCTTAGCCAATGACTAATCAGTACGTCTCCTTATCAATAGGAATTGATAGGAAATTGAATTATTAAATCGGTTGATCCGTGTTCTCGAAATCGACTTGAATAATTAAAAAATATTAGATTTGTATTGATGAGGCGACATGCTGATTAGCTTTTGGTACAGGCAATTACAAAAAATGGCAATTGAGTTTTGATATTTCTTCTCTGAAACAGCTACGCAGCGCGATTGCTTTGCAAAAAGTTCATAATTTTCGAAAAATTTCAAAATACAAAAAATGTGTTTTAAAAGTCTTTTTTGAAAAAAAACAAGTGCATGTCAGATTGAATTTTACGGTTTATTAAAATTGCATGAAAAGCTTACAAAAGTGTACAGATAATTAAATAATTGCTTACAAAAAACCATACATAATCGAGATTCTAATGTGCGTTTGTGGAATCAAAAAAATGTCTTACATTTCAATCAAGATATAGAAGCGAATATGGAATCGGACAGTAAACCATCAGAAATTCCAAAACTACGAAAAACCGTTATTGGATCCAGCAAATACAGCAAGATACCTCGCGAAGAAGGTCGGACCAATATGTTTACATCGGAAAAGGTCTCGCTGCGTTCAACTTCATCAGTTTCTGACTCAAGACAGGAAGTAATATCATCTAGTAATAATGCATCTACAAGCCTCACTCAACCACATTCTGATGTCAAGAAACCTCCTAATTCATGGCAAGTAGTCAATTTCAAAAAAAGAAAAACTTTATTTGAACCATTAGGAATAGATGTCAAAATTCAAAACAGATTTTCGGCCCTTTCAACAATAGACACAGCTAATGATGACAACTTAGTTAAACCGGCCCCAGTCAGTAAGCCCCCTCCAATATTTATTTACGGAGTTGACGATATTAATGATATGTCTAATCAATTAAATGAAATAATTCCGCATGATCAATATTTCCTGAGAAGTTTAGCTAACAATACATTTAAAATTCTATGTAATTCTGTCGACCATTTTCGAACTTTATCCAGACATCTAAAAGAAACTAATGCCGTATATCATACATATCAATTAAAAGAAGAGAAGGCTTATAGGGTTGTTCTTAGAAATGTACACTTTTCGACAAGCACAGATGCAATTAAATTAGAACTATTAAAACAGGGTCATGTCGTACGTAATATCCTAAATATTAGACATAGAATAACAAAAGAACCTCTTAATATGTTTTTTGTTGATCTGGAACCAAATAGAAATAACAAAAATATTTATAACATTTATAAATTATTCAACTGCATAATACGCGTCGAACCACCGAGAAAGTCCAACAACATTATACAATGCACTCGCTGTCAACTCTTTAATCACACCAAAAAATACTGCAATAGACCATTTGCTTGCCTAAAATGCGGTGACAATCATAATACTAAAGCTTGTACCAAAGATCCGAATGCTCCGGCATGTTGTTATTTTTGCGACGGTGCTCATCCAGCTAATTATCGCGGTTGCTCATACTTCCAAAAAATTAAAGAACAAAGAAACAAAACTCCAGTAAATCAATCAGTCATAAATCCAAATCCAAATAACCAAAATTTTAAAAATTCTAATAATTCTAATTCTAATAATAAAATAAACAACATTTCTCCGGCCTTAAATCCCACAATTCAAAATTCATCCTATGCAGACATTGCAAAAAACAATTACTCTGCTTCTAATCATTCACCTTCAAATCCGGATTCTGATTCTCTAGCAACACTTATTTTAGAATTTAAAAATATCTTCAATCAGCTTTTGCAACAGAACACCATAATAATAAATATGTTATCCACGTTAGTCAACAACAAAAGCAATGGCAAAAATAATTAAAATTGCTGAATGGAATGCCAACGGTTTAATACCTCACAAAAATGAAGTAGAATGTTTTTTAAAGTTAAACTTAATAGATATCTTATTAATCTCAGAAACTCACTTCACTGAAAAAAACTACTTTAAAGTTTATAACTACACTACTTATAATTCAAATCACCCAAGTGGCAGGGCTCGCGGCGGTTCGGCTATATTAATCAAAAATAATATAAAGCATTTTGTTCTACCAAATATTTCTGATGATTTTCTACAAGCAACTCAAATTTCTGTTGAAACAAATTTATATAATTTTTGTGTTTCTGCTGTTTATTGTCCACCAAGATTCAAAATTTCTTGTGCTCAGTTTTCTTCATTTTTCTCTCAATTAGGTAATAAATTTATCATTGGTGGTGACTTTAATTGTAAACATATTGCCTGGGGTTCTAGACTGACTACAGCCAAAGGAAAGATTCTTCATGCAGCCATAGAGCAAAATAACCTCTCCTTTATTTCAACTTGCAGTCCAACTTATTGGCCTTCTGACTCTACTAAAGTTCCAGACCTTTTAGATTTTTTTTATTGTGAAAGGTATTGATCTTTCAAATCTCAATGTTGAATCTAGTTACGATCTCTCTTCAGATCATTCTCCAATACTTGTGACGTTTAGCACATTTCCTACTCCAGTTATCAACAATCATATTCTACACAACAATCTTTCTAACTGGATTCAATTCAAATCCATACTTGATTCAAAATTATTTCCAAAATCTAGGCCTACAAGCGTTATTGATATAGAAAATAATATAGATTATTTTTCTGAGATTGTACGTGAAACAACCAAGCAGATCACCCCGAACATTATTCCAGGAAATGATAATCTAATAATTCCGCAAGAGATTAAAAAGCTAATTGCACAGAAACGAAGAGCAAGACGTACCTGGCAACATTCTCATCTACCAACGGATAAGACATCGCTCAATCATCTCAATAACACGCTGAGGAAAAAAATGAAAGAATGGAAGAATTGTACATTCAGGTCGTATATATTGCAGCTAAATAGATACGATAATTCCATATGGAAACCAATCAGAAACAAAAGTAAACCCCTACAACAAAACCCTCCTCTGAAAATAACCAACCAAAACGGATTCATTTGGGCAAAAAGCAACGAAGAAAAAGCGGAGGCATTTGCTGATCATCTAAGTAGCATTTTTAGCGCTCGAAATATTTCCCAGAATAATTTAATTAACAATTTCGTAAATCAACCCAAACATTCTACACCGTTAGGACATTTTTCACCAAATGATGATAAAAAGGATAAAAAATAGATCTTCGCCGGGTATGGATAAAATTACTCCAAAGATGTTAAAAGAATTGCCTACAAAAGGTATTTTATATATAACAAATATTTTCAACGCCATACTTCAATACAATTATTGGCCCACAGCGTGGAAGACTGCAGAAATTATTATGATCGCTAAACCAAACAAAAACCATCACACTGCTAGTTCATACCGTCCTATCAGTCTTTTATCGATATTATCGAAAATTTTAGAGAGACTTTTGTTGCAGAGATTGTCAGAAGATCATCCGAATGATAGTTGGATTCCTCACCATCAGTTTGGCTTCAGAAAAAATCACTCTACAATTCAACAATGCAACAGAACGGTGTCTCGTATTCTTGAAGCCATGAATAGAAAGGAACACAGCGTAGCCGTATTCTTAGATGTTAGTCAGGCTTTTGATAAGGTTTGGCACTCAGGACTCCTATATAAAATCAAAACAACTTTTCCAAACTACTTCAATATCTTAAGCTCATATTTGCTTAATAGAAAATTTAGAATCAAAATTAAAGATGTGACTTCGAGCATCAGAAATATAGAATGCGGGGTACCACAGGGCAGTGTGCTAAGCCCTGTACTTTATCTTCTTTTCACAAACGATATGCCCACAGATGATCTTCTAACCATATGCACTTACGCCGATGACATAGCAATTATTTCATGCAATTCCGATATTAGAACAGCAACTTGTCAGTTACAAAATTATTTATCTAGTCTCGAAAAATGGTTTTTAGATTGGAATATCAAAATCAATATCGAAAAATCTCAGCACATAATTGTTTCTCTAAAACATCACAACAGTCCACCTATCATCATGAACAATTCAATAATTCCACTATGCAATTCTGTTAAATATTTAGGCATGCACATTGATTCGAAATTGACATGGAGAACGCACATTGAATATAAAAAGAAACAAATCCAACTGAAAATAAAAGATTTTTACTGGCTTTTTGGGAGGAAATCTGAAATCTCTCTCGATAACAAGGTACTTTTGTATAAAACTATCATAGTGCCCATTTGGACTTATGGAATCGAACTATGGGGTTGCTCTTGCAAATCTAACATAAACATCATTCAAAGGTGCCAGAATAAAATTCTGCGTATCATTACTAATGCGCCTTGGTATATTTCGAATTTTTGCCTACATAAGGATTTGAAAATCTCAACAGTCAACGAAATGATCAAGATTAGAAGTTCATCTTTCAACAACAAATTAATCCAGCATACAAATCCTACAATTCAAGCGATTCAGAGACCGATAAGAAGATTGAGCAAGAAATGGCCTTCCGATCTACCATACACCTAGCCCAATGTCTGCACGCGTCCTGACGTAGTACGCGGCATACATCATCACGTCATCGTTCATTTATGTTATTATTTTTGTATTACTGTTTTAATTTAATTTTTATTTTAACTTTTTTCATTTTATATTCAATGTATTGCATTTTTTGTTTTTTTGTATTTTTTTTTGCTCATATCAATTTTGTAAATAAGACATTAAAGTCTTGATTAACAAAAATAAATTGTAACAAAAAAAAAAAAAAAAAAAAAGTCTTTTTGTTTCATTTTTCAAAAAATTTTAAAGCTCTTTATGAAATGTAATTTTCAGTACGGGATGTTTCAGTAAATTGTCTTAAGGCACAATGCCATAAGTCACTTTAATTTAAATTTTTTTCAACGCGATAAGCTTGTAAGTGCACAAATTCGTCATTTTAAGAGGGCTCCAGAACAGAAGAACATATTTTTCTTAAACTTTCAGCTTGTTTACGGATCTTTATATTAGCCAAATTGCCAAATTTGATAACTTATTAACCAATTTGATAATTTATGTATGGAGAGGGAGGCAAGACAAAATAATAAATTTTAGTTATCGGTTATTTCAACCCAAATTTTGCATTGCAATCGTATTATGTTTGGTTAATTATATTTCTTGAAATAAAAAATGTTAAAATAGTTGATCATATTGTACAGAATTTTTTTCTCACTATCCAAATGTTGCCGCCCCCCAAAATTTGCCGCCCTGGGCAGTAGCCCCGATTGCCCCTACTGTAAATCCAGCATCCATATATATATATATATATATATATATATATATATATATATATATATATATATATTATGTAGAGTTTCGAACAAGAATCCAAATTTATTTAGATCCAATTTTTATCCAATTTATTTAGATTCTTGTTCGAAACTCTACATAATATACACAAATCCAAGACTCTACCATTTATATATATATATATATATATATATATATATATATATATATCTTCTATATATAAAAATAAGTCGGGTTTTCCTTCCTGACGAAATAACTCCAGAACGCATGAACCGATTTCGACAATTTTGCATTCGTTGGAAAGGTCTCGGGCTTCGCAAGATTCATAGCTAAGAAAATTAGTTTACATGACATCGTGCCCTAATGCAAATTGCTGGAACTTCACACACCGTAATTAAAAATTCGAGTAATGAAAATAATCAACAATTGTTTTAAATAGATTATCTACATATATATATATATATATATATATATATATATATATATATATATAAATAAGTCGGGTTTTTCTTCCTGTCGATATAACTCCAGAACGCACAAACCGATTTCAACAATTTTGCATTCGTTGGAAAGTTCTCGGGCTCCGCAAGGTTTATAGCTAAGAAAATTAGTTGTGCATGGCATCGTGCTTTAATGCAAGCTGCTGGAACTTCACGCACCGTAATCAAAAATTCGAGTAATGACATTAGTGAGAATTATCAGAATTATGCTTGGTTAAGTCAACGAGCAATTCTTGCTGCCAAGAAATATGATCTACACGCTCTGAATTTCTCCATTCAATCAAAAATTGCTGGCGATTTGGTGACATACCAATGATTCCGACTGATATATATATATATATATATATATATATACGAGGTGTGTTCAAAAAGTACCCGGAATTACTAATAATAAAATTTCGCGGGTCTGGAGTGTCTGATTGTCAAATTTTTTATTGTGTTGGTATACATGCCCCTAAAGTATGATGAAATTTTCAGCTATATTCACTGTTTACTTTGTCTGTGGTAGTCGCTAAGGTTCGACGTGTTTTTCTGAGCTCGGCGATTTTTACAATGGAAGAATTGAAAAGTCAAAGAATTTGTATTAAATTTTGCGTAAAAAATGAAATAAAGTGTTGCAAAGTGCAAAAATTCACCAGATATGGCTCCGTGTGACTTTTTCCTATTCCCAAAGTTGAAGAGACCCATGAAAGGACGGCGGTTTTCCTCGATTGAAGAAAATCGCTGAGAGTGCTCAAGGACATATCAAAAAGTGAATATCAAGGGTGCTTCGAAAATTGGAAAAAACGTTGGCATAAGTGTATTATATCTGGGGGGGACTACTTTGAAGGGGACCACATTAATGTAGACGAATAAATAAATATTTTTTTGAAAAAACGAAAATTCCGGGTACTTTTTGAACAGACCTCGTATATATATATATATATATATATATATATCTTCAGTGCATACAAATAAATTGAAAAACACAAAAATAACACGAAAATTGCACGAAAAAAATATGAAACAAATTGATAAACGTCGAGTTATGATAAATTTAAAATAATTTGTTTTTATCAAAAAATCCGATTCGCTAATTTTATGTTTTCTCGACGTTTCAAGCCATTCTGAGTTGAATTAGGCCAAATTTGGAAAAAGTATGTGTAAGACGTTTACTCAAAAACGGCTGGACCAATTTCAAAAATTTAAAACTTATTCGATGTATATCGATGAGGACTTTCGTTTATCAGTTTAGACCGATCCGTTCCGTTTGTAAATCGCAGAAAAGTGAAAAAAATTTCTCCCACGTTTTAGCCCACATTAATGAATCAATTTTGAAATTCAAAAACTGTTCGAATATGTTCAATATAAGATATTGGTCGGGAACCTACCTGATTAGTTTATCGTAAAGATTCGCTATAGCACCGGTTCTTGTAATTAACTATTGAAAAAAAAATTTTTTACGATTTTAACGAATTTGTTTTGGCGATAGGTATCATGGTTGTTGGTCTTTGGTATTTCTGAAAATTAGACCTTTCTTCGACGTTTTCTCTAAATCGCCAGAACCAGAGGATTATCGTTTTTCAGTCTTGTACGACGATCGACCGAGCTGTTTTTTTGTAATTTGCATAAAATTATAAAACTTGTCGTCCACGTTTTATCTCCTAAATTATATTATAATTATTATAATCCTAAATCGATTTAAAAAAATCAAAAACTGATCGAAAGATATTGGTTGGGAATGATACTGATTAATTATAGGTAAAAATCTACCGGGTCATTTTCTTGTAATTAATTGTCGAAAAAAAAAATTTTGCCAATTTTTTGACGTTTGACATTTGTTAAAATTAGACTTTTCATCGACGTTTTCTCAAAAACGGTTAAGTCGATTTTAAAAATTTAAAAACCATTCTAAGAAACCTGATAAGCGCTCGCATTGGTTAGATTTGATACGATCGGCTGAACCGTTTTTTTGTAATTAGCAAAAAAGTGAAAAATTTTCCATCCACGTTCAAGCCACAAATTCTGTTTTTTTTTTTTATAAAACTTATGTTGATAGATATGCATGGTTCTGAACAACATATTAAAATTTTACGTTTCTACGGCAAGTGGTTTAATTTTAAAAATTCATCAAAGTTTGATAAATAATATAGTCAAAAATTGTGTCAAAAGTTGCTTTTGTGGTGTGATGAGTCATCACATATCAATTCATTAAAGTTTAAAATAATGAGCTATTTATTTTATGACATACAAGCACTAGTGTTTTTACACCATAAATTATAATTACAGATATTATAAATGTGTCTGAGAGATATCAATTGGAAATAGCAATATTTAGATTTAATAGATAGCGATAATATGATTTTCGAAATAAATAGTTGAAATGCTTATCTAAATATTTAAATCTCAATTTCGGTTGACTGTCAATTATTACACATTTCGTAAATTTCATGCAACTTGCCTTAAGGCTAAATGCCACTTTCAACTAGTTGAAATTGTAGTTTAAGAACCACTGCACTACTGATAAACCGAGTTATAAAAAGTATAAGCAACAAGTTCTAAATTGTAAGTGCTGATAATTATAGTCATGAAAGTAAAAGTTGTTTCTACTACAATTAACCGTATTTATCTAATGCGCACAATGCAGTGACGATTATTATAGGTATAATATCAAATGTTGAACAAATATACTTGCTGATTTATATTATATTTATCTCAACGGATAAAAGAGTTTCAATGATTTATTGCGTTAAAGCTTTTTCAAGAATTATTGTACAAACTACAATAAATTAAACATAAACCTAATGTACCGTAATGTAGAAACTGCAATTAGCTCAGGAATTATATGCACGAAACTTATATACAAATATATGAATTTACGAGGTAATCCAAGATAGAACTAAAGCCCCTTATAATTGTCAAATCTATCTTTTTTTCATTTGTTTTTGAATAATGAACTTTGTAAATATTAAACTTTAGTTTGACTTGAAATAAAATATTTAAAATTTTTAATTTCTGTTTGTTGTCATTAACACACCTCATCTCTAATTACTCGTTTATTGTCTCTAATTACACTCTCTACAGTATTCTACTATGTATTTCGAATATGCATTTACACGATTAAAATTATATTATAAAATCTGTTTATATGGCTTTCTACACAAGTCCAAGTTCAAGACACTTCGGACACTATCTTCTGATAAACAGTTCTAGTAATTTTTGCTGCGACATTGTTCTGATTAGATAGAAATCATCTAAAACAATTCTTCGAAAACCTGAATATTACTATTAATTCAAATATATTACTCAATTGAGGAGGTGGATATTGATTTAAGTCATTGTCTGTTCTGTAAGCACTTTGCCAGTTTAATAAAACCAAAAGTTAATTAGTTAAATTTTTTAAACGTATGTTACATATTACAATTTTTATATAATTGATTTCCGCATACTTGAGAAACCACATTTTGTTTGATGCAATTTTTCTTACTTTCTCAACTATCAAATTTTATAAAAACTAGAGCTTGAATTTGATTAGCTTGTCTAAAACAATTTTGTCCATCTCTAAAAATTTAACTGCATTTAACAATTAACTTTTATCATGCAGCAACGATGTTCATTACTTGGAAATATAGATTGTAACAATGTTTTCAAATGTAACTGGTTGCGGAAACTGTAACATAAATTTTCTTTACCTGTTCGGACGTCTTTTCGTTTTATTATATTGGCCATGAAAGTGACAAAACTTTAGGGCATTAAGCGTTACGCGGAATGGTTGCTACCCCTGATAGAGGGGGTAGCGGAGGGTTTTAATGGAACTAGCTTCTCACTTCTAAAAGTAAAGTCCGCTTTACAACATGTAAATAACAAATAAAAATAAATATATCTTTCTTCATTTATAACTTAGTAATAAATCAGTGATTGTAATTAGAACTGCAACAAATACATAATATACAAACAAATCAGTGTTTAATACAGTCCACAGCTACAAGGGTTGTAACTGTAACTGTAACAACCTGAGTATCGAAAGAGAGTTTTAATACATGTTATAACTACGTAGCAAAAGTACATTTTGGTCATTCGAACCGTGTCGTGAATTACAAGCAGTTAATTAAAGTACAATAGTGATAACAAATTTCTAAGTGTTGTGAAGAAGAAACAATCAAAAGCGGCAACATTTTATATCCACGTGGCGGACAGACCAGAGCAAAGAAGCAGGGCAGCGAAGGCTGAGGACAATACAACATCTACACACGTGTATTACAAGTAAGTCTGTTTTTATTCCTTTCATAATATCCCAATAATTTCACATATTGCTCGGTTGTGTTCAATATAGTATACAAAATGGCGGAACTTAAAGCGTGGATTCATTAAATCCAAATTGACGTGAGTGCAAAATTTTGTAAATTCATTAGATTCCACAATACTAGATGAAAATATAATTGAATTAAATACCAGACTCGAAAAGATATTACCAATTATTGATGAATTTGAAACGATACAATATGAAATTGAATTAATTGAGGGTGTATCAGAAAGCGATAAAGAATCTTTCGAAAATGATTATTATAGAACAATAGCTAAATTAAAATTTATAATTCAAAATTTCAATGACACAATGTAAAGACGTTCAGCAAACAATAGTGCCGTCTAACATTGATTCGTATACAAATATCAAAAATATTAAATCGCCTAAAATTAAACTTCCCACGTTTGATGGAAGTTACGATAAATAGTTAGGATTTCATGATTCATTTAACGCTTTGGTGCATAGCGACAATACTTTAAGCAAAATTCAAAAATTTTATTATTTAAAATCATCATTAGAAAAAGATGCCAAAAGTAGCATTGCAACTTTAGAGGCATCCGATTCTAATTATGATACAGCATGGCGAATTTTAAAAGACAGATTTGAAAATAAACGGTTAATCATACATAATCATATAAAGGCAATTTTTGATAGTCCGAAATGTAGTCGCGAATCTCATTCAGAATTAAGAACGTTTGTTTTTAGGGTTGAATTGAATTTTGCTTTTCGAAGGACCGATTGTAAATACTTTGATTTTGTAACTAGTAATATTTATTTTACTTTAATTACATAAATTACATCGTATTTATAATAATTTAATATGGTTTTATTCCGTGTTGAATGATTTGAGTTTTAATTTTTAATAAATCGATTGATGATTTTTTGTTTAATATATCAAATATATCCGCATGCTTTGATTGGCGCGAACAACGTTATTAGAAACGATTTCTAGGCATCTACGCTCATTAGAGTCATTAGGCGAACCCACAGATAAATGGGACACAATTATTATATTTATATTCACAAACAAATTCGATACGCGTACGTTACGGGATTGGGAATCCTTCACCTGTAGCAAAGACGAGCCGACGTTGACAGATATTAATAATTTTATTAAACAAAAATGTGATATGTTAGAAAAGTTATCCACAAAAATTAGTAGTAAACCTTTTTCTAATAATATTAATCAATCTTTAGCTCAACACATAAAATACAAGAGCACAAATAATAATCATAATTCATCAATTAATTATCTGTCAACGGGGCGGCAAAATTGCTATTTATATGAAGAAAATCACTCTTTATATTACTGCAAGCAATTCAAATCGCTATCTATTAAAGATAGGATAAGTAAAATCAAAGAATTAAATTTATGTATTAATTGTTTAAAGCTAGGACCTAAAGTAGAGGGTTGTTCAGCATTTCCATGCAAAATATGTAAAATGAAACATAATACATAGATCCATTTTGATGATATTGATACAAATCCTAGCACATCGGGTGCAAATTAAACGGTTGCCAATTATTCGACAAAAAATATTAATACTAAATTACAGCCACAAGTAATTTTAGCAACAGCTGTTATAAAAGTACAAAACTCGAGCGGAAAGTTCATAGAATGTCGGTGTCTTTTAGATTGCGGGGCACAAAGTAATTTTATTAGGGCAGATACCTGCAAAAGGCTAGGTATAAAATTAGACAAAACAAATTATACAGTTATGGGCGTCGGGTAGATAGCAACCAATATTCAGTTTTCAACAAATATAAATTTTAAATCTACAAATACCTCATTTAAATCAAATATAAATTGTTTAGTGTTATATAAAATAACAGAACCCCTTCCATTAGTTTCCATAGTTAACAATTTTAAAATTCCGGCAAATATTTCTTTAGCTGATCCGGAATATAATAAAGCGCGAAATATTGATATACTTTTAGGGGCAGACATGTTTTGGAAACTTTTATCGGTAGGTAGAGTTAAATTGCGAGATAATACACCAATTTTACAGAAAACTTTATTTGGTTGGATATTAGTTGGGTCATTTCTCCGAATCGCACATATTCAAAAAATTCAAAACGTTCAGTAAATTTATTGGCATTGAATAATTATAATATCAGTCAACAATTAGAAAAATTTTGGCAATTGGAAGAAATAAAAAACAATATTTGTGAAAATCATTTTATAACAAATTTTAAACGCGATTCTACTGGTACGGTTTTACGCGATTCATAGTGAAAATTCCTTTTAAAGATAACAAAGTTCACTTAGGAGATTCTAAAACTCATGCTGTTCAAAGATTTCTGACACTTGAACGTAAATTTCACAGAAATAGTTTATTAAAAGTAGATTACGTAAATTTTATTAACGAGTATATTCAATTAGGACATATGTCTGAAGTTAGTAATTTTAATGTGAAATAGTCGATATTTCTTTCCACATCGCGCAATAAGGAATGAATATAGTTTTACAACAAAAATGAGAGATTTCAAAGTTCGGGGAAGTCTTCAAGCGGCTTGTCAAAAAATTATGTTCATTATACGGGAACAGCAATTTTAAGATTTAGAATGCATATAAATGCTTTATTAAGCAATATTTTAAAAAATTATCGGCAAATATTAATTAATGAAGACGATTGACAAATTCCAACAGATTATTAAAAAAACTTGTGAATTAAATACGGTCACATATGGAACAGCACCTGCATCATTTTTAGCTATACGTTATCTTAAATAATTGGCAAAATAAAATAAAACTTTATTCTTCTGCTTACAACACAACATAATGAACATAGATTTTATTTAATTTACGTTAATATTACACCAAGAGCATCACCGATTACTTCACTGTGGTGCTCAACAACTTCTCGCAAGTATTAGAGAACGATTTTGGCCAATTTCTGGACGTAACGCTTGTAAAGAAATTATTCGGAAATGCGTTACTTGTTTCAAAGCAAAACCATCGTCAAATGATTATCTAATGGGAAATTTGCCTAGTAGTAGAGAGTAAAGCAGTAAGATTGCTTTGAAAAAAAATTCAGAATTTTCAAAACATTTCAAAATAAATTTTTCTTCAAAAAGTCTTTTTTTTTTAAAAAAAAAAGTAAATTTTTATCAAAAAATTATAGTTTCTCAAAAATCTAATTTTTTCAGAGTGAATTTTTTTCAAAAATGTTAATGTTTTTTACAAAAAATAATTTTTGGTACGGGAAGTTTCAGCAATTTGCCTTAAGGTACGATGCCATGCGCCCCACTAGTTAAGTTATTGTTTCAATAATCAATAGCAATCAGAACTACTTGAATTACATTATGTATGGCGGTTATATTAACTCTGTCTAATAGTTATGAGTGAATGTTACAGTTATGATATACAGATATTGATAACAATAACCTTTAGGGGTCTGATCGAGTTTCCATACAGAATTGGCCCCACACTGATATTCAAATGATTTTGATACCAGTTTATAGGTTTTATTACATATATTTATTACTAACTTAATATACTTGCATTACATTGCTATGGCACGAATAAAAATCAAATGCCGATATAATATTATTATTTGTGTATATTTTTCATTTAGGAAAAGTTGTATGAAATATAAATCATAAAGTATATTAGTGCATTTTAAAACGAATATTAAGTTCTAAGATATGAAATTGAAATTGAAATAATTTATTACACACATACAAATATATAAAAATAATATAAATGCAAATATTTAGTTTACGCATACACAAATATAAAATTATTTAAAATGTAAATGTACAAATATAGTGCTTTGTATGGACAGGGTCGCGCGTTCGATTCCTCGCTCTGGCAATCTGACATCGGGCAGCGCGATGTCCATTTTCAATTGAAAATATAGATCAAAATATGTTTCCAATTGAAAATAAGCCCACCTCGGGCACTGCGGTGTGAAATGGCATTGGGAGATCTCTCACACTATTCTTCCCTGAATCGAGTTGGAGTTTTAACTCAACTCACGGACCTGTTCTAGGGCAGTACACCCATTATTAACTTCCCGTAGGGTAAGTTATAGTAATCGCAAAAAAATCGAAAATGAAAATTTTTATATATCTTTACGTTTCAGAGGTTTCTGAATATTTTGGCATACCTTAGAAAAAATGTATGTATGTGTGTGTGTGTGTGTGTGTGAACACGGATGAAGCAATTTGAATAATTTAAAAAACATTCGATCCGTATTGATAAGGAGACGTGCTGATTAGTTTTTGGCGGAGGTAGGTCTAGCCGTTCCGAAGATATGAGGCAAAAAGTGCCAAAAACGGTACCTTAGTTTTTAATAGAACGGAGCGTTCGATTTTAATAATTCGAAAAACATTTTACTTGTATTGACAAGATGAAGATTTGATCAAATTTTTATAAGGGCAGGTTTAGGGGTTTCGGAGATATAACGAAAGAAGTAAAAAAAATGCCATTTAGCGGTCAAAATGATCATTAGACATATGCACATCAAATTATCAGATATTTTATAGAGATTTTAACAATAAGTATAAATTTTGTTTACATTCCTATGGGTTTCGTACCAATGTTTACCCGTTAGACAGCGACGCGGCGCTTACGCGCTTTATATTTTGTCTCTATGCATTTAAAGCAGTACGATTGCTTTGAAAAAAAGTTCAGATCTTCCAACATATGTCAAAATAAAGAAAACATTTTTTTTTCAAAAAAAAAGATTAAAAAAAAAAAATTTTAAATATTTTTTTTTCAATGTTTTTTTCAAAAAAAGTAATTTTTTGTCAATTTTATAGTTTCTCAAAAATCTTATTTTTTCGAAGTAATTTTTTTTCAAAAATGTTAATTGTTTTTAAAAAAAATAATAATTTTTGGTACGGGAAGTTCCAGCAATTTGCCTTAAGGCACGATGCCCTAATTGCCTTAAGACAGAATTCCACTTACAGCTAGTTATTATTATTTATTGTGCTTTACTAAATGTTTTACATAAAATTGTTCAATATACAGAATTTGTTATAAGATGCGCGCTGCGAACACTCGAGTAGTGTTCTACTCGCCTTTGAAATTGAGAGACGATTTACGCGGCTGTTCTATGAGCGCGAGCGTGTACTTGTTCAGGTTATTTCAACTTTTGAATGTGTTCTACCCCATGGACTAAAACTAAATTTTGGATAGCGTAAGAAAAATTAATAGCCTTTCAAACGATGTTAATTAAAAATTAGTCCAAACAACCGCACTACCCGAAAATTTGGAACAAACAATTGTTTTCACTTTTTCATAGACTAACAAATAATTATTTAACAATATTTGTTAATGATATTATAGTCCACACCGATGTGAATAGAATTGCGTTATTTGTTTGTCGATATCTTTCACAGTCTCGTCAAAAAACGACTTTAAATAAAGGGGCCACTTTCACATATTTTTAATGATATCGCGGCCAAATGATGAGCTACGGATTTGAAATCGAATTTTCTTGAAAATACCTATAAAATGCCAAAATCATTCACATACCAGGGTGAGGCCAATTCTGTATGGAAACACGATCAGGCCCTGACATAGCGCTCCTTGATGTCGGCTATGACCCAAACCCGGATCGAACCATCGAACCCGGGACTGGTTGGTACTAGGGAATGCAATACCGGTATACCGAAATACCTGTAATACCACCCGATTTTTCGGCGGTATTAATACCGCTATTTATCCTAAATATACCGGTATTTTCGGTATTTTTAAATAAGCGCTAGTTGATACGAGTACATATCAAACTAGAGTATAAAGGGTTTGGGCGCATTGCCATATAGAATCGGCCCCACGTACATATCAAACTAGAGTATAAAGGGTTTGGGCGCATTGCCATATAGAATCGGCCCCACCCTGGTATTTAAATAACTTATATGCCATTTTATAGGTTTTTATATATATATATATATATATATATATATATATATATATATTATAGGCCCCTCGTACATATCAAACTAGAGTATAAAGGGTTTGGGCGCATTGTCATATAGAATCGGCCCCACCCTGGTATTTAAATAACTTATATGCCATTTTATAGGTTTTTTTTTTTAAAAAATCGATATACAAATTTTCAACTTTCTACCTCACCTTGTGGCCGAGATATAATTGAAAATGTGTGAAAGTGGCCCTTTTTTTCAAACTCACTTTTTGGCGTAACCATAAAAGATATCAAAAAAAATTTTACGTGATTCTACTCACATTGGTCTAGACTACATTATGTAGAACAATCAATGTCAAATAATCAATTATTATTAGCTGAAAAATATAAAATAATTTTTCAATTGATGTTTTCCGGTAGTGCGCTTAGTTGGACCACTTTCTAATTAGCGTTATCCGAAAGCGTTATTATTAGAAAGCTTATTGATTTTTCTTTTAGTACTGAGAATATTGTTCAAATCAATTTTGTGGAACACATTGAAAAATTTAAAAAACCCAAGTAAGTACACCCGCGCGTAACGCTCGATGCGCCCGATATGATTCCTAAGAAATTCTGAATGTGACAATATTTATAATATAGCTATATGTATTCATATAAAATAATGATATAATGAAATATTGTAATTTCAACAAACCCAAGAAACCTTTCTTTGGAATTTACAAAAATTATTACTGAATGTATTCTAATAATCATTTTCATAACATAAAACTTTTCAGTTAATTTATTTCGAAAATTATTTTCATAATTGTATTTTTTATGTGGCTTATGTGAAAATTTGTGATTTTTTAAACTAATTTTGTAATATCTGATTTGGAATTAATTACAGTATAGTGACAATTTAATTTAATTTAATTTCAGTGTATATATATATATATATATATATATATATAAAATATATTTTAGTGATTTAGTTGATTTAGTGATTTAGTTAGGTAAGATTTAGTTAACATAGTAGAACTAATAATGTCTAAAACTTGCAAAAACTGTGATAAATATTTATTCAGAATGCGTGACAGAACGAAAATCATTCTAACAGTTGTATAGTAGTTCAATAGGAAAAATAATTAAAATTGGTGATATTTTGTGTTTCAATTGTAGACTAATTCCTTATAGAGGAAAAGCAAGCACAGACAATATAAATGATTTATCGCATAGTAGTACTGAAAACAGATGTGTTAGTGATTCTTGCAGTGAATATGAATGTAATATACCTCCGAAAACTGATTTATTCGTGGAGCTTTGTCTCAATCGAGTTGCATCGACGCATAGACATTGTTCTATTTGCAGTAATAGATCCAACCTAATTACAATTCCTCTAGAAGCCAGGATTCACGCATTTGTGAAAGTCAGAATATATATTCCGCTTGGAAATCGTGCATGCAATAAGCATTTTTTTGGAAAATTTTTTCATGAAGAAGATATACGACAGTTACGTATGTAAGTGTTACGAATGCTTAGATCAATGAAAGACAGTAATAATTGAAACGTTTTCCAAGCATTAGTTATTTTTTGTTCAAATTGAAAACGGGAAATTCTATTCAAGTCATTGCCGGCATTTTTAATATTTCAAAAAGACAAATCTCTCATTATTATAATCAAATTTTAATTGGATTCAAAAAAGATATATTAGATCAAAATTTTGGATTAGAGTCTTTTACTAGAGACCAATTAATATCGGAGACATTATATAACGCACAAAAAATTCTGGGATTAACTAATGAGCAACTGGCATTATGTGATACGACACGAAAAGAGCGCAAATAATGAATATCAAAGAAAGTCTTTTTCTGGACAAAAACGGGGACCACTCTGCAAACCATTTACAATTTGTACAATAAATGGTTTCATAGTTGACTTTTTAGGTCCATACCTACAATCCACAATCCTGAAAATTATATTAAAAGATGCGCATGGCATCAGAACATCAGACCAGATGATATTCTCTTGGTGGATTGCGGTTTTCGTGATGCTTTAACGGATATAAAAACAGCAGGATATGTGCCTCTTATGCCATGCTGCAGGGGTAGAAGAAAACAACTTACAACTGAAGAGGCGAACAAATCCAGAAGAATTACAAAACTTTGATGGGTAATTGAAGCTGAGCATGATAATATTACGCAAAGATATCGGCTATTACACAACACACTAAATAATAAATAATATATTATTGCCTAAAACATTATGTAAAATTGTAGGTTTTTTACATAATAAGTATGGAAAACGATTATCATCGGATGGAGATTTGGCTGATGAAGTGGTCAACTATATGAATGAACGGAGTATACCCAACACCTTACATGATGAAGTTATTGAAAATCGATGGACCAGACACGAGCAAAAACACTTCAACTTCTTCAGCCAGATCAGTTGTTAGATTTCCCACATTTGAATGAACGAGAACTTAAAATATTATTCACAGGGTTATAACCAGTTATCACAAGCAATATCTTACCTGGCTGAAATGTTGTCTGACCAAAACCAGCCGAAGTTATATTACGTAAAAGAATATAGGATTATAATTAGAATTGATGTCCAATCACGGCATATAAATAGGAAAAAATATAATGTTTATATTGAATATACTCCGCTTGGCACCAGCTATCAAAGTATTTTAAGGTATTGCTGTAGTTGCCCCCAATGGATTGAGGACTGTTGGTTGCTGTTCACATTTGTGAAAATCATATGATACACTTGTAAATTTTAAAAGAACACTAATAAATATTTATTTCTAATATTCTAATTAAAATACTTTTATTACTTCAATTAAATTACTCACAGTAATAAATAAATGAAATTGTATTTCAGATTCAAAATTCAAAGTTCAGAATTTCTTAGGCATCGTATCGGGCGCATCGAGCGTTGCTTCCGTACGTAATCATTGCACTTTGTTGGGCAAGCGTTACGCGCGGGTGTACTAACTTGGGTTTTTTAAATTTTTCAATGTGTTCCACAAAATTGATTTGAACAATATTTTTAGTACTAAAAAAAACAATAAGCTTTCAAATAACGCTAATTAGAAAGTGGCCCAACTAAGCGCACTACCGGAAAACAATTGAAAAAATATTTTATATTTTTCAGCTAATAATAATTGATTATTTGACATTGATTGTTCTACATAATGTAGTCTAGAACAATGTGAGTAGAATCACGAAAATTTTTTTCGATATCTTTTATGATTACGCCAAAAAGTGAGTTTGAAAAAAGGGGTCACTTTCACACATTTTCAATGATATCTCGGCCATAAGGTGAGGTACAAAGTTGAAAATTTGTATATCGATTTTTTTAAAAAAAAACCTATAAATGGCATATAAATTATTTAAATACCAGGGTGGGGCCGATTCTATATGGCAATGCGACCATACCCAAAGGGTCACCGCTTAAACAGATATATCTTTTTGTGGTTCTATAGTATAAATATTGAAAATTATGCTGATTTAACACACTGGATCAAACAATACAATTTATTATAATAATGTCATGCGATTATCATAAGTTTTTGGTCTTTTTTATTCTACGTTTGATTTTGGTGAAAAGCACTCAATATACTCGATACTGATGATAAGTTAATTCAATTAGATATAATTTTGTTAAATAACTATTGAAAAAATAAACTTATTACTTGTTTAGCTGTATATAGTTGTAGTTGTATATTGATAATGAAAATCTTATTATGACTAAGTAAATAGGTAGTAAGTAATATTTTTTAACTTTTCATGTACTTTTTTTATCCAAGCCACATAATTGGGAAACGTTGCTTTATTCAAGCAATTCCCCATACCCCAACATTTTCTGATTTTATAAAAACATGAAGTGTTTGAATCTGATCGAATTTTCTAACCACTTTCGTCCCGAAATATGTAAATCCGTCTCTAAATCTGCATAAATGGAAATTCAGATATCGATTGTCGTGGAAAATGTCGAGTAATGGAAAAGCATTATCTGTCTGCACTCGTTTCCCGTTGCCGCTCCGTCAGGCGTTAACGATCTGTTATTTCGTTATTTCTGGGTTGAAGAGTTTAGGGATGCAACGGCAGCGGCAGCGGCACCTGAAACCGACAGACATTGACGTTGAAGTGTAGGGATGCCGATTGGGGATTTACATCCGCCTCTTTTGGTCGAGCAGTTTCATTTAGTTCCTCACTATTGGATGGAAATTAGATTTCAATTGATGGAAATGGGAATTGAATTGTGGAAATATTTTCATTGTATAACATAAATTTATGATGTACATTTTCATATTGATCAATTAAATGTACTAATTAAAATCACTCACTATAAATACATTTAACAAAAATTTCTATTTCAAATAAAAAACAGATTTAATTTTAATTTATATTACATTCATAACAAAATACATCGATGAAAAATATTTATTAACTTCCTGAAAGCGATGATAATGTTTTAGAATAATTTATACTTGCTTATTTTATTTTCTCAACCTTCCAAGTCATTCTGAAAAGTTTTGGACTAAAATTGGGAAATGTATGTGTGACGTGTAAATGTTTTTTCAAGGACGAATGAACCGATTTCAAAAATTGAACAATCATTTGATGTATCTTCGAATTAAAAAAATGAACAATCATTTGATGTACTCGCGTTGATTGATTTTGGAAGATGATCGGCCGAGCTGTTTCTTTACAATTGGCAGGAAAGTGCAAGTCCACATTATCTCCAAAATTTCTGAAAAATATCAGTTGGGAATCGTGGTGATTAGTTTTTGTATATCGATAGAGTTCATGGCCTTATTAAACTTTCAAAAAGATTTTAGCTGTAGGAAAAGTAGTTTAATTATAAGAATACACCAAAATTTTCAATAATGGTCTGTAAAAAATTTAAAAAATCTATCGTATGCAACATTAGTTTTTATATGGTGTAGGGCGGGGCACAAATAAATTAGAAACCAACTATCTAACTATGTTCAGTGAAATTCCCAAAAAATCACTATTGTAGAAATATACTTATTTTGCTATTTTTCAAATATTTGTCTTTCGTCCTTTTTACTCACTAACCAATATGTTTCTAATTTTGAAGAGTTTTTACGGAATAATTGCTATACTGTATATGCGTTACGTAATTATGAAATTTATTAAAACTCTCTTTCGATTAACTCAGGTTGTTGGGTTATAATTTAACCCTTGTAGCTGTGGACTGTATTAAACACTGATTTGCTTGTATATTATGTATTTGTTGTAGTTTTTATTACAATCACTGATTTGTCACTAAGTTATAATGAAATAAGATATATTTATTTATTACTTATTAAACATGTTGTTACTTTCAGAAGTGAACAATTAGTTCCATCAAAACACTCCGCTACCCCCTCTAACAGGGGGTAGCAACCATTCCATGTAAAAGCTCAATGCCAAGAAGATTGCCGCCATCATGGCCAATATAATAAAAAGAAAATACGTCCGAACAATACTATTTAATTAAAGTGAAGTATGAGGCTAATTAATAGAATTAACCCTTTAACTTAAAATGTCGAGCATAGCCCGCGAGCGATTGCTAGGCCAAAAGTGAATATTACGGGAATAGCCCGCGTACGATATTCGGGCCAGAAGCAAATATTACGCATTTCGGGCATGGCCCGGTATGATGAACGCGAGTATTACAAAATATTTATTCATACGAAACTATAAAACACAAAATTATTTTTAACTTCCTTTAGGGTAAGTTATTGTAATGGGCCGAAAATCGAAATTGAAAATTTTTACATTTCTCGACGTTTTAAAGGTTTCTGAACGTTTTGGCATACCTCAGAAAAAATGGATGTGTGTGTGTGTGTGTATGTGTGTGTGGGTATGTATGTATGGATACAAATTTCCAGTCACGTTTTAGGGCGCACGGATCAACCGATTTGAATGGTTCAAAAAACATTCGACTCCTATTGATAGGGAAAAGAGCTGATTAGTTTTTGGCAAAGGCAGGTCTAGCCGTTTCGGAGATACGGAGCAAAGAGTGCAGAAAATACATATCGAATTTTTGAGAGAACGGAGTATCCGATTTGAATGATCTAAAAAACATTCAATTAGTAATGATTGGGAGAAGTGCATATTAGTTTTTGGCAAAGGCAGGCGCAGCCATTTCGAAGATACGGAGCTAAATATGTAAAAAATGGCAGTTTTTGAGAGAACTAAGCGTCCGATTTAAATGATTCAAAGAACTTTCTGCTTGTCTTAACAAAATAATTGATTATGGAAAAAAAATGTTTCATTTTTTTTTTTTTTTTTTTGAAAACATTCAGTATTCCTCGAACATTTCGTTACTGTACGGGAAGTTCCAGCAATTTGCCTTAAGGCACGATGCCATAATTGCCTCAAGACAGAATTCCACTTACAGCTAGTTATTTTTGTGTTAAACCGTACACTATGAGGGAAAATTGTCACAACGCCGCGCCAGCTTGAACAGTTTTGGGCCGACATTTTCGAATCTAAATTGTAAGTTAAGGGGTTAAAAATTATAGTGTAAAAATATATTAAAAAACATAATACACACAAATATTTATCAACTGTTACTTGTATGAAAATCTTGTTTTGGTAGACACTTTTGTTGAATTTATCATCAGTCTTATTCTTATATTATTACCGAAATAAAATTATTACAAATATGGTAAATACAACTTTTGCTTGAAATACATATTTATGGGCACATTTTTAACAACGATGGCAAACAGCATTATTCTATTCATTCATTTTATCTCTTGTCGATTCAAATGAAACACAAAATTTTTCTCCATGGAGTGATTTTCTCTAAATTATAAGATTTTGAATCTTGATTGCTACTTCAAGAAAATGTATAAAAAAAAACTGTTTCCAAATTGTCTGCTTATTTTACCTTTTTATTTTAAATTTTTTGTGTTTACACTTTTGGTTTAGTTGGTCCTTTTCACCCCTACCAAGTGTAAGCTATTCTGATAGTTTTATAAAAACACTTGTTGAATATAACTCAAAAATTTTATTCAGGTAATGTAAAACCAATGACGAAATAAAATATTTTTATTACAAAATAATGTCGCTGTTAAAAAATTCCATTCTTTACTTGTTTTTGAGATATTGTCGGTGAACCTTTTTCCCCGCGGAGCTTCAAGCTATATGATTTTACTGACGACCAATGAATTTATTACTACTTGTAATTTAATGTAAGCTTTATATAGCGACTTTTAACTTTATAAATATTATTTTATATTTAATGAAAATAAAACAGATGTGCCATTTTTAGCTCTCCTTAGGGTAAGTTATTGTAATTGCAAAAAAAATCGAAAATGAAAACTTTTGCATATCTCTAAGTTTTGAAGGTTTCTGAACATTTTAGCAGACATTTAAAAAAAAAGGGTTTACGTGTGTATGTGTGGGAGTAAGTGCGTGCGGATATAATTTTTGTCGACGATTTTGAGAACACGGTTCAACCGATCTGAATGATTTAAGAAACATTAGATTTTAATTGACGGCGAGACGATTTTCGGCCAAGGCCAGTCCAGCCGTTTCAAAAATACGGGGCAAAATGTGCCAGAAATGGTAATTCAGTTTTTCAGAGAACGTAGTATATGATCTCAATGATTCAAAAACAGACAGGTTCAGTGCTTTCAATAAAAAAAGAAAAAAAAAAAGCCATTTGGCGGTCAAAAATGATTATTGGACATAAACACTATCGAATTATCATAATATTATAAAGATTTTAATAATGAGTACAAATTTTGTTCATATTTCTATAGGTTTCATAACAAAATTTATCTGTTAGACAGCGACACGGCGCACACGCGCCTCGATATTACTCCTCTAAAACTGCTATGTGACGCTTGTTTTGAAAAAGTGTTAAAAAAATTTCAATTACTAGTTCGTACTACTAGTTTTGTACTATGTTAACTATGAAAAAATCTTCTGATTCTGAAACTTTATAATGTTTGATATTTGGCTTCCTATTCTAAAGTCGAATTTAATTTTCCACTAAAAATTAATTTTATGTGCAGAGTAGAATATTCAAAGTTATATTCCGGTGATATACAATAATATTTAAACAAATAAAAACAATATAATATTTGAAAATAAATGAGAATAAAAGATTGAAGGATGAAACCACTAATTGTTAACATCCCGAAGGAGAAGTTTGTTTTCATAAAAAAAATCGATTCGCTAATTTTTTGTTTTCTCGACGTTTCAAGCTATTCTGAATCGAATGAGACCAAACTTGAAAAAAGTATGTGTGTGTATGTGAACCGATTTTTGACCTTTTTGCCGACGTTTTCTCAAAAACGGCTGGACCGATTTCAAAAATTTAAAAGCAATTCGATGTTATTCGATTAGAACTAGGTTTGCGCGACGATCGGCCGGGCGGTATCTTTGTAAATTGCAGAATAGTGAAAAATAATTGTCCACGTTTTAGGCCTCAATTCTACATCGATTTTAAAAATTCAAAGACTGTTCGAAAAATATTGGTTGGGAATTGACCTGATTAGTTTTTGGTAAAGATTCGCTGACACAAGTTATCGTAATTAACCGTTGTATATTTTTGTACGATTGTAATGAATTGTTTTTTTGACAATAGATATCATAGTCTTGTCTTACGATAAGTCGTTTAATTTTAAAAGTTTAAAAAAATATGTGTATCAAAAGTTGCTTTTGTGATGTGATGAGTCGAAAATTGAATTCCACAAAGGGTCTGGGCGTGTTTCCATACAGAATTGGCCCCACCCTGGTATTTGAATTATTTTGATGCCATTTTATAGGTATTTTCGAGAAAATTCGATATACCAAATTTCAAATCCGTAGCTCATCATTTGGCCGAGATATCAGTGAAAACATGTGAAAGTGGCCCCTTTTTTCAAACTCACTTTTTGTCGGAAATATGAGAGATATCGAAAAACTGTTTACGTCATTCTATTTGTACTGATCTTGTCTATATTATTTATAATGAATAATGTTGAAAAATTGTCATTTACTGGATGAAAGGTTGAAAATAAGTTTTCATTTAAATAAAATAAAATAAAATTAAGTAACAAAGCTAGAGATTTCAAATTACTAAGAATTTTTTATATTATATTCTTATATCTTTGTATTATTGCAGTATCGATAAAGATATGACAGACTAAAGAACGTATTTTTATCTCAATATTCCAATTGTTATTCAAAGAATAATTGTATATTTAGTTTCTATTGTGAGTGAATGGTTGAATGCATCATTATTTTGTATACACAAAATATAAATATAAAAGACATAATATTTATAACAGAAAGAACTTCAGTTTCTATTAACAATGATAGCGACTACGATTAGAAGTGTCTTAATAACTTTGTAACTTAACTTCCATATTACTATGGTAAATATAGTGACTATTTATTTTTTATTTATGTATTTCTATTGTTATGAAATAATAAACAGTAACAATATAAAATATAAAAAGCAAATAAAGTTTTAGGTATAATTTCAAAACAAAAAAACATTGTATATAAATATATAACCACAATAATAATATACATAAATATATGAATATAAAAGACATAAATGTATATATCTAGTTTTATTTTTTAAATAAGTATTACCTTTATATAGAACAGTGATTTCCAACCTGTGGGGCGCGCCATACCTTTCCAGGGGGGGCGCGAAGCTGTTTCAAAAACATTATTTTTAAATGCTGAGTAAGTGTCAAAAACAAATCAGCAAAATACTTAAAGTACTTCTAAGAGTGTTTGAGTTCAAAAAAGAAATTGCTATGTTTCTTGCTGATAACAAAAGAGACGGAGCAATCTTGTTTTAGGACACAAACTTCCTCGCAAAATTTGCGTATTCAGTTGATATTTTTCAAAGACTTAGCGATTTAATTAAATCAATGCAAGGATCTCAAATTCGTGCTTTTGTTCAGAAAGACAAGATTACGGGTTTAATGAAAAAATTAGAACTGTGTATAGCTAGTATCAAATAACTTTATAACTTTAACATGTTTCCCACTTTTAAAATTACTTGTGTTACTGATGAAATAGAAGTAAGTAAAGATCTTATTATTATATCAGTCATATGACTAGTCTGCGAAACCAATTTTCGCATTACTTAAAACATCTAATTACGTCCAAATACGAATGGATTAGAAATCCATTTGTCATTGAGAAACATGGTGATTTTGGTCATTCAACAGCAGAGCAGAAAATGATAATTGATTTATCTAGTGATAGCACATTGAAGCAGATTTTTCAGGACGAAAATATATTGTTAAGTTTTGGTTACCAGTAAAGAACGATTTTCCTACTTTGACAAATAATGCTTTAGAAATTTTATTACCAATTGTGAGATCTTACTTATGTGAAACAGAAAATTCTTATAATTTATAGTTATGTTTGTATGCATATTTTTTATAATACTGTGTATTATTTGGCATAATTTCAGTTATATTAAGTATATTTATATTAAATTGTTAGAAAAATAAGGGGGGGGGCGCAATATTTTTTTCTTTCGAAAGGGGGGCGCAAGGAAAAAAAGGTTGGAAACCGCTGATATAGAATATGTTCCGATGCGCGCCAAACGCAATGTGCACTGGTTTGCTATTGAGAGACGCTACTTACACGGATATTCTACGGGTTCCGCGTGTACTACCTTCGGTTTTTTCAACTTTTTATAAAAAGTTCCACTTTGATTTAAATATAATTTTGGATAATAAAAGTAAAATATACAGGCTTTAAAATGATGCTATTTAGAAAGTAGTCAAATTAACCGTACTGGTCGAAAATTTTAAATGAAAACTTATTTTCAACCTTTCATCCAGTAAATGACAATTTTTCAACATTATTCATTATAAATAATATAGACAAGATCAGTACAAATAGAATGACGTAAACAGTTTTTCGATATCTCTCATATTTCCGACAAAAAGTGAGTTTGAAAAAAGGGGCCACTTTCACATGTTTTCACTGATATCTCGGCCAAATGATGAGCTACGGATTTGAAATTTGGTATATCGAATTTTCTCGAAAATACCTATAAAATGGCATCAAAATAATTTAAATACCAGGGTGGGGCCAATTCTGTTGGAAACACGCCCATACCCTTTAAATGTATTTTTTTATTATAGAATTAAAGAAAAAACAAGTTTTCAAAACTTCTCAAGTTGTGTGAAAAATGTTACCATTAATTTAAATCATTAAATAATATCAAAGACTACGTACATGATATATGTAATCGTGCAGTTGAAAATTTTATCTAAATATCTAAATCTCAATTTCAACTATTAACTAGTTATACATTGTTTCAGTGAAAAAATAATTGTTAAAATAAAATTTAATATACTTTAGCAAAATTGCAATTTATTTTGTAAATTTATTATATGAAGCAGAATTGAAATTGATGGAAACAAGTGAAAATGGCTTTGAATTTTACTTGTAACTTTAATTAATTTATTTATGCAAACACCATACATATTTTGAAAATAAAACCAAAACGAAAATTTACCTAATTTGCAAAATTGCGCTAAAAATTCCTATAAGTTTTCTGTCTATTTTTTTCGTAAATAGATATAATGCCTTGTCTGAATTACTAGGAACATTATAGTTGCTTTCATAGCAAGCTTTACCACTAACAGTCCTAAAAATCCAGATGTTCCACATTTTCCGAATCGTTCCCTACGGACTGCGTGACTATGGTGACTGCATCGCAAACTTCCTTAATCGAATTGGTTATATAACAGTTCAATAAATACATGACATCTGGAATATATATTTTATAGCGGGAAATGTTACTTCGGCCACACACGTGATCCAATTTTATGAAGGATACAATATCCAATTAGAGACACTGGTCGAATGTTGTGAAAATAAAGGCAATCTATTTTCTTTCATGCGGGTGAATATTAGGTATATATATATATATATATATATATATATATATATATATATATATATATATATTGAGGATTTTTTGTTCGACGTTGAAACATATTGAATTGAATAAAATAGCCAATGCGTCGAATATAGAAAAGTTTATTTTAATTTTTTTTAAATATACGTTTTGAGACTAGATGTGTCTCATCATTCAGCAGATCAAGAAAAACACATTTTACTTGCAAAAAGTGCATTTTCATATTAACATTTCAAAAAGTTGATATTTTGAGTTTCTAGTAACACTTGCGGCCCGTTTAATAACGTTTTTGTGTATAAATAAAACTACAAACAAAACTATTTCCAACAATTTAATCATAATTAAATAATATTCACGTAAAACATACTATTAGACGTAATTGAACATCATCTGTCAAAAACGTTTGACATTTCACGTATTAACCACCGTCCATTGTTTCATTTAAATTTCGCTTCTACAAAAAATTTCAAATTAAAAATGTAAAGTTTCTACGCGATTTTGAAATATTATCTCACCTTTCCGACCATCTCTGGATTGGCACGAATTTTTCAAGACTAAGACTGGCCAAATCGGTTTAGCCGAATCGAGTTTTACCAAATCATTTGATCGAGAGCTCCATTTTTATATATATTATATAAGATATATATATATATATATATATATATATACATATATATATATATATATATATATATATATATATCGTATATATATATTATGAGAGTTACAGAAAAAAATATTAATTTTGTGAATATGAACCACTCTCCTTTTACACAGCAATTATGACGTGATATCAAATTTTCAAAGCTTTCAGACTACGGTTTCTCTCATATTCAGCGTGAGTTTCAATTTTGTTTTTGAAACAAATTTTGTGTTTAAATTTGTATTGCATATGTATACATACAAATTTTACTTATTTATGAACAGCGAATAATTCCTCAAACATTTTGTTACAATAGATTAAATTATATATGCGAATAAATGTACTTATGCACAAACACTAAAATAGAAATTACTCACACATTGAGTTTTAATATGAAAATTTATTACGAAAATATTTTCTTTCTTTGTTAGTTTTTTTGGTTGTGAATACTGTTGTTTAGTTTACGAGACAGTAATATAATTTTTAAGTGTACGTTATTCAACTTTTTTAAATGTATTCCTAATTTAATGTCAGATTCAACAGTTTTTATATAACTTATATAAAAGCTTACACGTATGGAAGGAGTAAAAAGAACCAACTGAATCTTTATCCTGGCAAAGGTGTAAACAATAAAAAATAGTAAATAAAAAAGTAAACTAGTTGAAAGTAGCATTTAACCTTAAGACAAATTGCATGAACTTCCCGAAATGCATAAGAATTGACTGAAATTTAGATGTTTAGATAAAATTTATTTCAAAAATAAAGTTATTGCTTTTAATTAAATCTAAACATTGCCGTTTTGAATAGAATTTTTTCAAACACATTTAAATTAACTGTAATTATACTAATTATATTGCAGACACACTGCAATGCTTGTGTGTCTTAAAATTGTAGCTTATTATTTTAAATTTCAATGAATTGATAATGTTTGACACATCACATCACAAAAGCAACCATTGACACAAATTTTGACTATAATATTTTCTCAAACTTTGATAAATTTTTAACATTAAACTATTTGTCGTAGGGCCGTAACATTTTTTGTAAGACCATGATATCTACTGCCAAAAAAGGTTCCTAAAAATCGACAAAACATTTTTTTTCAACAGTTAGTTTCAAGAAAACGACCCGGTAGATTTTTACCTAAAACTCATCAGTGTCATTCCCACGTTGGAAAAAATCGAAAACTGTTCGAAAGATTTTGGTTGGGAATCCCAACCAATATCTTTCGAACAGTTTTTAATTTTTTAAAATCGATTCAGAATTGAGAGCTAAAACGTGGACAAAAAATGTTTCACTTTACTTTACTCCTATTTATAAAGAAACGGCTTAGCCAATCGCTGCACAAGAAAAGAAAATCCACATCGAAATACATTTTTTTTTTTTTTTTTTTTTATTTATTTTGGCTTCTGATTTACATCATTTTGCCATTACAATTATCTATACAGTTGTAGCAGTTCTATACAATACATTGGTACTTATATAATAATAATTATGCTATAAATTAATTTTGCTATTACTTATAAAATTATATAAATATTTATATATCCGTATGTCATTACTTGATATAAGTATTTGTACATTGATGGGAAAAATAATCTTTACGTTTTGTAAATTCTTAAATAATTTTGATCTTTCTTGCTGATAAAAATTACATTCCCAAAATAAATGATCGAGTGTTTCTAGGCTTCCACAGTCACACTTTGGATCCTGTAAGATACCAATTCTCTTCAGATGCGATTTGCAGTAGGAGTGTCCGAGTCTCAATCTGCAGATTACTGTTATAAAATTTCGACTTTCTTCTATGTTTTTAAACCATGTGTTTGGTGAAACAATCTCTCTCGTCAGTGCATATGTGAATCCTTTTGCCTTTGTAGTTTCTGAGTGAGACTTCTGCCATAGTTCCAAACCTTGTTGTTTTATTAAATGTTTTAAATCTAGCGCAGACGTTTTTGCAAATTGATCGCCGCTCGTGCACGCTTCTTTAGCTAGATTGTCTGCCATCTCGTTGCCTTTTATATTAGAATGACCCCTTATCCAAAGAAGAATCATGGATTTATCATCAGTATTGATTTTCTTTATGATTTCTATAATTTTGTATATTATTATATTTGAATGTTTATTGGCGTGTTTTATGGCTGTTAGACTTGATTTGCTGTCACTTAGTATCAAAGATTTGTTAATATTATTGTCATTCACATATTTTACTGCAGTGTATATCGCTATAAGTTCCGCTGAAAATATGGATGTATAGTTTGGAAGTCTTACTTTGTTACTGTAATGGATTCTTGGAATATGTATGGCACATCCGGTTCCCTCTGATGTTTTAGAGCCATCCGTATATATTTGCAAATAATCCGGCCAATTTGAGTTGATATGAAGTTCTAATTCATGGATATAAATGTCCATGTTTGCTATATTTGTGCTCTTATCTATATCGATGTATGGTTTAATGTAGTCGTTTAGCGGTGGGTAGATGTAATATGGAGTTTTATCATTGATTATGATGTTCTCTTCGTGAGGTTTAATTGTATAAAAACTATTTATTAGTGATGGAGCTGGTTTGTTTATCCAGTAGCGTGTGGAGTAATGTAATCTTGCTAGTTTTTCTAACTGTTCGGGTAATAATTTACATGATCCATTAAGTTTTTTCATCAAGAATCTGTTTGCTAGAATCTCTCTTCTTATGCTCAGAGGAGGTTCTCCTGCTTCTGTTAATAACGCATTTGTCGGTGTTGATCTAAATGCCCCTATGCATGTTCTTATTGCGGAATATTGAATTTTATCAAGTTTATATTGTTCAGTTTTTGACGTTGTTCCATATATAAAGCATCCGTAATCTATTTGAGTTCTAATCAAATTTTGTACAGTAAAAGGCATGTCTCTGGGTGTGCTCCCCATCTAGTATTTGTTATTTTACGAAGTATATTGATGCCTGTTTCGCATTTTCTTGATAATTCTTGTATATGCTTTTTAAATGTCATTTTGGCGTCAAAGGTTATGCCTAGTATTTTCACGTTGTCTTTTATTATAACATCTTGAGTTCCAACCCTTATGTGACCTATGTTCTGGGGGAGTCTGTGTCTAGTGAAAATCGTTGCTGAACTTTTGGATGGTGATATATTTAAATTATTGCTTGATAACCATTTTATGTTTTCTTTAATAGCATAGTTCATTTGCGTTATACATGATTCTATTGATGGTCTTGATATGTATAAACAAATGTCGTCGGCATATTGTAATTTTTTAACACTTGTATCAGGTATCTTATGGTAATCCGCAGTAAATATGTTGAATAATGTGGGGCTTAAAATGGAACCTTGTATGATCCCGTTGTATGCTGATCTAGGGCCGATCATGTCTCCATTAGTTCGTAGGTAAATATATCTTGGTGATATCAACTCCAATATTATTTTAATTATACTCTCTGGGATATTTATATTCCGTAATTTTTTCTGTAGAATATAATGGTCTACGTTTTCATAGGCTTTGTCAATATCTATTGACAGTAGCAACATATATTCATTGTTTGACCTCGATATATTTATGTCGGTGGTAAGGGTACTCAATAAATCTATTGTTCCTCTTCCGCTTCTAAAACCAAATACGTTATCATGGAGTATGTTCTTGTTTTCAATGTACCATTCCAGTCTTTCTTTTATCATTCGTTCGAAAACCTTTGCTACGCATGATATTAGTGATATTGGTCTATAAGAGTCTATAGATTGTGGGTTTCTATTAGGTTTAATTATTGGTACTACAATTATTTCTTTCCATTTTTCAGGAATCCAGTGGTGTGTGATCATATTATTAAATACATTTAAAAGTTCCATTTTAAAATTAGTTGGACTATTATTGATCATATTATATGAAATTTATCCTTTCCTGGAGCCGTGTTCTTTCTGTTTTTTAGGGCTCTTCTCAATTCATTATATTTGAAAGGTGACATCAATTCTGTTTCTTCATTATTATTCTTACTAAATATATCTTGTTTGTTACAGACATAATCTGGTGCTATATTTTGTAATATTTGATGTCCACATTCTTCCGTAAAATTTGGATTTATGTTCCTATTTGTGTTTTTGTTGTTGAATATTTTGATTTTCCTCCAAATTGTAGCCGGATTTGTGTTTTTGTTAATTGAACTTGTGTATTCCGCCCATTTTTGTATTTTCTTATTCTTTAAAAATCTCTTGGTTTGTGCATTTATTTTTTGGTATAGGATAAAATTATCATAATTAAATTTTCTGCGCATTTGTTTAAATGCGTCTTTTCTTGCGTTTACCATAATATCACATTCTTGATCCCACCATGCTGCTGGTTTGAAGGTTGAGCTAATTATCACTTTGCATTTCTTTATGTTTTTCTCTGCAGCGTGATCTATACAATTCATTAGAAATTCATATTTTTGTTTTCCTGTATTAGGTACGTTGGAGTTTTGGAGAGTTTTTGAAATTTCTTCGCCATATCCTTTCCAATTGGCTTGATTGGTATTCCATTTTTTTGTAGGGAAGATTTTGATGTTAGAAATTGCATTTGTGTAAATATGTATTATAATTGGTAAGTGGTCAGATCCAAGAGATTCTTCGAGTATTTCCCATCTGATATAATCTGTGAGATTGCTGGAGCATAAAGATAAATCTATATTCGTCGCTTTTTTGTTTCTTGTCTCGATTGTTGTGGGTTTGCCGTTGTTGAGGATTATTAATGAATGATCTTCTATGATTTCTTGTAATTTTATCCCTGATGTGTTGTTCGCCATACTTCCCCATGCAAAGTGATGGCTGTTGAAATCTCCAACGATCAATGTTTTTGAATGGATCCCTTCTATAGTTTTCCTCACATCAGTAAAATCTAATTCTTCTCTATTTGAGCAATAAATGGAAACTAAGCAAAAGGTTATATTTGTTTTAATTGTTACCGCACATATTTGTATATTCTTATTGTTGTTTATTGTTTCATATTCATCACAATCTATGTTGTTTTTGACGATGATGGCTGCTCCGCCGTATCCATCATCTCTATCTTTCCGAAAAATCTTATACCCCTTGATTTTGTATACTGCATTAGGACTGAACCATGTTTCGGAAAGGGCCGCTATCGAAATCTGATTATTGTATAAGAAATGTTCTATACTTTCTTTATTTGCTTTCAATGATCTGCAGTTTAATTGTAGTATTTTTAAATTCATTTTGGCTTATTTATATTGTGTATATTGTTTCTATTATTTTATTGTACCTCCTGTAGTTCTGTTATCTTTTTCCAATTTACTTATCACAATACTCAGTAATCTATTTATGGAAGAATCGTCAGATCTATTTATTATTTTAATTTGTGTAACTAACTGTTTAAGAATTTCGAGTGGATCATTTTCTTCTTTTCTTGATTCATTTCCTTCTTGATCCGTATCATCTTCCAACGTTTTAATCGGCCTTTTTCTACTAATTATTTCTCTATTACTTACCCTATTAATATCCGTCTCTTTATTTATATTATTATACTTAGATACTTTAGACGTACCTTGACCTCCTACCCTTGTTACATTTTTGACATGTAACCTTTTTGGTTTTCTAATCCATACTATGTCTTCTTCTTCTGTATCCTTTTCTTCTTCTATTAATTTTGATAATTCGTTATATTTATTTTTATCACAGTAACTTTTTTCTAGTCCGTATTCATCCCTCCTTTTTTCTTTTATCGTCGGAAAATCTTTTTCCTTATCTATAGTGTAAGGGTTAAATTTAACAGCTCTTGAATATTTGTCATTTCGCAAAATATTCCTCGCCTCGTGAAAAGCTATATTATGAGTCCCCATCAATTCATAAATACTTTTATGCCTTTTGAATTCAGGGCATTCAGTACTATTTGCAACGTGTTCCCCGGAGCATAAACAGCATTTTAAGTTTAAAATTTCAGTACAGGCTTCTATTCCATGTTGTTCTGAACATTTCGGACATCTTTTTTTACTTTTACATTGTTCTTTTATATGACCAAAGAACCAACAATTATGACACTGCACTACTTTTTTAATGTATGGGCTAACCCTACATTTGACTGAATATATTGAAATTTTCTCCGGCAATTTGGAGCCCCTGAATGTTAATTTCACACATTGCGATTTATAATTGATGTTATTACCTCTTTTTGACTTTAAACATTTTACTTCCACCACTGGATAATCAGATTCTATAACTTCCATTATTTCGTCTTCCGATAAATTAATATCAACATCAAATATTATCCCCTGTCTTACTACTAGATATTTAGGAATGTAGGTCCTGAGATTATGCATCTTGAAAAATTCATCTTCCAGTAAACTATTGGCTATTTCTGCATTTTTAATTACTAATTTTATTTTGTTTTTTTCAATTTGTACAATTTCTGATAATTCTGTCTTCAATTTTGGAACTGATTTATATAACATCCTTCCAATTGCCATGTGATGTAACCTTCCAATATTTTTATTTATTGATTCCACATATATATGATATGGTCCTTTATCGTATTCTTCAAATCGTATTTTATTGTTTCGAGCATAGTTACTAGACTTTACTTCATTCATCTCAACCGTTTCTTCACTAACTATGTTATTGTTAATAGAATTTGATTCATTCTGATTAACATTTTCTTCATTATTCGCACTAGGTACACTATCAGCTTCTTCCTTTACTTTATCATTACTACTGCGTTGAATAGCCTTTACATTTTTATTTATTGTATCATTACTTTTCTGAACTTCAACTTTTGAATTGACTCCACTTTCTAATCTTTTGACTTTGTTATTTTTTGCACTAGTCACCTTTTTAATGAATTTCATTGTCCTGTTAATTTTGTTTTCTTTATTACTATTTACATAATTAGAATTCCTTAGCTTTGTTTCTTTTTTATTAACTTTTGTGGGATTAGTTTTATTAATTACATTCTTGTTTTTATTAGATTTACTATCTAAATTGTGAATACTTTCACAACTACTTAAATCTATTTCTTGATCATCTATACTATAATCCATACTGCTTTCATTGTTAAAATCTTCAAGGTCATTTAGCACATGTATTGCACCTGCAATGGTTGCGCCTAAATCTGAATGTTGTGTAATGCCTTTATCAGGCGGCCGTCCGCCCTCGTGCCCGAACGGGCTCGACTCCATTGTTTGTTTATCAGCTCACTATCAAAACACAACAGGTACAAGGTTTACTTTCACTAAACTTCAAAAAATATATATTTATTTCGAACGATGTGTACGCTACGAATGCTCACGCGGAAATACATTAATTGACATTTAAATTTTTTGAAATCGGTTCAGGCGTTTTTGAGCAAACGTCGATGAAAGTTCTAATTTTGACAAACGCTAAAAAAACGATACCAATTTTTGCAAACTTTGACAAACTTATTTTAGTATGATCTAAAAGATTATGGTATCTACCGTCAAAAAACAAACATCATGGTCATGGGACAAACAGGTCCAATATCTAATTTTTAATTTTAAAGGAATTTCATAAAATAATAGCTACATTATTTAACCATTAATGTGCTATTTCGTAAGAAAAAATTATTAGCATAGTTGGAATAACTATTTATTTACCTTATGTCTTGTATAATAAAATTGTTTTTGTTAACTTAATTAACTTCTCGAAGGAGAAGTTTATATTTTCATCAAAAAATTTGATTCGCTAATTTTATGTTTTCTCGACGTTTCAAGCCATTCTGAACCGAATGAGACCAAATTTGGAAAAAGTATGTGTGTGTGTGTGTTGATTTACGGCAGATTTTTTGCCGTAAATCAACGTTTTCTCAAAAACGAGTGGACCGATTTCAAAAATTTTAAAGCCATTTGATGTATCTCGATAAGGACTATCGTTTTTCAGTTTTGTGCAAAGATCGGCGAACCATTTCTTTGTAAATCGCAAAAAAGTGAACAAATTTTCGTCCACCTTTTAGCCCGTAATTCTGAATCAATTTTGAAAATTTAAAAACCGTTCGAAACATATTGGTTGGGATCATGCTAATTAGTTTTTGGTAAAGATCGGCCGGGACGTTTTCTTGTAATAATGTGTTAAAATTATTTTTTTTCGACCGTCTTATTTTACCCCGTTTCAGATAGTTATTTGTTTGATATGTGTTATTTGTTCTGATAAAATTGGTTTGGCTTTCACAATAGAATTGCTCAAAATTGGACCTTTGTGCCCCGTACTACCCTATATATATATATATATATATATTTATTTATTTATATATACGTTTTTATAGCTTTAAATAATAAATAATTAAGTCTAATATTATTTTAATACAAAAAACTAGATTCGTTTCCTTTTCTCTCTAAAGAAAATCGAGTCAATCTCAACTAGGAGAATCCGGTTCCAATTATACCTACTGTTTTTATTCCGGTCGAGGTAAAAAATTATATATCATTTTCTGTAATGAAGTGCCAACTGTTCCACTCGGATGTTTTTCCGTTTTCATGTTTTTTTCTCCTGCTGCCAATGGATTTTTATAAGCTCTAAGCCCGTCATCTGCAGTAGCCGTGCGGCCTGAAAATTACCTAACCGACGCGTTTGTAGAACCAATCACTTAGCGATGCTTTTTATGTCAACGTTTCTTTCTGCTCGTATTTTCTCTTCCTTCCTGTTAAAAGGAAACTGTACAATGTAATTTGTTTCATAAAGCTGATTGTATAAATGATTACATTTTCATTTGCACATGTTAAAGAATTCATTTTCTAAATTCATTTCATAAATAAGTCGATAATGAAGGTAGTAAATGGCCTGCTCTTGTATTCAAGTAATTTTATATATATATATATATATATATATATATATATGCTTAGTTCTATTTACACTAGACACAAAATATTATTTATTTGATATATAATAAATATTATCATCATTTATTACTAGTTGAAAACATTTAAATTATTTGTAATTGTGGACATAGTAGCTGGTATAACAAATTTTTAATTTTCATCATTTACTATAATATCAAAGGTTATAAATGTTCATTGTATCTACTCACTAAAATATTCTTCAATTGTTCGACTATATCTGTTATTTAACACTAAACCTACCAAGGCCTATCAAATTGACTGTTTCAAGCTTCTTATATACATAGCTGAAACATTTTTAAACGTTAAAAGACCATTATCAAACTATATGATAATTCTTAGAATATACTAATAATATTTTCTTTACTTTTTGATTGTAGTTATTTTATTTTCCGAAAAAAATTGTTATGTATTCTAACTACCGCGGTCGGTCAATTTGACCGGTAGGAAATATTATGGGAAGTTGTTTTCGTCGAAATGTAGGTGGAGATTCATACAAAATATACCAAATGAACCAGACAAAGTTCTGGATGGTGTGTGAAGTTAAGAGTAAATATATACTCAATGGGTTTCCCTATTTGGGAAATTACTGGAGGAGACATTGTTCAATTACTCAATTGGATAGTTCGGTGTTTTAAAACTGATAAATTCATTAACAAATTCAAACAAAAATGTATAAATCAAATTTCATTTCTCTCACAGTGTATAAAAATTACCAGGAGAAAGCAGCAACAGTCTACAAAAAACTATTAGACTTTGTATTAGTACATTGTTTGGTGCAAATGTAGCAGACCAGAAGCTAAGAAATGTAACATTAAGTCGAAAATTTGTAGGTGACAACTTCAGAAATATTTCAACATTTTGATCCTAGCTGGATAAATGCGTAAATTGTTTAGAGAGAGGCGACGAGTAAAAGCATTTTTAAGCACGAATTTTTGTTTTAGTTAATTTTTCAATTTGGCGATACAAAATCTCAAGAAAATCAAGTTTTTTCTAAATTTGTTGAGAATTTGTATATTTTTGAAAATATTCTATTTTTTTGAAAGTTTCGAAATATTTTCAAATATTTGTAAGAAATCGATTTTTTCGCTATTACTATAACTCACCCTACGGGAAGTTAAAAATCTGAGATAAGGTCTTCTAATGCATGATGAATAGCCGTCCATTTTAATTCGTCTTGACTATATTTTGTTTATATTTTTCCTAGTAAATATATATATACAAACGTCGTTTAATTTATAATTCCTTCATATTTTGTCTATAAAATACGAATTATGAAAATTAGCGTATTTAGAATAAGCTATTTGAAAACATGTAAAACAAGTGTTACTAATCCTTGATCAATTTTTTTTATTAGTTATTATTTTATTTCCTCGAATTAATTACAGTACGAGAGGTACCAGCAACTTGCGATAAAGCGCTATACCATGGACCACTACTTTAGCACTTGATTGCCAAAATCGGTCTTGCCAATTTTTGTCGAAAACTGATCGCCACAATACCCAATTTGCTTCAGTTTTCAAACACTTTATGTAATTACAAAAAATTGACTGATATAAATTTTATGAGAGAATACCTCAAAATCGAATAATATAAGCTTTTTTGCAGCAACACACGTTTCTTGTGCATTATTAAAAAAAGTGGACATTATTATAAATCGCGTTTTTAGAAAAGTATTGCTTCTGATATGAACGAACTATGGTGAATTTGAAACTATGAGAATAGACCACTATTTCTGACGCACCATTAAAATTTATTTTCGAACATTGTCCAGTGACACATACTGCTCTGATTTTTTGCCATTTTTTGAACGTAATGATTTTCAAACGTAATGAAAAATATTTTCAATATGATCAGAGACAATTTCCTTGCAGACACACTATTTATTAGTAAAAAAATATTCATTAATCAAAATGAAAAATGAGACAGTGCCAAATCATAAGATTTGTCAAAGCGAATTTAAGTTTGTCCAAAGCCTCTGACAACTAAATCTAATATTATTAATATCATTTTGACATGCAAGTTTTGTTTAGAAACAAAAAAATAACTAAAAAAATGAGAAATAAATAAATTATTTTTTGATTTCGTATTCTGTACAAATTAACTTATCTTGTATTTTATAAAAGTAAAATTTTGAATCAGTTCACTATGGAATCAAATTTGATCGAAAATAAAATTTATGAAGAAACTGAACCATATGAAGCAAACGGTGACAATGTCAATTGTGAAAAATGCCTGTTTGAAAAACTCATCAAACGATACGCAAATATGATCGAGCATTTCAGGCTCCTGCTTAACGCATATATAGAAGCTCAAGATAAATTAAAAGAAGCCTTAGAATCCCTAAATAATCACGACAGCGAAGAAGATCCAGTTCGCAGTATTAATACTAATAAAGTGCAGATAGAACAGGACAATGTGCGCATTATTTCGGAGCAATTAACAGAATGCAAGTTATCGGCTATAGCACATGAATGTTCCGCATTTCTTTTTGAAGATGAAGATTTTCATTTATAATATATTTAAATAAATTTTCTGACGAGTTTTACCCTATTCTTATTTTTACTTTGGCTTTCAGAAAAATATTATTTTTCAGGATATGGACTATTAGAAATTAAATTGCACAGTCATAATTTGAGGAATCAATTAGAAAAATAATAATAGTAGTAAACTAGTGGTGTATGGCATCGTGCTTTAAGGCAAATTGCTGGAACTTCCCGTACCGTAACAAAATGTTCGAGGAATATTAGATGTTTTCAAATAGATTATTATAAATATTCTAACATTGTCTAATATTTATAAGAATTATATAAACTAAATTGCAAAGTTAAAATTACCTGTTTAAAGTATATTAGAACTTTAGTCAGAATTAAATTTTTTTTTGAAAAATAAATTGTAATAATTTTTTTTCGAAAAGCAATTATTTTGTTAAAACAAGCAGGAAGTTCTTCGAATCGTTCAAATCGGACGCATAGTTCTCTCAAAAAATGTTTTTTTTTGCACACTTAGCTCTGTATCTTTAAAATGGCTGGACCTACCTTTGCTAAAAACTAATTACTTTCTCTCAAAAACTCGATTTGTATTTTCTGCACTTTTTGCTCTGTATCTCTGTAACGGCTAAGCCTGTCTTTTTCCAAAAACTAATCAGCACATCTCCCTATTAATAGGAATCGAACGTTTTTTGAACCATTCAAATCGGTTGATACGTTACGTGCGCCCGAAAACATGAACGAAAAAATGCGGACGTACAAAACACACACACATCAATTTTTTCTGAGGTATGCCAAAATGTTCAGAAACCTTGAAAACGTCGAGAAATGAAAAACAATTTCATTTTCGGTTTTCGGTTCATTACTATAACTACCCTACGGAAAGTTAAAATACTTTATTTTTTAAAATTACAATTAATTATACAAAATACTTCAATTTTATAATATTATAATACAATGAATATTTATTAAATATCTAAACTGGTATGTGAACTGGAAAAAATTATATGTAGTAATCCTCTTCGAGTATAGAGATCTTGCATCTTATATAGGTAAAAATATTTCTTTTAGAAATTTTATAAAAATTTTAGATGAAACTTTAAGATTTTTTTGTATTTTATATACATTAAACAATAAATGAATCATTATCTAAATTAAATCATAAAATAGATAACTTTTTAATAGTAGGTCAATTTAACCAGGCGTGATAGATATAGGCAGGGCCGGATTTAGAAATTTGGCGCCCTGGGGCACTCACAAAAATGCCGCCCCATCCTTGAAATTTTGCTTAAATAGTTTTTATATTTCTTTAAAATTAAAATAACTATTTGATCGCAGAAAAAACGCTGCAACTTCCCGTACCAAAAATTTAAAAAAAAAAAATAACTTTGAAAAAAATTGACTTTTTTGAAAATTTTGTGTTTCTTTATATTTTGAACTTTTTTTAAGCAATCGCGCTGCTACAGCTGCGTAGACACAAAATATAGAAGCGTGTAAGCGCCGCAGTCTAACGGATAAACAATGTTACAAAACCCATTGACCGCCGAATTCCAATTTTTTTATTGGATCACCGAAACCGCTAGACGTGCCTCTCACAAATTTGAGCAGTTCTTTATTTTGTCAATACTTGTACATTTTATTAATGATATTGAACGCTCCGTTTCTCAAAAACTGAATTATCATTTTTGGAATTCTGGCCCGCATCTTCGAAACAGTTGGACTTGCCCTGGCCAATCACTAATCAACACGTGTTCTTATCAATAGGAATCGAATGATTCAAATCGGTTGATCCGTGTTCTCGAAATCGACTTGAATAATTAAAAAAATATTAGATTTGTATTGATGGAGAGAGGTGCTGATTAGTTTTTGGGACAGGCAGGACCAGCCGTTTTGAAAAATGGTATTTGAGTTTTGATATTTTGTCTCTGAAACACCTATGCAGCACTTTGATTTCATTGCTTTGAAAAAGGTTCATAATTTTTAAAAAAATCAAAATATAAAGAAAAGATTTTTAAAGTGAGTTTTTTACATTTTTCAAAAAATGTTAAAGCTCTTTATAGAATATAATTTTCGGTACGGAAAGTTCCATTGTCTTAAGGCACAATGCCATGCGTCACTAGTTTAATTTTTTGGGCGCTATAAGTATGGAAGTGCACGAATTCTTCATTTTAAGAGAGTTCGAGATCTGAAAAACATATTTTACCTAAACTTTCAGCTCATTTACAAATCTTTATATTAACCAAATTGCCAAATTTGATAATGACTTATTAACCAATTTGAAAATTTACGTTTGGAGAGCAAGGCAAAATAATATATTTTATTAATCGGTTATTTGAACCCAAGTTTTGCATTGCAATCGTATTATATTTTGTTAGAAATAAAAAATGATATTTAAACAATTAGTAACTACATTGTATAGAGTTTTTTTCTTTGCTATCCAAATTTTGCTGCCCCCGAAAATTTGCCGCCCTGGGCAGTAGCCCCGACTGCCCCTATTGTAAATCCAGCACTGGATATAGGTATACATGAACTGTCGGTAGGTATAGTGTTAATAAATAGAAACTTGTGGTGCATGCAATCGTGCCTTATTGCAAATATTTTAAATATTTTGAAACTGATTATTATCAGTACCGTAAATTTGTAAGTGCTTATTTTATTCTGCAAACAACGGATGTGCATCATTACAAAAAATATACATGTAGACATGTAGTACATGGTTACATAGAAATGTACATATATGCATAAACAAAACCTAATCTAGCCGAGATAAAACATAGGCATTCGAGGATCTTAAATCACAATATAATTATGAGATAAAACTGTTCCGAAAAAAATATTTTTTTGCAAGAAACCCGAATGGTTTAATTTTTATCGGTTTATGCAAAAATGTCGTGGACATTTGATTCAATCATATGGGTGAACTTAAAAATTAAAAATCTTGGTACGTAACCAAAAAAAAACAAAATTAGTACTCATAATCAAAATTTTTATAAAACATCTGATAATTAGATTGGCATATCCGCCGTGGTCATTCTTGAGTCTCCCAAACCACTGGACCTATCTGACTAAAATTTAGACAATTCTTTATTCCGTCAATGTGAATAATATATTTTTTAATCGGCCACTTCGTGTCCTGTATCTACGTAACAACTGTACCTGCGTTTGCCAAGAATTAATCAGCACGTCTCCCCATCGATAGGAATCAAAATTTTTTTGTTTCATTCAAATCATTCATTCATTTAAATTTATTTAAAGAATTGTATCCGCACTTACAAAGATATATTCATTTTTTCTAAAGATAAGGTCAAAATGTTCAGACGGCCTTAAAACGTGAAGATATATAATTTTTTTATTAGCCATTCTTATGCGATTACTTTAACTTACGCTACGGGAAGTTAATAACAAATATATTATTAATTCTTTAGAAAAATATGTTCAAGAACAACATTTATATTTATAACTTGAAAGAAAATTTATCTGAAACTTTAAAATCTTTATGAGCCAATATTTTTTTGCAATTTATAAATAACTTTAATTTTTAAACATTTAGATTTATCATTATTAATTACATTAAAGCTATTATTTTATTTACACTATTTCACCATTAAATTTATATGCGTTTGGTGTTTTTTTATCAAAATCCTAAACTAGTAAATTAGTGTTATCATTCGTTTAGTTACGTGTAACTCATTTATATTAAACAACTCAAAATATCATTATATATCAAGGGACGTTAAGTAACTAAAAAAAAAAGATGAAGTTTTACATTTTGATGCACTATTTTTTGTGAGTAGATATTATTTTTTTCTAATCTTTACTCCATTATGATTTTCACACTTCTTTATATATTTTTTACATTAATTACAGGAAGCATTAACAGCAAATGTTTTTTTTAGAGTCCAATGTATGGCTTAAGATATATATATATATATATATATATATATATATATATATATATATTGTTGTGAAATTTCACGGCCTTCCGTTTTCAAGTCCGTTGCTTTATTGGCTGTGGATGAATCGGTGTTTTTCTTTATTTCAAATGGATGCTTATTTGTTCTTTCAGCGAGTAGACTTAATTGTACATTACTTTTCTTACAAAGTTCTTTTGATTTAAGGGAAACCGTCGTTTGTTGCAAATTATTATCGTTTGAAAATCTAGACCAAAGGTTTTTAAACTAAAAGTGCACCTTTAGTAGCAAATGAACATAAAATCATAATTTCAATAATAATATAAAAAGTAATAAAAAAATCAAACTAATTATATCATATAACTAGTCTTAGAAAGATTCATGATGAACTTTTTGATAGCGTAAATAATCGACCTAATCAATAAGAATTCAGATTTAGCTATTTAAATAAAATTTTCAACTGTTTATTTTGAAAATAAAGTTTTCGCTTTTACTAAAAACCAATCAATGTAGTTTTCAATTGATCTTTTTCAAACAAACGTATAATATATATAATTATATCAATTATAGCGCACAAACACGGGCTTGTATGTACTAAAAGCGAGCACCATAATTACAAAATTAATGAATTTTTATCATTTGTGTAATATTTCAACTTGCTCGTTAAGACTATGAACTATATTATTACATAAAGTATTATATTTTCTTAAAAAATATCAACAATTACATAAAAGCGACCCGGTGTGTTTTTGCTAAAAACTAATCAGCGTGATTCCCAAATACCTTTCGAACGGTTTTTAAATTTTCATAATCGGTTTTATGATTTTTGGTAAAAGCATAGAAGTTGTAAAATTTTGCACTTTTCTGCTAATTGTAAAGAAACGGCTCAGCCGGACGAAACGCAAATTTAATCTAATGTTACTTCTTATCGAGTTACATCGATTGCTTATAAATGTTTCAAATTGGGTCAGCCGTTTTTGAAAAAACGTCGAATATTTGTTTCCAAACGATTCAGAATGACTTGAATCATCGAGAAAACATAAAATTGGCAAATCGATTTTTTTGCGAAAACATATTCCATTTGGGTAATTAATTAAGAGTAACAAATATTATAACCTTTATTATATATTTGCTTATTGAAATGAATTAACTAATATTGTGTAAGGCGGGGCACAAAGGTTCAACTAGACTTTGAGCAATAATATTGTGAAAACCAAACATCACAGCAAATAACACATATCAAAAACTCTCATTGTAGAAATATGTTTATATTTGCTGTGTTTCAAAAATCACTTGGTCCTTTTTACTTCATAGGCGGCGGGGTAAAATAGGACGGCCAAATGTCTTATTTATAATTTTAAAGGAATTTTACAAAATAAAGCTGCAAAATATTTTTTCCAAATACATGAATCAGTAAAATACAGTACGGTTTAAATTCTCTTAGCATCATTAATTATTTTGTAATGGAGATTTCTGTAATAGAAAATAATAAAAATTCCGTATCATTTCTTATTTAAAAACATAAAAATCAGCGATTAGTGAATATTAATTGTATACATTAGTTCCCGGTTTTACGTTTAATTGCCGCATTTGACATTGAAGGTGTTAAGAACAGCTCCCATACATACGTTCAGCCATATCTTTGAAGATTCGCCGACGACTAATAAGTGTAATGAGTGTAATGAAAAAATCTCATATGTTGCGTAGAGAAGATAATATAATATATTCAGCTAGATGCTCAGAGAACTAGTATCCAGAGTATCACGCAATTAATTCTTCACTTCAAATTAGAATGAATTATAAATCTAACGCTGTGAGAAATATTTTGCGTCAGTTGTGCAAACAGTGTTATTAACAAATTTTTATTCTAATTACAATTATCGCTCTTGTAATCAATTATCCCCTATAAAAACTTTTACATTTTCTGTCTTTAATTATTATTAATCACATAGTATTTAAATTTAATTATCATTAAACTCGTGCAATATTTTGGTTACCGAAATAACACAAAACATGAAAGATTTATTAAATTTCATGAATACATATTCATCTCGGCGTACAACAGTATCGGTCTTATTAATATACGATACATAGGAGCTCTATACAATATATAAAATTTATTGTACTGTATTACAAAATGTAATAACAAATTTAATGATTTTATATGTCAATAAAGTATATTTTTATGAAATTATCTATTTTTCTTTATTGAAGTAAAACTTCTTTAGGCGCGACTGGAGTGTAACTGATTGTCTGTTACAGGTTATATAAAAGACCTGTTGAATTTAACTTAAAATGCTATAAATATTTTTTTATCTTGATATATTTTTAATTGTTTAATAATATCACTTTCTTATTCAATTTTTTTAATGTTAGATTAGTTTCGATGATTACAATCGATTAATATTTTGGCATAATTCTATCACTAATATATGTACAATTACTACTTCCTAAATCTTATTTAACCTTAAAACTCAAAGACAAAAATTTAGTTTGTGTAATTTTAATTCACAAGAAACGAATAGCTCTACTTTAAATTTTCGATCAGTTTTCAAACTAGGCCTCTCGATTCGTGTCTGATCGCAAAGGCGCAAATAAATCGCATCGGGGCGTCCCGGCTGTTCCGGCGCGGCCTCGGGGGGTCACAGCGCACCCGAGTCGTTTAATAAATTAATTTCCCCCCTTTTATTAAAAGACGGCAGAGCGCGCGCGGCGGCGCGTTTCATGTTGACCGCGACGCGGCGAGATCAAAGCGGACGGGATCAGGCCGGGCACACCTGGTCTTACACGGCGGCGGTCTTTAGACGAACGATGAGCCTGTGTGCGATCGTGCGCTCTTATGCGGACGCGCGGAACTGCTGAATTAGAGTGCCATCTATAGATAAAAGAAGTACAGACCGACAGGTGGACAGTAATTGATCCGCAGCAGATCTTTTGGATAAAATTGGCGGTTCTTTAGAACAGATTTAACGGTGAATTTAAAAACCGAAAAAAAGTTCTGGACAACTTTTGAATACTTTGCATGTTAACCGAATATTTAAAACCGGCAAAGGACCAGAATCTATTGACTATGCTTGCTTTTTTGAACTTACAAATTGTCATTATAAAAAAATAACAACATTCAGCGATTTTGAAGGACACATGGATAAATAAAATTGTGTTAGAAAGGTTACCTACCGGTTATCCGTTCCGTTATTGATTATAAATTATTTATAGATTTATATTTATACATAGTCATACTGATAGCAATAGAAATGAAGTAATAATAAAACTAATGTAAAGAGTGGCAATAATAATAAGCATAAGTAGTTGCATCACTTAAATAAAACCTATAACAGTAATATGTAGGGGAAATGCGGTCAAAATGATACAGTGGCATTATGTAAAAAGTGGCTAGTTTTATTAACGTTTCCGCGACAGTATAAACTGAAGACGGCCTAATAATAATCATATCAGATGTTGAGCGTCATTGTCATAGTCTTGTCGCAGTAATCAGTTCAAACGTGTTTCGCGCCTTGTAAAAGTTTATTTTTGGGATGCATTCTTCATGTTTTTAGGAACTTTATTGATATTCAAAATTAATTTTATTACAATAATCAGGTGTTTAGTAGAATTTTGATTAATTATTTATTTTGTTCAGTTTCGGACAAATTGACATACTTATACAATAGACAAAATGACATAGTAGTAATTTGCAAGCATTACAGGGCCAAGAAAAACATTGAAGCCTATCAAAAGAGACAGACAAAATGGTTTTGTGTGTGTGTGCGTAGTATGTATGTGTGTGCGGATACAAAATTTTCGTCGACGATTTCGGGAACACGAATGAAGCAATTTGAATAATTTAAAAAACATTCGATCCGTATTAATAAGGACACGTGCTGATTAGTTTTTGGCAGAGCTAGGTCTAGCCGTTCCGAAGATATGGGGCAAAAAGTGCCAAAAACGGTACCTCAGTTTTTAATAGAACGGAGCGTCCGATTTTAATAATTCAAAAAATATTTTACTTGTATTAACAAGATGAAGATTTGATCAATTTTTTATAAGGGCAGGTTTAGCGGTTTCGGAGATCTAACGAAAAAAGTAAAAAAAAATGCCATTTGGCGGTCAAAAATGATCATTAGACATATGCACATCAAATTATCAGATATTTTATAGAGATTTTAACAATAAGTAAAAATTTTGTTTACATTCCTATGGGTTCCGTACCAATGTTTACCCGTTAGACAGCGACGCGGCGCTTACGCGCTTTATATTTTGTCTCTATGCATTTAAAGAAGTACGATTGCTTTGAAAAAAAGTTTTTTTTAATTTTTTTTTTAATATTTTTTTTCAAAAAAAAGTAATTTTTTGTCCAATTTATAGTTTCTCAAAAATCTTATTTTTTCGAAGTAAAATTTTTTCAAAAATGTATCGTTTTTAAAAGATAATAATTTTTGGTACGGGAAGTTCTAACAATTTGCCTTAAGGCACGATGTCCTAATTGCCTTAAGACAGAATTCCACTTACAGCTAGTTAAATTACTCTTCACACCAAAATGCATATACTACATCAATGTGAGCGATGTTAAATGTAGAACTGCTTTAAACTAAATGATGCGTCTCAATTCTCACACTATATTGGAAATTAAAGTAATTTAAACGGTATAACAAATTCAGAAAAAAATAATATATAGTATCCGCGGTAAAACTACAATATTATCTTGGATTTTTCCACCCAAAATAATTGTTCCAATAATGTTGCCTATAATTTTTATAATCTTGTACCATATTTTAACTGGTTCTTAGTAATTATAATATCTAAATTACATTTTTTATACAAGTTAAACCAAACATACCAAACGAGCGAATAGCCAAAAGACTTTCTGGATGTCACGATGATAGCTCTTCAAAAAAAGACCAAAACGAACAAGTGCAGCGACCACAGGACGATCAGTTAGACTTCGCACACCGGAAATGTATTGGCAAAATCCTTACGAGACGACTGAACGAAGACCAGTTTGGTTTCTGAAAAGGAAGAGGCACCAGGGATGCTATTGGAATATTGAAGATAGACAGATGTCTCGACGTTATCGACGTTTTATAGATTGGCAGAAAGCTTTTGACAGAGTCAGCTTATGGGAAGTTTAAAGTCAATTAACGTCGATTAATGAGATCGCAGGCTGATTCAGAGTTTGTATAAGGGACAGAAAATAAAGTAAGTTCGAATGGACCAGGGAGATACAAACAGCGTTGAAATAGGTAGAGGTGTGCGGCAAGGATGGTGCATGTTACCAATCAACCTGTACGGAAAATGGCTCGTGAACGATTTTTCAATTGGAGGAAAAAAATTACCACAATAAAGTACGCAGATGATCTAGTGGTAATATAAAAAAAACAAACCAAGCTACAAAACATGATGAGCAGAATTGCCAAAGAGGGTAAAAGATACGGAATGAAAATCAACATGAACAAGTCGAAAGTGATGAGAATTACGAAAAGAGATGAGCCTCTGAGAATAACGATAGAAAATGGAAAATTGGAAGATGTGGATTATTTCAAATACCTGAAAAGCATTCTGACCATATGAAGGATACTGCACAAGAGAAATCAGGACAAGGATAGCAAAGGCCAAGCCGGTAAAATAGAAGGACGGAAGGAATGGGAAGGAGAAAAATGCAAATGATTGACGACTCACGCGAGAAGAGAAAACAGGGAACTGAAAGCCAAAGCGCAGGATCAGAAAGCAGAAGTTTGGAAAGGAAAATACATAAAAAATATGTGAGAACGGATCTGCCTTCGGGCAGACTATCATTTATTATTGTGTAGATAAAGCTTTGTTTTTCATTTCATACTATTTTAACATGATTTATCTGAGCCCACTATATATATATATATATATATATATATATATATATATACATATATATATACATATATACATATATATATATATATATATATATATATATATATATATATTGAATAGAAAATTCAAAAAATATTCAAATGTTGGTATTATCAACAAAAAAGTATTTGAAAATCATATAAGTGATGCAGTAGTAGATGTAAGAAACATCGTATGTTCGAACGAGAATTTTTTTTAATGTCTAAATCATCTTAATAAATCATGTGATTTTAGTTTTTTTTAATTAAAAAAAATTACAACCTTGTTTGTAATTATAACACGTATTTGACCATACATACATTCATGTCGTGAACGGACTATAACTTTCTGTCGTGATTAGACTTTTACATCACTTATGTTAATTATTTCTATTTTATACGTATCTATCAGACGAATGCTTAAATAATGTCAAATATTTCTTTTTCAAAAAATTTTGGAGTATATTGTTAGAGCTTAGTGGTTACATAATGCGGTCGATTTAACTGAAACTAAATACTAGTTATTGCTTCATAAAAATTAATAGCTATTGTATTTGAAATTATTAAAAATTGTATAATAAATATGCATAATATTTTTAGTAAAATTAAGTAAACTAGATTAGGGCACAAAGGTCCAATTTCACTTTGAGCAATTACATGTATTGTGAAAATCAAACCAATTATATCACAACAAATAACACATATCAGTCAAACAACTATCTGACTATGCTCAGTAAAACTCCAAACTAATCGTCATTGTAGAAATGTGTTTTATTTACCATTTTATGACTTGGTCCATTTTACCCCATAGGCAGGATGAATTGGGACGCCCAGTGGGCAAACAGATCCAATGTCTTATCTTAATTTTAAATGGATTTTACAAAATAATAGCTACATCATTCAACCAATGCAAAATATAAATGTGAGTGCATTTTTTTACAGAGATAACAGAGAATTTATTTGATTTACCTCTTGTTAAAATGCCTTTTTACTAATTAACTTCCCGTAGGGCAAGTTATAGTAATCGCAAAAAAATTGAAAATGAAAATTTTTTCATTTCTCGACGTTTCAAAGGTTTCTGAATAATTTGGCATACCTTAGAAAAAATGGATGTATGTATGTGTGTGTGTGTGTGTGTGTGTGTGTATGTGTGTGTGTATGTATGTATGTGTGTGTATGTATGTGCGGATACAAATTTTCGTCGACGATTTCGGGAACACGGATCAACCGATTTGAATAATTCAAATCAGTTAGACTTCGCACACCGGAAATGTATTGGCAAAATCCTTACGAGACGACTGAACGAAGACCAGGTTGGTTTTGAAAGGAAGAGGCACAGGGATGCTATTGGAATATTGAAGATAGACAGATGTCTCGACGTTATCGACGTTTTATAGATTGACAGAAAGCTTTTGACAGAGTCAGCTTATGGGAAGTTTAAAATCAATTAACGTCGATTAATGAGATCGCAGGCTGATTCAGAGTTTGTATAAGGGACAGAAAATAAAGTAAGTTCGAATGGACCAGGGAGATACAAACAGCGTTGAAATAGGTAGAGGTGTGCGGCAAGGATGGTGCATGTTACCAATCAACCTGTACGGAAAATGGCTCGTGAACGATTTTTCAATTGGAGGGAAAAAATTACCACAATAAAGTACGCAGATGATTTAGTGGTAATATAAAAAAACAAACCAAGCTACAAAACATGATGAGCAGAATTGCCAAAGAGGGTAAAAGATACGGAATGAAAATCAACATGAACAAGTCGAAAGTGATGAGAATTACGAAAAGAGATGAGCCTCTAAGAATAACGATAGAAAATGGAAAATTGGAAGATGTGGATTATTTAAATACCTGAAAAGCATTCTGACCATATGAAGGATACTGCCACAGAGAAATCAGGACAAGGATAGCAAAGGCCAAGCCGGTAAAATAGAAGGACGGAAGGAATGGGAAGGGAAGAAAAATGCAAATGATTGACGACTCACGCGAGAAGAGAAAACAGGGAACTGAAAGCCAAAGCGCAGGATCAGAAAGCAGAAGTTTGGAAAGAAAAGACATAAAAATATTGTGAGAACGGATCTGGCTTCGGGCAGACTATTATTTATTATTGTGTAGATAAAGCTTTGTTTTTCATTTCATACTATTTTAACATGATTTATCTGAGCCCACTATATATATCTATCTATATATATATATATATATATATTATATACATATAATATACATATATATATACATATATACATATATAATATAATATTATATATATATTGAATAGAAAATTCAAAAAAATATTCAAATGTTGGTATTATCAACAAAAAAGTATTTGAAAAATCATATAGTGATGCAGTAGTAGATGTAAGAAACATCGTATGTTCGAACGAGAATTTTTTTTAATGTCTAAATCATCTTAATAAATCATGTGATTTTAGTTTTTTTAATTCAAAAAAAATTACAACCTTGTTTGTAATTATAACACGTATTTGACCATACATACATTCATGTCGTGAAAGGACTATAACTTTCTGTCGTGATTAGACTTTTACATCACTTATGTTAATTATTCTATTTATACGTATCTATCAGACGAATGCTTAAATAATGTCAAATATTTCTTTTCAAAAAATTTTGGAGTATTTTTTAGAGCTTAGTGGTTACATAATGCGGTCGATTTAACTGAAAACTAAATACTAGTTATTGCTTCATAAAAATTAATAGCTATTGTATTTGAAATTATTAAAAATTGTATAATAAATATGCATAATATTTTTAGTAAAATTAAGTAAACTAGATTAGGGCACAAAGGTCCAATTTCACTTTGAGCAATTACATGTATTGTGAAAATCAAACCAATTATATCACAACAAATAACACATATCAGTCAAACAACTATCTGACTGTGCTCAGTAAAACTCCAAACTAATTCGTCATTGTAGAAATGTGTTTTATTTACCATTTTATGACTTGGTCCATTTTACCCTATAGGCGGGATGAATTGGGACGCCCAGTGGGCAAACAGATCCAATGTCTTATCTTAATTTTAAATGGATTTTACAAAATAATAGCTACATCATTCAACCAATGCAAAATATAAATGTCATGAGTGCATTTTTTTACAGAGATAACAGGCTAAATAACCGTAATCTTGTATTTCGTCGAGAAATATTAATCAGCAAAGTTAGAATAACTATTTATTTGATTTATCTCTTGTTAAAAGGCCTTTTTAACTAATTTACTATTTTTATTTTTTACCAGTGTAAAGGCTCAGTTGTTCATTTTGACCCCACCCAGGCGTAAGCTTCAATATAGGTTACATCTAACTTAAAATTAATAATACATCTTATAAAACAATTAACAAACGTATACTTAATAATTATATTTAGGTCTCATAAACTAAACAAAAGTGGTCACAACCAATACAATTGTTTTGAAAAAAAGTTCAGAATTTCCAAAATATGTTAAAATGAAGAAAACATTTTTCTTTTCAAAAAAATTTTTGTTTTCAAAAAAAATTTTTTCTTTAAAAAATTTTTTTTCAAATAATTTTTTTTTTTTCAAAAGTAATTTTTGTCAAATTTATAGTTTCTCAAAAATCTAATTTTTTCGAAGTAAATTTTTTTCAAAAATGTTAATCGTTTTTAAAAAAATAATAATTTTTGGTACGGGAAGTTCCAGCAATTTGCCTTAAGGCACGATGCCCTAATTACCTTAAGACAGAATTCCACTTACAGCTAGTTTACTATTTTTATTTTATACCAAGGTAATGGTTCAGTTGCTCATTCTGACCCCACCCAAGCGTAAGCTTCAATATAGGTTACATCTAACTTAAATTTAATAATACATCTTATAAAACAATTAAATAACGTATACTTAATAATTGTATTTAGGTCTCATAAACTAAACGAAAGTGGTCACAACCAAAACAAATAACAAAAAAAAATTCTTTTGCTATAGATTTTCAAGCATTACCGCTTATTATGCTATAGTAACGTCGTAAGAAACACGGTAATGGGGGGTTATACAATTTTTTCTCTTTATTTTCATATATTGTTGTTAAAAAAATCATAAATTTACTGGTTTTTGAGATATTGGTGGTGGACGTTTACCCGCGCACTTTTAAGCCCCGTTCTACCCTATGTCATTCAAGTTAAAAATATTTCAAAGAAAGGAATAATATTTCACAATACATTTACAATAGCAATTTTTTGGGAACGTGTGTATTTATTACTCAAAATGTAACATACGACCCATTTGAATAAAATAATAATGTTTTTGATAAATTGATCATGCAATCTATTGGGACAGATCGATCAAATAGCTCCAACTCCCATGAGTTCTCTGTCGCCCCCTGTGCATTGAACTGACAATACGTCGAACACACATTGTGTGTACATAATTATACACGTCTGGTGTGAATTCGATTATTTCGTGAGAGTCACACTGACAGTGACATGGCTTGAGCTTATTTCACATTAGATAGCTGGATTGAAATGGATATTTTCACATGTTGTATTCTGTAGATATTTTCAGATTAGATTCTAACAGAATCTATGTTATAAAAAATGATTGGTCTTCTTGAAAATTTAATACTGATGATTGATTTTTAAAATGACGAAACAGGTATCAGAGAGTGAAAGTCTCATGTTAGATGATTATAAAATCTAATATTAAGAACTTTTTATATAAAGTAGGGCGGAGTACAGAAGTAAAATTTGATTTCAAGCAATTATTTGAAAACCAAACCAACTACATCACAACACGTTAACTACATCACAACATCACAACAAGTTACACGTATCATACAATCAACTATCGAATCGTGTTCAGTAAAATTTCAGCTAATTTATCAGTATATTTGAGAATTATATTCAGGACAAAAACAAAGGTTAGTCTCTTTGTTTGAAACTAAAATGTGGCTGTTTATCTACTGATAGCGACATCGCTCGATTTAAGGTGATGGATGATTATAAATCTTTTGCTCTTTATTTTAAAATAATAGTTTTAAAAAATTCATACTCTACCAGTTTTTGAGAGCCCGCTCTACCGTATATATAGGTTAGTACGGACAAAATGACATAGTGTTTTGTTTTTCAATTTGTTTATTTAATTATATCATTACAAGACTCAATCATTTTTACTCATTTTTTGAACATTGACTAGTAAGATAGTATTGTAATTAAGTAGAAACTATAATAACATATGTGTTAAGGACAAATGCAACCTATTTCAAAAACCACTCTGTCGATATAGTAGGATAAAATGACATATGGGGTAAGGACAAACTGACGTGCTAATTTTAAGAAAGCAGTTCACAAATACATTTTTTTCTCTACTTTGGGACATTTGTGCATGGAGCATGAACCCAAAGAGTATAAATTAAACTCTTTATTATAACCAATCGCCGGGCTTAGAACGGAAAAAGAGGGTTTTGCAACAAATACAAGCCTATTATTTTTACTGGTGGATCTTTTCGACTGCTTTAACAATTATTTCTTGCATTCCTGGAGTAGAAGTTAATAAAAACCAATCACCTTTAACTGGTTTTAATATTTTTTTAGCCCTTTATGCTTGCGAAATAGTACGTTGTCATTTTGTCCATTGTGTAAGCATGTTATTTTGTCGAAAACTAAACAAAATTGAATAATTAATCAAAATTCAACTAAACACCTGATAATTGAAATAAAATTGATCGAAATCACTAATATTGGCATCAGTTAATTGATTTTCGATCGAAAATTTCGATCAGCCGTTCCGAAGATACGAGGCAAAAAGTGTCGAAAATAGCAGTTTTTGAGAGAACTAAGCATCTGATTTGAATGATTTAAAAATGATTTTTTGCTTGTATTAACAAAACGATTGCTTTCGAAGAAAGAATTTTTTTCTTTTTAATTTTCAAAGAATTTTTTTTTTTTGAATATCGAAAATAATTCGGATTTTAATTCTAATTCTAGCTAAAGTTTTAAATATCACTTATATATTTCAAATAAATAATTTTAACTTTGCAATTCAGTTTTATAATTCTTATAAATATTAGACAATGTCCTTTTTTTAAATCTGATTGATCGAGCATTATTCACTTTTCATACAAATACAATATAAACGTCGTTGTCCAATTCATAAGCTTTTATATTTTGACTATAAAATACAAATAATGAAAATTACAGTATTTATAATAATATATTTGAAAACATTTAATATTTTTCGAATGTTTTATTACGGAATGGGACGTTCCAGCAATTTGCCTTAAGGCACGATGCCATACACCATTAGTTTAATTTTGCATTTATTTTAATAAACGTTTCGGAGATATGAGATGTTATATTTTTTAGAAACTATTCATAGCATAAAAAACAAATTGGTCAAGATTTGACCAGAGCTTTTTCTATTTAACCCGGGACCCTTTGGGGGTAGGGGATAGAATGCCTGTAACTTATAATAATGAGGGAGACTAGCAAATTTAATGAGAGAAGAAGGTTGTAGAATGAAGTTCAATATATATCATAAACTAAACAGTGGTTTTATTCACATATCTTATGGTGATGGAATATTTATAATTTACAGTCCACTTAATATCAAATTAATCATAGTGATCATTACCACAAATTATTATACATTTATACACTTTATTATTATATTTCTAATTATTCTAGTATTGAAAGAATTTAGTTTTTTTATAACTAAACATTTTCGAATTATAACCCGCCAAAAGCTTAGAAAGTTATTTCAAAAGCTAAGAATTATATGATAAGAAATAATATACTTAAATTATAAACTTTAAACTGATATATTCTCATTAATGTTCTCGTCCTATACAAAAACTTTCCATATTTCATCGTATATTTTTCATCCGATATAATTTCCTAGCGTGAAAGATGTTTAACAGTTCCCATGGTACGCATCGATCATGAGAATTGATTTACGCGGTGATGCGTGTTCACCGCACTGTCGACTGTCACGTTTTGTAGGCGAAGATGTACATTTTGCACAGTTATGCACATCAGCTAACTTATTTACAGTTGACTCGCTTGCTATATAAAAACCGTTCACACGTGAGATAGCGACGGTGGATAATATCAAGAATCGAGGAAAATGGAAACTTTGGTAGTTTATTGGATGTTGGTTGGATGTTGGATGTTTTAAAAATTCACTTACATTTAAGAAAAATCCGTGAAAATATCAGCTTGTCCAAATACGAAGCTTATAAGCAGCTACAATTTAAAATCTTTATTAATTTTTGACAAGAGTACCTTGATCCATTCACATAATCCAACTCGTGACCGGCTTTCAGTTTATTACTAATAAAATGTCGCGTCGCGTCTTGTCGAGTGCTCAGGCGTAAGGTAAAACGACCTTTATTAAATTAACTGCACCGGAATCGCAGATGAGTATCTCCTCGGCCAATGTATATTAACAATAACAACAATAAAAATAATACAGGGGATTTTATGCACTTAAATTTTATGCTAATATCGTTTTAATCCCGCCGCTCGGATCGTTTGATCATCAAACTTTGATGTCAACCGCGCGCCAGAATAGGAAGAATCTTTAACGTGGACAAGAAGAGATATTTCGATATTTCACGCCTCTACTTACGATATTTATCTGCAGGCGGGGAAAAGAAAATTTCGTTGTAATATTAGCTAAATTAATAATTTAATTGCAATAAAGCTTCTTTTCTTTAATCATTCTCAATAACTTCTTTACAATATAAAAATCATGTTTGGTTGGTATAACTATATAAATATATTAAACCAGGTGTGAGTGGCATTTTGACTTGAGGCAAGTTGCATGAACATAAATATTTGATTTGTATATGATCTACAATGGATCTGTCTAAAAGTCTACTTGTTATCCTGTGTAAATAACAATATAACTGCTACCTGTCTAACCGTTTACTTGTCTACCTGTAAAAATGACAATGTAACAGACTACCTGGTTACTTGTCTACCTGTTTTCCTGTCTCCATATTTACCTTTCTACCTGTTTACTGGTGTACCTGCCAACCTGTGTACTTATCTGTCTATCTCTCTTTCTATTTGTCCACTTGTTTATCTGTCTACTTTTATATGAATCAATAATTAAGATTTGTAATGATCATTTCAGGTAAACAAATTTTGATTTATTAACTTTTTACATGAAACTCGAAAACCGCCGGACCTGCCTTCACAGAAATGAAATCAATTATACTCTTTGTTAATACTAATAAAATGTTGTTTGAATCATTCGAGTCGGATGCTCAGTTTACTCAGAAACTTTCATTTTTTGTACCTTTTGCTTTATATTTCCGAAACAGCTAGACCTGTTGTTATCAAAAATAATCAGCAACTTTTGCCGTCAATACGAATCAAGGGTCTTTTATTTCAATCTAGTAGGATGCTTAGTTCTCTCAAAAACTTTGCCTTCGCCAAAAACTAATCAGCACGTCTCTCCTTCTATAGGAATCTATTGTTTTTTGAATTACTCAAATCGGTTGGTTCGTGTTCTCAAAATCATTGATGAAAATTTGTATCCACTCATGCATACATACACGCACATACATCAATTTTATGTAAAAATGTTAAGAAACCTTTGAAACATAAAGATATTCAAAAAAAAATTCGATTTTTTGCGTTTACTATAACTTACCCTACGAAACTAATATAAAGATATTAATAAGATTATATAAGAATGTTAAATAAGATTCTATATATTTTATAGCCATGGACATTCGCGTATGATGTACTGCTTGCGAACAGCATTTCTATACAGTAACGGTTTTTGTAGGGTTTACGGTTAATTTTGGCATGTATATCCAGTTGAATTTTATTAAAATAATTAAGTAACAAACCGCTCTTCAGCAGTTAATGTTTCCTTGCTGTGGATTAATATAAAAATAATGAAATAGGCTACGCGCTACCAGAGCAATAGTATCTAATAAAATGCAGACGATGGAGTTGCGTTTGCCAATGTACTACTAACGATATGCAGTCTATTTTGTTCATAGCTTAGATTTGCTTATATTTTTTGTCTTTATATCATGAGTTTATTGTATAAATCACCATGTTTTATAATCATTATTATTATTTTTAAATTTTTATTGGCCTCCGCTTTAAAGCATTTTTAGCCACCTACATTATTCATTTTATTTTTTATCATATTCTATACAATTCTTACAAATATATTTCTTATACATGCATCATATATATACTATATCTTCTTATATTCTAATCTTCCATTCAATTTTCTCTCTTCAATTCCATTCAATTTTTACTCTTCTTCTTGTTTCTCAATATGTTCTCATCTTCTAAACTAAACTTCTTTTTTCCTTTTCACTTCTAATTTTTTTTTTGTAGTCTACAAATTAACAATTCTTAATCTACTTTAATATTTTATATTTTTAATTCTGGGATTGCTGGGAGATTCGAACCGAATTCCTCTAGCGTGTGAGTCGAGAATGTTACTGAGTGAGCTGTTCCCGCCATTTTTATAAAATTAGATTAAGAATTTTTTAACAACACATTTGAAAGTAAAGGGAAAACATGTATAACCAGCCGCCACCTTGATTTTTAAGACGTTGCTCTCGGGAAATAAAATGCAATATTTGAAATTTATAACTTTAAGTTAGATTCAACAGTTTTTTTTATAACTTACATAAAAGTTCACACGTGTAAGGGGTAAAAAGGGCAAAGGGGTAAATAGGCTACTGTATAATCGATAAAAATTAGTAAATAAACTAGTGGGGTCCATGGCATCGTGCCTTAAGGCAAATTGCTCGAACTTCCCGTACCGTAGCGAAATGTTCGAGGAATATTGTTTTCAAATAGATTATTATGAACATTGTAACGTTTATCTAATATTTATTTATAAGAATTATATAAACTGAATTACAAAGGTAAAGTTATTTATTTAAAGTATATAAATGAGCTTTAAAACTTTATCCAGAATTAAAATTGAAATCTGAATTATTTTCAGTATAAAAAAAATGACATTTTTTTTCAAAAGCAATTGTTATGTCAACATAAGTAAAAAGTTTTTTGAATCATTTAAATCGAAAGCTCCGTTCTCTCAAAAACTCGATTTCTATTTTCTGCACTCTTTGCTCTTTATCTCCGTAGCAGCTGAACCTGCCTTTGCCAAAAACTAATCAGCACATCTTACCCCCAATAGGAATCGAATGTTTTTGAATCATTAAAATCGGTTGATCCGTGCGCCCGAAAGCGTGAACAAAAAAATGCGGACACACAAAACACACACGCATACATCCATTTTTCTGAGGTATGCCAAAATGTTCTGAAACCTTCAAAATGTCGATAAATCAAAAATTTTCCTTTTCGATTTTCGGCCCATTACTATAACTACCCTACGGGAAGTTAAAAAAGCAATTTTACAATAAATAAATTAAACTAGTGGGGTGCATGGCATCGTGTCCTAAGGCAAATTGCTGGAACTTCCCGTACCGTAACGAAATGTTCGAGAAATATTAAATGTTTTCAAATGGATTATTATAACTAAATACAGTAACATTGTCTTATATTTAAAAGAATTATATATACTGAATTGCAAAGTTGAAAATAATTGTTTAATGTATATTAGAACTTAAGTCAGAATTACAATTAAAATCTGAATTATTTTCGACATACAAAAAAAAAAAAAATGAAAAAAAAAAATGAGTCAATTTTTTTTCCAAAAGCAATTATTTTGTTTTTTTTTTTTTTCATTTATTTTATTTGGCCTCTTATTTACAAACTAGCCATATACAACATTTATATTTCCTACATTTATATTCTAATTTTACTTTTAACTAAAAAATTATATATAATTTTATAATAATCAATATTTGACAGTAAACTAAATAAATTAAATGGTTTAACTAAATTTTTAATTCTATATAATTCATATAATAAATAATCCCTATTTTCTTGATATCTGCTGCAAGTTAAAATTATATGTTCCAAAGATCCCACATCCTTCCCACAGTCACAAATAGCTGACTCTCTCATCTTTATTTTGAACAGGTGTTCTGGGAAATGACCATGGTTACACCTTATTCTGTTCATCGTACTTATAAAGTATCTATCTTCATTTTTGAATTGATAAAACCAAGGTACCTTTTTAACAAAGTCGTTAACCCCTTTATAATATTTTCCTTTATATCTCGATGTTATTTGCCAATCCGTTTTCCATTTATTAACTGCTTTATTTTTCATAACTTTTATTATATCTTTATTTAATACTTGGTTATATTCCATTCCCTTTAAGCAAGCGTATTTGGCTAATTCATCAGCTTTCTCGTTTCCTGAAATTCCGGAGTGACCTTTTACCCATCCTATTCTTATATCCTTTCCATTTTCTTTAATTTTCTCCAAATCTTGCAAGATATCAAAATAAATTTTTTCTTCTAAATTTAGATCTCTAAAAAACACTTGTAATTTATTGATACAGCTCATGCTGTCCGTAATTATAATTGTTTTATTATAATTCTGTTCTTTAGCTTTTCTTATGGCCTCCTTAATTGCAAATAACTCCGCTGTATAGACAGAAACACACCCTGGTAACTTGTAACATTCACTTGTTTGATTGGTTTCTTTATATATAGCAAAACCTACATTGTCCATATCCTTCGATCCATCCGTAAATATAACTTCTGCATCTGGATTATTATTAACAGATTTTAATAAATTGATATTTATAATATTATCAAATATACAACTGTCAAAATATATTTTATTATAATAAGGATGAATGCTGAATGAATACATACTTTCTTGATATTTAATTACTTCTCTAAAACTCTGAATAATAATAGGTATTTTTTTATTCAGCCAATAAATATTACGTTCGCATTCATTATTTAAATCACTAATTCTGTCATATATTTCAGATGAATTAAAATTAATTTTTTTCAGCATATATTTGTCACTCAACCATTCATATCTGACTTTTAGTGGCATAACACCAGTTTCTAATAACAGTACATTTGTTGGTGTCGATCTCATCATACCTGCGCAAAATCTTAAACATTTGTATTGAATTTTTTCAAGCTCATTTACCATATTTGAATGTCCAAAAATTATGCTACCATATTCCAGTATTGATCTAATTATGGTTTTATATAAATTAATAGATGTGATAGGGTGTGAACCCCACCAAGTACTGTTTATCAGTCTCATTAAACTGGTCTTTTTTTCAATTCTTTTTTTAATATAATTCATATGATATTTAAAAGTCATTTTTTGATCAAAATATATACCTAGGAATTTATTGTTGCAATGAATTTTAATTGTATTATATGGACTTGAAATACAAGCTGGGAACTTTTTGTTGGAATGCCTCGTAAATATTCCTATGGAGCTTTTATCATCTGATAGTTCCAGACCTTTCTCATTCAACCAAATATGCAGCAATTCCATATTCATAGACATCATATCGATGGCCTCTTTCAAATTATCTTTTTCAATATAGATCAATAAGTCATCTGCATATTGTAGAATTTTCGTACCTTCCAACCATATACCTTCTATATCCCGTACATATAGAGCATATAATAAGGGACTAAGGATAGCTCCTTGAGGTAGGCCCTGTCGAAGAACTCTTCCAATCCTTGCATTTTCATTTATTTTAACTTCGATTTCTCTATTAAAGGTAGAATATACCATAGCTTTGATCAATTTTTCTGGAAAGCCAGCATGTACAAGACTTTCTGCTAATTTTCCCGGCACCACATTATCGTATGCACCCTTTATATCGCAAAACAGTGCAACGACATACGTGTTTCTTGAAAAGGCTAGATGTATGTCTGTGGAAAATATACTTAGACTATCTTGCGTGCTTAATCCTTTTCTAAAGCCAAATTGGCTTTTGGGCAATAACTGATTGTTTTCAATCCACCACTCGACTCTTCTTTTTATCATCCTATCTTTTATTTTAGCAATACATGACGCCAAAGTAATTGGTCTATATGCATTGCTATTATCAGAATTATTGCTCTTCTTTTTAATTAAAATAACTCTATATTTATTCCAATCAGGAATTTCATTCGGTGACAGCCAATACTTATTAATAATTTTAAGTAGAATTTCTTTTCCGGACTGTGGAAGGTTTTTTAACATAGAATAATGAATGTTGTCTAATCCTGGAGCAGTATCTTTGATTTTGCTCCAAGATTTTTCTAATTCCCATAATGAAAATGGTCTAATTAATGACTTTTCTACCGAACCTGTTACTCTATTTCCTTTAAGATATTTACAAATATCATCACCCACTCCAAAGGGCGCAATATTATCAACTACTTCTTCCACTACTTTATCATTAATCAATTCTGAATTCTTCTCATTCTGTGAAATATAATTGTTCATTGATTTAACCATTTTAAAAATAATTTTATATGGGGTATTAGGATTTAGATTGTTGACAAATTTACACCAACTTTCTCTTTTCTTTATTTTTAGTTCTTTCCGAACTTTAGCTTTAATTCTATTACACTGAAGGAAATTTTCTAAACTCGAATTTCTTCTAAAGTTCTTTTCTGCTTTTCTTCGTTCTTCTACCAGTTTAAGACATTCTTCATCCCACCACACTGGTTTCCTCACTTGAGATGTTGTTAATATTTTATTTATTGGTATACATTTTTCCGCAGTTTGATTTATAATATTTGTGAATTTTTCATAAATGTTACTATCTAAATTATTGCCCAATGATAAAATTTCATGTTCAATAATTATTTTATATTTTTGCCAATCAGCTTTACCACAATTCCATTTTCTATTGGGAATCAATATCCTGTTACTTCTCACTATATCCAAATAAAAATAAATAGGATAATGATCGGAGCCTAAGTTTTCCTCTATTACTTTCCATGTTATTAAATGAAATATTTCAGAAGAGCACACTGTAACATCAACTACAGTTTTAGTGTTTTTAAACACAAGTGTTGGGGAACCATTATTTAATACAAATAAATTACACTCTTCGATTGATTCCATTAAATTCATTCCGTAATTATCATTATAGTTACATCCCCAGGAATGGTGATGCGCATTTACATCTCCAGCTAAAATGAACGGTCTAGGAATATTCTCAAATAAATAATTCCATTGTTGTTTCGTAACGTGTGTCCCTGGCGATATATATATTGATACCAAATATACTTTTTTATCTCCTAATATTATTGATATTGCACATAATTGGACTTTGTTTATATCTATTTCTCCAATATCTATATTTACATTCTGATAGTTAATTCTTTCGTTAATAATTATAGCCGCTCCACCTTTCCCGTCATATCTGTCAGTTCTGATTATATTGTAATTTTTTAAATAGTACCGTCGGTTCCATTTGAACCAGGATTCTGATAAAAATATAACATCAGTTTTATTTTGATATAAAAAGATTTCCAAACTTTCTTTGTTAGAATTAAACGATCTAATGTTCCACTGTAAAAAATGCATAATGAAATTTATAGATTTGGTTTTAATTTGAATTTCACTGTTTAAACGTTTATCAATTTTCTTTTACTTCTAATAATTTCAACTTTTGTTATTATTATCAAAACCAACTTTATTTTGTTGTTCACTAATATTTCTAACTTCCACACTATTATACTTCTCGTAAATTATATCCATATCCTTTTTAAATTTTACCACAACTTCCTCTAGATCATCACACTCTTTGTTCCTTATTTTTTCTCTCAGTTTTTTAACTAGCTCCTCATGAATTATTTGTATTTTCCTAATTTCTTCTATTTCTATATTTTTGCCGCAATATTCGCGCCTTTGTGAATTTCTCTCTCCACTTGTTTGTTTTAAATTCCTGTTATTCATTTGTATATATCTGCCATTTTCAGTTTGTCTTCTTTCCATAATTCTTCTAGGTTTATTCATCAGCATTAACCTACTTTGATCAATATTTATTTCTTGTTCTTGAAGGTTACTCAGTGCTTCATACCTATTTTTATTTATCATGTTTGTTCCATAATTAACTGCTTCGTTAATTCTAGGAAATGTCTTTTTGAAGTCTGGATTGAAGTGATTTATTTTTGTTACTTCTGCATAATTTTGTTTCCGAAGAATAAATTTGGCCTCCGAGTACGAAATATTCTGAAAAGCCATTAGCTCTTTTACATTTTTATTAAATTGGTAAACTTCACAATTTTTATCATTTGCTTCGTGATTTTTGTGACATCCAGCGCATTCAAAATCTTTTTCTACGTGACACAATTCAGCATTGTGCTCTCTAGAGCATTTTCGGCATCTTTTTTTGGCCTTACATTGCAGGCGAATATGACCATATCGCCAACAATTGTGGCACTGTATGACTTTCTGTACAAATGGACTCACTTGAAGTTTTACTGAATATATTGATACTTTTTCAGGCAAGTAATTTCCTTTGAATAAAATTTTAACCATTTGAGATTTCAGACTATTTGTATCTTTGTTTCTTTTTTTAATACAAACTACATCAATTATTTCTATATCTGATTTTATTACTTCCTTAATTTCTGACTCATCCATTTCTTCATCCACATTGAAAATTATTCCCGCCCTAAATAATTTATGTCTAGGGATATATACTTTTATATTATTTTTGTTCAAAAGGTCTTCCCTAATTATTTTATTCGCATATTCATAATTTTTGAAAACTATTTTAATTTTATTTTTGCCTATTTTTGTAAAATTGTCAATATTTCTACTTATTACTGGGGAAATTTTATATATTATTCTACCCAGTGCCACATTATGATAATTACCCAAATTTTGATTCATTGATTCAGCATAAACTACATATGGGCCTTCATCTAATGCACTATAGTAATTTTTCTCAATATTTAATTTTAATTCACTCTGACTCTTGTTAGAATTTTCCTCAACAACCATGTGGTTGTCATTCCTTCCATTTCCTTTTTCCGCTTCTATAACATCCGGATTACTACTATTTTCTTCTTCAATTTCCATATCATTTTTCTTCTTATTAGTTTCTTTTAAAACTTCTATATTGTTAGAACTATTACTTAATTCTTCTTCTATTACCATATCATTCCAATTCCGCTGAGGTTCCTTATTATTATTTCTTAATTTATTTTCATTGATATTTTTTGTTTCCTTTGCCTGATCATCTTTTATTCCCAGTACCATTTTTTTAATTACTCCTTCATTAATGTTACTTTTCTTCGGACTCATTTTTGATCTATTTACCTTATCCATTTTTTTGTATTCTTTTCTTGTATCTAATTTGTTAGTACTACTCTTGACACTTTTATTACCACATCTTATATCAGTATTTTTAACACTATTTACAGTATTCAAATTAACTTTTTTACCATCATTATTTTCACTCATTAAACTACTATCACTATAATCACTTCCATCGTCACTTTCATATTCCATACAATCACTATTATTAATTAAACGCACTGCATTACTAATTTTTATACCTGTCTCGACCTCTGTACTCACTGTATTATTTCTATAAACCGATAACGGAACGTCATCAGGCCCGAGTTGCCTGTGACTCACCACACTTTGTTGTTGATCTATTATTTATATCAGGTATTTTACGCAACTAGTTGTGTACTCGTCGACCGCTCGACGTTGAATATGAATTATTTTGTTAAAACAAGCAGAAAGTTCTTTAAATCATTCAAATCAGACGCTTAGTTCTCTCAAAAACTGCCATTTTTTGCACATTTAGCTCTGTATCTCTAAAACCGATAGACCTGCTTTTACCAAAAACTAATCACCACTTCTCCCCGTCGAATACGAATTGAATGCTTTTTGGATCATTCAAATCAGATTCTCCGATCTCTCAAAAACGCGATTTCTATTTTCTGCATTCTTTGCTCCGTATCTCCGGAACGGCTGGGCCTTCCATTGCCAAAAACTAATCAGCACATCTCTCTATCAATAGGAGTCGAATGTTATTTGAACCATTCAAATCGGTTGATCCATGCGCCCGAAATCTTGGGCGAAAAATTGCATCCATACCTACACACACACATTTTTTCTGAGGTATGCCGAAATGTTCAGAAACTTTCACAACGTGAAGAAATGTAAAAAAGTTTAATTTTGATTTTTGGACGATTACAATAACTTACCCTACGGGAAGTTAATAAATTGTGTTTTAAGTCGTCATATATTAATGATTTAGATATGTAATATAACAGGCTAAATCCCGCTTATACATTTGCAAAGCAAAATGTTAAGAATATTAAAAGCGGCACTCCCGCGGCTGCCCGTCCGCGGCGCTATAATTCAGACAGGGTTCCAATATGATCGTAACGTTCGTACGGCATAAATCAATATTTATTTTCAATCTTATTTGCCTTATATGCCTCCGGTACGGCGTACATATCTGACCATATGAGCAATAAGAAGGCCGAGATGCGTAAACCTGCATTATAGTCTAAGAGCCAGTGAACTATTTGACTAACCTGTTTTCTCAAAGCTAGAAATTTTTTTAATGATATTTTATTATCGGTACATTAGCATTTAGCGATTGCGTCATCATCCCTCGAGTTTTTGAAAATGTAAAAAAACTCATTTTTTTAACTTGCTTTTACAAGGCTCAAATTTTGAGGGAGTATTCTTGTAACTGTTCAGAAAGCATATGTAGAAAGCCAGACCATTCTGACGATTGCAAGGGTCTGCCAGACGAGTACATAATAGTCACGACGCGCAAGGGTGTGGGCGCATTGCCATACATGATCGACTAATACCCTTGTATTTGAATAATTTATACGCCATTTTGAAGGTCATTTTGAAAACATCCGATATACCAAACTTTAACTCTGTATCTCACCTTATGGCCGAGATATCATTGAAAATATGCCAAAGTGGCCCCTTTTTCAAATTCAATTTTTGGCGTAACCATAAAAGATATCGAAAAAAAAAATACGTGATTCTACTCATATTGGCTTAGGCCGCTTAATGTATAGTAATATATGCTAAATAATCCTTTATTATTAGCTAAAAAGGATAAAATAATTTTTCAATTAATGTTTTCGGATAGTGCGTTTTGTTCAATTACTTTCTTATTAGCGTTATTCGGAAGCCTATTGTTTTTTCTTTTAGTACTGCAAAAATTGTTCAAATCAAATTTGTGGAACACATTGAAAAATTGAAGAAACCAGAGTTTGTATACCCGCGCGTAACGCATCGCGCACAGCTATCCGATCGAACGAATTCTATGCACAGTACACCGCGCGTAACGATAATAGTAGCCCGCATAGAATTCGTTCTATCGGATAGCAGTGCGCAATGCGTTACGCGCGGGTATACAAACTCTGGTTTCTTCAATTTTTCAATGTGTTCCACAAAGATTTGAACAATTTTTGCAGTACTAAAAGAAAAAACAATAGGCTTCCGAATAACGCTAATAAGAAAGTAATTGAACAAAACGCACTATCCGAAAACATTAATTGAAAAATTATTTTATCCTTTTTAGCTAATAATAAAGGATTATTTAGCATATATTACTATACATTAAGCGGCCTAAGCCAATATGAGTAGAATCACGTATTTTTTTTTCGATATCTTTTATGGTTACGCCAAAAATTGAATTTGAAAAAGGGGCCACTTTGGCATATTTTCAATGATGTCTCGGCCATAAGGTGAGATACAAAGTTAAAGTTTGGTATATCGGATGTTTTCAAAATGACCTTCAAAATGGCGTATAAATTATTCAAATACAAGGGTATTAGTCGATCATGTATGGCAATGCGCCCACACCCTTGCGCGTCGTGACTATTATGTACTCGTCTGGCAGACCCTTGCAATCGTCAGAATGGTCTGGCTTTCTACATATGCTTTCTGAACAGTTACAAGAATACTTCCTCAAAATTTGAGCCTTGTGAAAGCAAGTTAAAAAAATGAGTTTTTTTACATTTTCAAAAACTCGAGGGATGATGACGCAATCGTTAAATGCTTGCCAGACCGGCACTTTCTTAATGTACCGATAATAAAATATCATTAAAAAAAATTCTAGCTTTGAGAAAACAGGTTAGTCAAATAGTTCACTGGCTCTTAGACTATTAGTACTGACGAATATGACGGTGCTGATATAGGGGAGGTTGGAGCGGCTGACCGACTTTGCGATGTGCGTCTATAATAGTCTCAAAAAGAAAGTTTAAGAAAGTTTTTATTATTAATATTATAAATATCAATCAAAGTGATACAATTTCTAAGCTTTTATGATAATATTAAAATAAAGCTAATTTATTTAAGAAAAAAAATGTATAGAAATCAATCTAGTGAGTGATTTTTTTCTAATTAAGCTGTGGCAACTCCATAGGCTCAATTCTTCTTATAGCTGATATTTTGATAACTGGTCTTATTATTAAGTACTGCTTCTGCCTTTAAATACTTCTAATATGTACGTAATCGGTTATTCCGTCGAAAATGTCGAAAACACTTGCTTGAATTATATAAATAAACTTCAAAATTAAAAATCTTGATACGCCTTGAAAAACCCAAAAAAAAAATCCGCAAAATGTGTACACATTATTAAAATTTCTATGAAATAACTGATAATTTGATGTGCATATGTCCAATAAACATTTTTGACCGCCAAATGACATTTTTTATTTATTTTTATTGAGAGTTCATATCAATTTAATCAGTTATTCACCTTGTCAATACAAGTAAAATGTTTTTTGAATTATTAAAGTTGTACGCTCCGTTCTCTTAAAAACTGAGTTACCATTTTTGGCACTTTTTGCCCCGTATTTTTGGAATGTCTAGACCTGCCCCGTATTTTCGGAACGTCAAGTAAAATGTTTTTTGAATGATTAAAGTTGTACGCTCCGTTCTCTTAAAAACTGAGTTACCATTTTTGGCACTTTTGCCCCGTATTTTCGGAACGTCTAGACCTTCCTTCGCCAAAAACTAATCAGCACGTCTCCTTATCAATACAAATCGAATGTTTTTTGAATTATTCAAATCGGTGTTCCCAAAATCGTCGACGAAAAATTGTATCCGCACACACAAACACGCACACTCACACGAAGTTTTAATCTTTTTTAGAAAATTATTTTTGGTACGGAAAGTTCCTAAAGGCACGATGACATACACTACTAGTTTACTTTTGTTTTGCAGATTCTGGTGCATTCTTCAATTAATTTGAGATGTATTTGTAATTAAGAAAGTAATGCTTGCAATTTTTCATAGGTATCTTGAATAGAAAATTTTCATGGCCATTATTTGCGTTGCAGGGATATAATGTGGATATGTTTTCAGATACTGTGTAACATATAATTTAATTATGATTTAAAAAAAAACTAGTGGTGCATGGCATCGTGTCTTTTGCTGGACCTTTCCGTACATTAATATTAGAGAAATTTCAAATGTTTTTAGCCTAAGTTAAAATTAAAATCCGAATCATTTTATATATTTAAAAACAATATTTTTTAGAAATTAAAAACAATTTTTTTTTAAAAGTTTAAAATAAAAAATATTTTTTATCTTTTTCAAAAACTTCAATCATTTTTTTATACTTTCAATACAAGCAAAATATATTTCGAATTATGCTAATTAGATGATCCATTCTCTAAATAACTGCTATTTTTTGCACTTTTTGCTCCGTATTTCCAAATCGACTGCAACAGCCTCCGCAAAAAACAAATCAGCACATCTTTCCGTCAATACGAATCGAATGTGTTTTGAATCATTCTTATCGGATGCTCCGTTTTCTCAAAAATTACTAATTTTTGCACTTATGCTCCTTATCTATACAACGTCTGGACCTGCCAAAAACCTAATCAGCACGTCTCCCCGTCAATACGAATCAAAAGTTTTTTTAATCATTCTAATCGGATCTCTCGTTCTCGCAAAAACCGAATTTCTATGCCTGCACCATATCTCCAAAACGGTTGGTTCTGTCTCTGCCAAAAATTAATCAACACGTTCCTTAGTAGATAGGAATCGAAAGTTCATTCAAATCGGTTGATTTGTGCGCCCGAAATCTTGGACGAAAAATTGTATCCACTCATACATACACACACACATTCACACATAATTTTTTTCTAAGATATGTCAAAATAGTCAAAAAAAGCCAAAATAGCCAGGAACTTCGAAACAAAGCCATGCAAAAATTTTCATTTTCGATTTTTTGACGATTATTATAACTTAGACTACGGGAATTGAAAAACCATTTGAGTTTTTATGATGCTATGGATCATTTTTTTGAATTAATTGCGTTAATATGATAAGAATATTTTCACAATCAGTTGCGAATTCAAATTTGAAGCAATAATATTAATTAATTATTTTTGTCATAGATTTTGTTGTCAAAAATTAAATACAATTTAATTCATATTTTTAACTTCCCGAAGGAGAAGTTTATGTTTTTATCAAAAAATCCGATTCGCTAATTTTAAGTTTTCTCGACGTTTCAAGCCATTCTGAATCGAATGAGACCAAATTTGGAAAAAGTATATGTGTGTGTATGTGCGTGTGTGTGAACAGATTTTTTGCCGTAAATCGACGTTTTCTCAAAAACAGCTGGACCGATTTCAAAAATTTAAAAGCCATTCGATGTATCTCGATGAGGACTAGCGTTTATCAATTTTGCGCGACGATTAGCCGTTTCTTTGTAAATAGCAGAAAAGTGAAAAATTTTTCGTCCACGTTTTAGCCCGCAGTTCTGAATCGATTTTGAAAATTTAAAGATATTGAATTTTTTTTTGAAAGATATTTATTGGTTGGGAATCGTGCTGATTCCTGGCAGAGATCGGCCAGGCCGTTTCCTTGTAATAAAGTGTTGAAAAAAATTTTTTCGACGATTTTTATTATTATTTTTTTGACGGTGGATACCATAGTCTTCTGGATCATACTAAAATATTACGGTCTTACGACAACTCGTTTAGCTTTAAAAATTCGTCAAAGTTTTTAAAAAATAATATCGTTTTTTTGGTTTTTGTCAAAATTAGACGCTTGCTCAAAAACCCCTGAACCGATTTCAGAAATTTAAGAGATGTATCTCGATGAGGATTATCGTTTCTCAGTTTTGTTGGAGAATTGGCCAAGCCGTTTCTTTGTAATTTCGAAAAAAGGGTTAAACTTTTCGTCCACATTTAAGCTTATACTACCGAATAGATTTTAAAAAATCAAAAATTGTTCGAAAGATATTGCTTGGGAATGATAATGATTAGTTTTAGATGAAAATCTACCGAGTCGTTTTCTTGTAGGAGGAAGTCCCGTAACGCCGGACGGCGCCTAGAGCCGGACACTCTATTTAACACGTATTATTTAAGCGAGTATAAATCTTTTTATTTCAAAATACAAGTGAAAGGGGCACAGGGAGCACACATGTGCAGGATCACACGCCAAGACTCACTTGTGACGCACACGGCCACGGCGGGAGCAACCCTTTGCTGTTTTAGGCGCAAAATCACGGCGTCACCTAAATATCAATGAAAGTAATTCTAGTATATTTATGCATTTACATTTGAGAGGCATTCAAAGATAAAAGTAGTACTTGATTGTTATCCGTAAATTGGTAGAATATTATTAGATATTTTAAATAATTTTAGTAAGTACCACCAAATGAACGAACATGCCTGTCCTTTAGCACCGGACACTAAGTCGTCCCTTAGCGGACAGTGAACATATTGATACTTCTTGTGAGAATTGACGTAATTAACTCTAATTATTTAATTTTGTTCTGTATGAGTGCTAACGGTCACTACATACTTATATAAAACATTCTTTATAAATGCTTTTAAATTATAAATGATGAAAATAATCCTAAAGCAAATAGTCTTATATCGAGAACGGGAAGAACTGTTTTGAACAAATAAACCAGTATTGTTAAGAAAAACGTTTCTGTCACTGTTATTAGTATAGCACTCTGTATTCATGTAACCTATCAACCCTTGATAGCGACAAACTCCGGTTGCTCCTACTGATATTATCCTTACAATGTTGCATCTGAAAACCCGCTCCCAGATTCATTGCGGAATTGCAATAACACTGGCTAATCTGTAATTTTATGCTGGAGTACTAATTGAGTTTTATGATCGCCATATACTTTGTTTCATATTTAATTACTTTTCATAATCTTTTCAAATGTCCAAGGACTGCACTGTTAAAAGCATGGATATAAGTTGTATAATTTTAAGTGCTGACTTCAAATAAACTTTGTACATTGTATGTATAAATTGTTAATTCATATTGCTCATGCTGTAAGACTGTTATGTTAGTTTATTACGCGTATCAAATGCTTAGAGACAATAACAGAGCAATGATGCCAAACGTAGAAGCTGTATTCACCAAATGGTAAATATTCTGAGTAAAAATAATAAAATATATAAATAATACTGCATGTATATTTAAATTACTAGTAAACAATGAAGCTAATCCTAAACCTAAGGACATTGGATTTTAACGAGTTTTATCGATGTAATTATAATCTTTGGGCCGCATTTTTTATATAACTGTGTCTTGTAATAAAGTGCACTTATAGACTATTATGAAAATGTGATTTAGAGATCATCATTAAAACTTTGCAGTTGTTTTACTAGATGCACGATTAATAATACAAGAAGACACGCTGTGGGTTGTAAGAAAACAATATATAGTGAATATTATTTATTAATTAGTTATTTAATCTTATGATAAATTAAATATTTGTGTAGTTTTGAAGATAGATAATATTATTTTTGAAGCTGTTATCGAGTTTGAAACTTTTCGATTCGTAATGCGACAAAAATTATAATTTTTTGCATTTATTTTATTTCTGCTTTGATGATGCACAATCAAAGCTATAATTTATAATTGTCCCATCTCTATAATATGATAAACTTTATTATTGTAATTTGTGTAAGCAATGCCGGGTAAGAGCTACTTTTACTTGGAGACATATTGCTGTCTGTAATTTGAGCTGGAAATCGATGCCACTACTGCTTGACATCAGGGAGCTCGAGGCGCGTCTGGTACCAGGCGTATGGAATATTTCGCTAGCAAACCCTTAACCCTTTGCTCTCGTTTGTTCACTCTCAACTACCAAAGCCTTTTTACTGTTCCGCTTGTATCTCTGCTTTGAGCCATCATAGCATATATACATTCATACACAGTAATTATAAAAAAGTAACTTTTATACAAAAACATATGACTAGAAAAGTTAATTTGAATTAAGACATATCTATAGTTCACAAAACAATTGATAAATCTTGTTTCTACATCCAAAACTTGCGTGTTATGTATTTTTGCTGCTTTCAAAAATTTGTCACCTGGTCCTTTTTATTTCATGGGCAGGGTGCAATGGGACAGCAAATAGGTCCAATGTCTTATTTTTATTTTTAAAGATATGATTGACGAAATAATAGCTAAATTGTTCAACCAATGCAAAATATTAACTTTATGTATACATTTTGTACCTAGATAACACTGCATATGCATCATCTGTGTTGGAATAACTAATAATTTAACTAATCTTTTGTAAAATTGCTTTTTTAATTTAATTCACTTATTTATTCGCTATTTTTTATTGTATGCACCTTTACCAGGGTAAAGGCTCAGAAGGTCTTTGTTACACCATCATGTATGCTTTTATAAATGGTATAAAAATAACTGTAGAATCTAACCTAAAAATAACCAATGCATCTTATAAAACAATTAAGTACCGTATACTTAAGAATTAGATTAAGGTCTCGTAAACTAAACAACAGTGCTCACAACCAAAAAAACTATCAACAAAATAACTACTTTTTAATGGATTTTCAATCATTGCAAATTATTTTCCGATAGTAACGTTGTAAAAATCAAGGTGATGGCAGAATATACAACTTTTACCATGTACTTTGTTGTTAAAAAATTCTTAACTTTACTTGTTTTTGAGATATCAGTGGTGCACCTTTTTATCCGCGGTCTTTCAAGCCCCGCTCTACCCTAACCTATTATCAATATAACATTTTTAATTATATTTAGGAAACTTGTTTGGAGTTCAGCAATTGTTTTGACTGTTTTATTATATGGATCTTAAATGGATGGCAACCCAGTAGTTGTCCAGTCCAGTTATGACTAATTATCTATACTCGAAGTATTTGCTGACATTTTTATTATATATGCAACTATACCCACGACCACGAGAGGCGATTTTCACTTGAGGCTATATTTGAGATCTATAACCTCAAGTCGAAATTTGACATCAAAGTTTCCTGATGTCGGGCTATGGCAAAATATTACATATGTAGTGTTCAGTTCTTTGAGTACCTGTCCAAACTGTCTACCGGGTACGATCATCGTCTCTCTGCCTTTCTAGAAACGTACGCGCCGCGCGTTCGTCGTACTTTTTTCTTTTTGCAAAAATCATATTTCATACTAAACGCATGCTGCGTGCTACCTACGCAGCTCAATTTGCGGCCTACTCATTGATTACGGCACGCCGACTAAGACTTGACTCCAATGTTTATAACATAGATAAAAAATAAATTACAACTCCGGGAATACATTTATGCGTTCATGCCCGCGGGCCACTGTCCATTATGGCTTCGGTTTCGTATGGATCGTGTATTTTGAAATTTGGCACACTTCGAGAGCCGCCTATCAGTTGGACTCGCCGACGATAATATTATTAGTAATGATACGTAATGTTGATACTCTAATGCCGCAAATGATAAGAATCTGTTTATGAAATAATCCTTCAGGACTTTCCTTTGCGAAATTAAATACTGTGCAACCGTGTTCATCTAATTATAAGAACATATTTTCTACTTTTCTACTTTTTGTTTGAGTTTTTGAGATTCGATCGAATCCAATTTTGTGAGAGGTGGCGATTATATGAGCAAATTGTTGACGGACCATATAATATACGATTTGTAGAATATATTATATGCTTGGCTGAATATATTGTATTATATGAGACTTTACATTACAATGATAAGTATGGTGAAGTAAATTCCCAAGTCATTTCTCTGAGTTTCAAATTGTGTGGACAATTTCACTTAGCAGTTACGGCTCAAAATTAGACGCATTATTGTTGTTTTTCGTCGTTACTACTAGTTCCAAACACGGGGTAAGTTGCAACGCCGCACTGCTTTAGAAATTGATTAATTGTAAAATAATGAACAACAGTTGTAGAATTATTAACTTCCCGTAGGGTAAGTTATTGTAATGGGCCGAAAATCGGAATTGAAAATTTTTACATTTTTCGACGTTTTGAAGGTTTCTGAACGTTTTGGCATACCTCAGAAAAAATGGATGTGTGTGTGTGTGTGCGTGTGTGTATGTATGTATGGATACAAATTTCCAGTCACGTTTTAGGACGCACGGATCAACCGATTTGAATGGTTCAAAAAACATTCGATTCCTATTGATAGGAAAAAGAACTGATTAGTTTTTGGCAAAGGCAGGTCCACCCGTTTCGGAGATACGGAGCAAAGAGTGCAGAAAATAGAAATCGAATTTTTGAGAGAACGGAGTATCCGATTTGAATGATCTAAAAACATTCAATCAGTAATGATTGGGAGAAGTGTTTATTAGTTTTTGGCAAAGGCAGGCCCAGCTATTTCGAAGATACGGAGCTAAATATGTGAAAAATGGCAGTTTTTGAGAGAACTAAGCGTCCGATTTAAATGATTCAAAGAACTTTCTGCTTGTCTTAACAAAATAATTGATTTTGGAAAAAAAAATTTTGTTCCAACTTTTTTTTTTTTTTTTAGTTTTTAGTTTTTTGTATATCGAAAATATTTCAGATTTTATTTTTAATTCTGGCTATAGTTCTAATATACTTTACAAATAATTTCAACTCTGCAATTCAGTTTATATAATTCTTATAAATATTAGACAATGTTACAATATTTAATCTATTTGAAAACATTCAGTATTCCTCGAACATTTCGTTACGGTACGGGAAGTTCCAGCAATTTGCCTTAAGGCACGATGTCATAATTGCTTCAAGACAGAATTCCACTTACAGCTAGTTTTTTAGTTTATTCAGAAGTAGAACTTTTATAGCAAATATAAATAAATATTTATAAACTGTGCATGAAAAATATGCAATATATGTATTTAGACGATTAACATCTTTAATATTAAGTATAATTAATGATAACATTTTGCACTATAAGGAAACGTTTATTAAACAAATTATAAACATATATTTCTTAGAGCTTTGTCATAATTCTTGACAGTTCTCAAATTTGAAGTTTATGCCCAGTTTTTGAATATAATAAAAAAAACTTAAAGGAAAGGACTCGTAATTAAAGTCGTTACTTAAGGTTACAATCTATAGAATACATACATTTGAGCTCTAATGCAATCTTTAGAAAAAAAATACGCCATGTTCTGTTATCTAGATTTCACTGGCCCCAGGAAGTTTCTTATTATATCAATCTAAATAAATTACAATCTTATCTTTATTACCATCTACTAATACGACTTTTTTTAGCTTAAACAGCATTAGTAGAAAATTTTTGTAGGGTGCATAAAATAAACTTAAAAATGTTGAAGCAAATCAGTGGCAAAAAGCAAATATATCTAATTGTCGATTCGTATTACCATTTTAAACAGTTTTTTTTAATCACGAAACATGGTCATGGTCAAACTCTATTTTAGCAAGACTGTCAACTTACACTTTTCGAACAGTTTTCGAATTTTTAAATGAAGTTTAAGATATTTGCGAAAATGTTGACGAATCTTGTTATTTATAATTTTAATCGCAAAGAAACGGCTTGAATTACACTTATGCAAAACTGATCAACGCGAGTTATTATTGAATTTCATCTACATCGTACTTAGAATTCTATTCAGCCTTACTTCAGAAAACGTCGACAAAAATCAAAATTTACTTTCACATACAAACATACTATTTCCAGTTTTTGTGCCAATCTAATCAGGCGACTTGGAACGGAGGAAAAACATAACATTACTTGCGAATCGCATTTTCTCGGCAAATGATAGACTTCTTCTCCGGGGAAATAATTATACATAGGTAATCTCATTTTCAATTACCACATTTATCATTTGGTATACTTTATTTCCGTACGTGGTCCAGAATAGCCTACTGGATTGGAATAGATCATAGATTACTCAAGCGGTCTCCACCGTTCACCAGTGGGTTGGCTGATTTGCTATTGAATCATACCGAGATAATCTATGTGGGTATTGGCTTTTATTAAAGAAATTAATATTTTAATTAAAACACCAATTAAATGTCGCAAATTATAAATCATTATAGCTCACTCTGTGTTGACAAACAAGTATAGGTGTATAAAATATCGTGAAACTGTTATGTACTCAATTAGCGTTAGTAATTAAAACGGTTTTAATGATCTTTAGTTAATTTATTACACGAGCCTGGTTTGCAATTTACGATAAAGTTTCATCGCAGTTTTTGATTTGTTTGTGGGTTTAAGCGATTGAAATTGTAATGCATAATTGTCATATAGCAATAAATTGATATCAATTTAAATAATTTTCTCCATTCTAAACATTACTAAAACAAAAAGTAGTGTGCTTTAGACTGACGTAGAACTTCTTTATTGATATGAGAACTACATTTATTTTAATTGAATTGTTTGTACTTCTAATATATTGCATGTTTTATTATTCATATATAACATTTATATAATTGATTTATTATTCAATACAAAAAGATTACTATTGTTTGAAAATATGAAATAATCAAGAAAGCACGTTTTCTCTTTGACTGCAATACTATGAGTACATACTGTAAACTTCTCTGTTGTATTCTATTTTTTTATCTAACTTATCTATCTGTTTTAACTGGCATTTGCCTCTGTCGATCACTCTTTTCGTTACGTATTTACGTATTTCGGTATTTTGGGTGTATATTATAGTATATATCATACGCATTAAATATTTCTAATAATACAACACTTACACAAAATTTATCATAAAATCTAATTGTGTATATGAGTAAAAAATTTATTTTAATGAATAATATATAAACATTAAAAACTTCAATCAATGTATTTATTATTACAAACGGTTAATATATGAACTACGAAATATATTTGATTATTCATCCCTAACATTGTATTACATTGTAGTTTATCGTTAGTCACATAAACGTGCATTGTCGTCTTATCAACTTTTTATCAAAATCAAATACAAACTACACAAAATAATCGGTAGTCATCTATTGTTAACGTCCTAGAAATCCTTACATTTTATTTGCACTTAACGAAATGAACAGTAAACAAGCTAATAAAATGTATGTTATATTAAAATGCATTCCTAGGCCGGCTACTAGTTCAGTTCGGACAATTTTGAGTAGTCATGGATAAATAGCCAGTTCAGTTTCAAGTCAGTTGCGTAAAATGTAGTTCTATGGAATAAGTAATCATATCAAAAGTCTTTGTGTATCTATACGGATCAGCACTCCACATATTATTTGGTGGCAGCGGTAGGATCCAGCAATAGATACATTATATGGATAGCCAAAAGCTATCTCAAGAATTGCATTAAATATGAAAAAGTTTTTTTTATAAACATGAAAAGCCAATATTTTTTTAATATTTAATTTAAATTTTGGAACAGCATTTATATAGTTTTGCTGTATAGTATTAATATTGAAGTCTATTGAAGATAATATAAACTTAATGATCAGACTGCTCCATTTAAGCATTTTTATAGATAATAGATGGATAATAGTTTGGATAAAATAACGAACCATCTAAAATTTTATATCTGACAATTATATTTCACGACGAAATTGTCATAACGCTGCAAAAGATTATTTTATAGGTTTATATGTGGTTAAAAATATAAATAAAAATACAAACAAATAAAATTAATTAATTGGCACTCATGGTTAAGCATAATGTAGTGTAAAACAAAAATACCATCACCGATGTCATCAGATAAGTTCAAATGTTTGCGTATGTATATTTTCCTCGGAGACAAAAAAGTAATTCTGTTGTATTATGTTCCTCGCGATTCTTCTCAGCGTGTGGGCCTATTTGCGACGTCAGATATTAAAAACTTTACTATATGTTCTAACAGCTGTTCTTTCGTAAAGAAATGGACGAGATAACGTTTTCTATCATTACGAGCAACCGCGCGATCATTTAATAACGCAGTTAATTAGAAGAGTCGGCCGCTTTGATCCGTCAAACGCGCCGCTCCGTCTCAGAGCAGGAATAGGCCAATCGTGGGAAACCGAATACAATGTAAATTAATATTAAACCGTATTAAGGTTTCATTGAAATTATTAGTTTTTGCAAAAGATTGAAATTCTCATATGATCATATATTATAATCTGTGACTTATAGTATACCAAGTACAAAAAGAGGACTTGAAAGTAATTCCTTTAGAAATTTGCCGCTCATTAATAACATCCTGAAGAAAAGTTTATGATATTGCCAGAAAATCAGATTTTGCCTGAAAATTTTATGACTTGATCAAGTATTGCCCTTTTAAACAATAAGTTCTATAAAATTAATTTAGGCGCAATGCCATATAAAATAAACTAGTGATGTGCCGACTCGAAAAATTCCCGATTCGAATGATTCGAATCAGAAAAAAACCTGATTCGAATCATGATTCGAATCAACTCGAATCAAGTATATATATATATATATATATATATATATATATATATATATATATATATATGGACAAAAAAATGATGGATGTATTAATTTAGTAAAAGTGATCCAAATTTATAATCAAAATTGTCAGTTTAACCAATATAACCGACAAAGTAGAAATTGTAAACATAAATCACTATCAAAAAGTATATTCTGAAAATTATTAAAAATGATGTAATTTTGAGGACGGCTAAAACATATCTTCAAATTAATTTACAATAATAGATTACCAAACAATTGTGCATCACTAAAGCATATAAAATAATATTTGGAATCATGGGTCGATTGTTTATTTTACTATGTAATCAGTAAAGGATCGCATCTAAACTGAGAGCTGAAAGTTAATTTCATTAATGTGAATTTGCCATTACTTACATAATCAGAAGTTAACATATTATTTACTGACTTTCTGGTGTTTAGTAATTGTTTCAAAAGAGAATTATATTGAAAGATTCCCGAAACTCGTTTCATAATTTCGAGTGGTTTATTCTGATAACATTTAAAATCTAAAACACTTAATTATTATCAAAATTGGGTATTGATATTTCACGAATAAAATCGCTCTCAGCGCTCCGTAAAATAAATAAACACGCAAGAACGACGACGCACTGTATCGCCCATACGGTTAACTCATATCGCTCGAACGGCTTGAAGTCGGGATGATTCGAATCAGAATTGAAGTCGGAATAACTCGTAACGCCGCTTGATTCGGTTTGGCTCATGAAGTCGGAACAACTCATAACGCCGCTTGATTTGAGTTGGCTCATATGAAGTCGGAACAACTCATAACGCCGCTTGATTCGAGTTGGCTCATATGAAGTCGGAACAACTCATATCGCCGCTTGATTCGAGTTGGCTCATATGAAGTCGGAACAACTCATATCGCCGCTTGATTCGAGTTGGCTCATATGAAGTCGGAACAACTCATAACGCCGCTTGATTTGAGTTGGCTCATATGAAGTCGGAACAACTCATAACGCCGCTTGATTCGAGTTGGCTCATATGAAGTCGGAACAACTCATATCGCCGCTTGATTCGAGTTGGCTCATATGAAGTCGGAACAACTCATATCGCCGCTTGATTCGAGTTGGCTCATATGAAGTCGGAACAACTCATATCGCCGCTTGATTCGAGTTGGCTCATATGAAGTCGGAACAACTCATAACGCCGCTTGATTCGAGTTGGCTCATATGAAGTCGGAACAACTCATATCGCCGCTTGATTCGAGTTGGCTCATATGAAGTCGGAACAACTCATATCGCCGCTTGATTCGAGTTGGCTCATATGAAGTCGGAACAACTCATAACGCCGCTTGATTCGAGTTGGCTCATATGAAGTCGGAACAACTCATATCGCCGCTTGATTCGAGTTGGCTCATATGAAGTCGGAACAACTCATATCGCCGCTTGATTCGGTTTGAGTCATATGAAGTCGGATGATATAGTTAGTCGATGAATGCGGTTAAAGTCACACAAAGACGATTGGAGTTGGCTGATACATTTAAGCATATTAAAGTCGGGTGGCTCGCATGATTTAATTCATTATTTATTTTTATATTTATGATATTTATTTTTTATATTATTATAATATTGAATTAAATTAAAACATTTTTTTATATTTATATTTATGAAAAATTTTATATTTATGAAAAATTTGTGTTAATACATATTTTATCACAGTAAATATTTTGCGGCTTGATGCGAGTTGATTCGAATCAAGTAAAATCTGATTCGAATCAAGTCGTTAAAGGCTTGATTCGAATGATTCGAATCACTTGATTCGACTTGGCACATCACTAAAATAAACCATTATATAAATACATACATATTACATTATAATTTTTTGTCAGTAGATGAGACTGGGTACGGTTGTGCTAGAGTAAGGTAGCGACAGTCGTCATAAAAGCTAAATTATACTGAACTATAAATACTGAGATGCTCATATACTGAGCTAAAAATACTAATTTTAATATATGGTCTAAACCGAGAAAGATGAATAATGATTGTTTCCTCTTATTGCTTTCAGCCAGTGCCTGAAATGATCTGTAGACCGCATAGTTTTTAAAGAGTCAAAAGTAAGTTTTTATGTTCGAATTCTTTTAATAATAACTGTTAATTGTATTCGGATAGATTACTTTGTTTGTTATTTTGCTGTAAGTTGAACATTAGTAGTTAAATATTAGCAATAAAAGTGTGCTTTGGGTCACGGTTGTGATAAATTTTTCATGACTTTTTCGGATGAAAGACTTAACATGTAAAGAAAAATCTAGTTGAACTATGTCAAAATATAAAAGAGAACGGCAATACAAAAAAATTAAAATTATTCCTGTTTTGTTGAAGCTTATATTCTGAAAGTAAGGGCGAAGTAAAATTGATCAAATGCCAAGGAACATGCTGTTCCTGGTTCCACGTAAAATGTGCAGATGATAGTCACTATTACATTTGCCATCATTGTAATGAAGATTTTGACTAGATCTCAGTATATTGATACATTATTACTGTAATATTTTGACTGGTTAGTTAATTGATAATTATTAGTTAATATTTTTAACTGATTTTAATAGAGAAATTTATAATAACACTAGTCGTGATATTGACTTATTAATTATAAAGAGGAAAAGTGAGTTTAAAAAATTATATGTTGTTATATATTGTTCTATTATATTCATAAGTTTCGTGATTACTTAAATGACGATGTTGTGTTGTGTTACATATTTCTGACAATAAAAGTCCTTATAAACCTTTTGCCTGTTACAACCGTCGCAAAAGTGTAGACAGTTCGCCGTTGATTTTATTGATGATTTGATTTTATGGCAAATTCAACGTATTTAAGGGTATTATTTCGGTATTTCCACGTAGACAAATGTTTAAATTACCATTTAATTTACTTTTTTCTTACCTAACTGGTAAATTAACAAAATTATTGCTGATCAAAAAAAAAGTGGCACAAAAGTACCCAGTCTTCCTTTATATAGGGGAGTGAGATAAAAATATAAAATTTTGATTAGTTGTTAATAAAAAGTTAGATTACTTAAGGTTTATATTGGGCAAAAAGAATATAGGGTGTATCGACACATACAATTAGATAATGAGTGAATATATTGAAATACTATGTAACCAACAGTCGTTTTATATAACCATTATAATATCTTACGAGGGTGGGGTAAAAAGGGCCAACTAAACATTTACCGTGGCGAAGGTGTAAACAATGAAAAATTGTAAGTTAAAGGTAAATTAAGTTAAAAAAGGCAATTTTACAAGTGGTAAATTAAATAAATAGTTATTTCAACGCTGCTAATAAATATTTCTTACTAAATACCAGATAAAGGTTAAATACAAGTGTTATCTCTGTAAAAAATGTGTCCATAAAATTTCAAATTACGACATTGGATCTGTTTGCTCTCTGGCTGTCTCTTTTTACCCACAATCAGTCTAAGGGGTGAAGTGGGACAGATAACAAATTTTAGAAAAACAGTTAAAAAATTCATTTATATAATTAGAAATTAACGAGGAATTTTATTGCATATAGTACGATAGTTGCTTGTTTGATGAGCGTTATGTTGTGATGTGGTCATTTGGTTTAATAAACAGTATAATTACTTAAAATCAACTTGGATTTTTGTGCCCCGCCGTATCCTATATTTGAAAAAAATGTATTCCATGAAATACGTTCTGCTTTCTTCTAATTCTTTACATTGTATCGCAACTAATAAAATTCTTTTTTTTAGTGCCGTATGAGTCTATAAAATCATTTTTTACTCCAGTTACGTTAAAGTTTTTAATTTCAATGTTACGTGACTCAATTACTAAATCTTAAACTTTATTGCTGTTATACAATGTATATTTTTTATACTTGTATAGAATATACTTGCAGTAGAGTCTCAGTATAGCTCAGTATTGTTATAATTCTCATTGTTATGACGTAAAATATCGTTAAATCATGCCATAAGGGTGCCCGCATATGTCCGACTTCACTGTCGAAGAACTAAATGTTTTAGAGTCTTTTTTGAAAAATTGTAGATGTGCGGGTTTATAACAATGAATTATCTTGCTTCCAATTCTTCATCACTGCTCTGCTTATGTACCATATATTTATTGTTTTATATTATATATTTATTATTTTATTTTCTACTTTTATTAATACTTTACTTAATTGTTAGAGACATTTGCAATTTTATTGTTCAGCACTTTTGTAAAATATGAATTTAGGCATTTATGTATTTAAAAAAAAGTTGTATTATTCCTGGATATTTATTGTTTATATACTGATAAACGTAACTTGAATTATATAGTATTTATTCCATATTTGCTTCATTTATGTTTTGTGAAATAAATTCTTGTAAAATGGATTATTTATTGAAAAAGGACATCCTTATTATACTTATGTGCATATTCTGATTATGAGTAATGCTAGTTAAGACATAAAATAGTTGTAGAATATTTATTCCTTCATTTATATGTTCATAAATGTATCGACATATATTTTGCAATAGTCGGAAACGTAACATATTTTTATATAGTTATAATGTAATAGTTTTTATATAGTTTTATATGTAAAAGTTATGATTCTCTCAAATTGAAAAAAGTCATTTTATCAAAAACTGAAGAAGTTGTAAGTGGTATTTTGCATAAGCAAGTTAGATGAGCTTCCATATATATGTTAACAATCGACTTTGAAACTGAAATTTAGCTATTGAGATAAAAAAAAATGAAAAAGTTTAATTTTACTTTTCCTAAAAACTGATTTTCGAAATGATGCCTATCAAACAAATCTGTAATACCTGCAATTGTATTAATTATAGTACACGAAACCGCGCTAAGAACATACACGGTAAGCCAGTGGCTTCCAACCTTTTTTTGCAAAGCGTACCCTCGGTTCAACAAAAATATCTGTTGCGTCCCCCTTAATTTTTTCAACAATTTTATATCATCAATACTCAACTGATATTATCGGACTACAAATTAATATGCAATATTATTAAAGATAGGCATAAAAATAGTCATTTTTTCGCAAATTTTTTATATCGTTTCAAAATTTTTAGTTTAATTTCGAAAATAGCATTTTGGAAACTAACGTACGCACTCCCCTTGCGACAATCTCGCGCTTTCCTGACCATGAAAACCGCGGCGGTAAGCTATTATTCCAAATTTTACCGCCCACAAAGTTTTATTAAAATCGCCAAAAAAAATTTTTATTTATTTCAAAGAAACGGCCCGACCGATCGTTACCAAGAAATAATCAGCACATTTCCCAAATCATATCTTTTGAAGAGTTGATGAATTCTCAAGATTGGTTAAGGATTTTTATCGAAAACGTTAATAAAAATTTTGCACTTTACTGCAATCAGCAAGTCAGATTTTTTGGTGAAAACATAAACAAACTTCTTGTGGGAGTTAATATAATTAACTAAGAAATTAATTGATATTATAATTTCAAAAGTAAGAAGAGAAATATCTAGTGGTATATGGCATCGTGCCTTAAGGCAAATTGCTGGAACTTACCGTACCGTAACGAAATGTTCGAGGAATATTAAATGTTTTCAAATAGATTATTATTAATACTGTTACATTGTCGAATATTTATAAGAATTATATAAACTAAATTGCAAAGTTGAAATTATTTGTTTAAAGTATTATATATTAAAACTGTAGTCAGAATTAAAATTACAATCTGAATTATTGTCGATATACGAAAAAAAATATTTGAAACCATTTTTTTCCAAAAGCAATTATTTTATGAAAGTTTTTAGAATCATTCAAATCGGACGCTTAGGTTTCTCAAAAACTGCCATTTTTTGCACAGTTAGCCTTATATCTTCGAAATGGCTGGACCTGTGTTTGCTAAAAACTAATCACCTCTTCTTCCAATCATTACAAATTGAATGTTTTTAGATCATTCAAATCGGATACTCCGTTCTCTCAAAAAGTCAATTTGTATTTTCTGCACTTTTTGCTTCGTATCTCCGTAATGGCTGGACCTGCCTTTGCCCAAAACTAACCAGCACATCTCCCTATCAATAAATGTTTTTTGAACCATTCAAATCGGTTGATCCGTGCGCCCTTAAACGTGGACGAAAAAATGCGGACATTCAAAGCACGTATACATACATCCATTTTTTCTGAGGTATACCAATATGTTCAGAAACCTTCAAAACGTGAAGATATGCAAAAAAAAATTATTTTCGATTTTCGGCCCATTACTATAACTACTCTAGTATGGAATCTAACTCTAGGGAAGTTAACAAACACAGATAGTGATTTGAGTGAAGTAGAGTCTTGCGTAAGATTAAATTTTTAATAGACAGTTATAAAATATTGTTTGACATCCCAATTTACCTAATTAAGGTAAGCGATTAAGAGCGACGCGACTTGATTCAGAAGTACCAGGTTCGATACCCGCTTCGAGCAGCCTGTTGTCAAGCAGTAGTGACAACGGGTTCCACTTGGAAATATAGATAGCAATATGTTTCCAAGTGAAAATAGCCCTCACCCGGCATTGCTGCACCAATAAAGGGTCAGCTCTATTAGATAAACTCTAATAATAAAATCATCAAATACGGATGGGTTACCATCCAAAAATACGAAGTAATGAGAAGTTTCAGCCCAACAGCTTATAGGACGTAAGGTTCTAATTGCTGTTAAGATATGAGTATAAAAAATAACCAAATCCAAAATTTCATAGAATAGTATATTAGGGGTTTTAAAAATTTATTGATAATTTAGTAATGTTTAATCTCGACTGAAAATTCAAGTAGTAAATTAAAATGTTACACTTCGAAGCTTTCTTGAATAATTGAATATCTTTTGATAGTTAAACTTCTTATTTTGTAGCTAAAATTAGAAAATGAAGATAAATTGAAACGTTTAGGATTGTAGCGAGGTAATCAACAATCATTCTGTCAAATCACTTGTCACCGACATTCCGTTTTTAGTTTTTCAGTTGTCGGTCGCGGAAATATATTCATCAATCCAAAAATTGATACAAGGAACAGATATGACGAATTAAGCATTAGGAAATCTCCGTGCGACGGCAGTCGGCACAGATCAAAGAGTCGCTGCCCGATGATCGCTCGACTGTGACTAAACGCGACCGTTCTGATGATATCTAGAGCGATCAGTAGACGCGCCAGGCTGGACAACGTTTTATAAAATGGGGCCACAACACATATTTAATAATAAACTAGCTGTAAGTGGAATTCTGCCTTAAGGCAATTAAGGCAACGTGCCTTAAGGCAAATTGCTGGAACTTTCCGTACCAAAAATTATTATTTTTTTTAAAAACGATTAACATTTTTGAAAAAAATTTACTTCGAAAAAATTAGATTTTTGAGAAACTATAAATTTGACAAAATTTACTTTTTTTTTTGAAACCAAATTTTTTTTGAAAAGAAAAATGTTTTCTTCATTTTGACATATTTTGGAGATTCTGAACTTTTTTTCAAAGCAATCGTACTGCTTGAACTGCATAGAGACGAAATGTCAAAGCGCGCAACTGCCGCGCCGCCGTCTAACGCATAAGCATTGGTACGGAACCAATAGAAATGTAAAACTAGCTGTAAGTGGAATTCTGTTTTAAAGCAATTGAGGCATCGTGCCTTAAGGCAAATTGCTGGAACTTCCCGTAACAAAAATTATTTTTTTTTTAAAAACGATTAACATTTTTGAAAAAAAATTACTTCGAAAAAATAAGATTTTTGAGAAACTATAAATTGGACAAAAAATTACTTTTTTTTGAAAAAAAAAAAAAATTTTAAATTTTTTTTTAATAAAAATTATTTTTTAATTTTTTTTTTTTTTTGAAAAAAAAATGTTTTCTTTATTTTGACATAGTTTAGAAGATCTGAACTATTTTTCAAAGCGATCGTACTGCTTTAACTGAATAGAGACAAAATATAAAGCGCGTAAGCGCCGCGTCGCTGTCTAACGGATAAACATTGGTACGGAACCCATAGGAATGTAAACAAAATTTATACTTATTGTTAAATTCTCTATAAAATATCTGATAATTTGCTGTGCGTATGTCTAATGATCATTTTTGACCGCCAAATGGCATTTTTTTTCACTTTTTTCGTTAGATCTCCAAAACCGCTAGACCTGCCCTCATGAAAATCTGAACAATTCTTCATCTTGTCAATACAAGTAAAATGTTTTTTAAATTATTCAAATCGGACGCTCCGTTCTCTTAAAAACTGAGTTACCGTTTTCGGCACTTTTTGCTCCGTATCTTCGGAACGGCTAGACCTGCCTTCGCCAAAAACTAATCAGCACGTTTCCTTATCAATACGAATCGAATGTTTTTTGAATTATTCAAATCGGTTGATCCGTGTTCCCGAAATCGTCGACGAAAATTTGTATCCGCACACACATACATACACGCTCACACACGCACACATACACACACATACACACACACATACACACACACACATACATCCATTTTTTCTAAGGTATGCCAAAATATTCAGAAACCTCTGAAACGTAAAGATATATAAAAATTTTCATTTTCGATTTTTTTGCAATTACTATAACTTGCCCTACGAGAAGTTAATTATAAACATCAGTCCATGGTATAAGAGCACCACAAAATCAATGACTTTCTTCCTCTTCCTTGTTTATTATCCTCATTACCGTTTTGTTACCTATAATTAATGACCATTAATTACTTTATATTTGTTTTTATCAATTTTCCTTTCCAAATTTCTGCTTCCATGCTTCCTGATACTGCGCTTCGGCTTTCAGTTCTTTGTATTTCCTCTTCTCGCGTAAGTCATCAACGATCTGCATTCTTTTTCTTCTCAATCCTTTCAGTCCTTCTATCTTGCCTTCGACGACGACGTCTAGGAGGCACTCTTTTTTCAGAATAGGTCCGATCCAGTTTCCTTTTCTTTTCAGGAATACATATTTTGGCTTTAGAAAAATTGTTTTACATCTCTTTATCGTAAAATAAGCTTAGGTAAACGTTGAACTCAATTTCAAAGTTTCACTTTTATAGTTAGAATTGGTTAGTTAAATTTTTAATCAATGCTTTTTAACATGAATTAATTTGTAACTGATATATTTGTAGTAAATCTATAAATACATAATTATGATATTAAAATCAAATATTTTTTATGGACAAAATAGTCTTTTATCAATAAGTTACATATAAAAGTTCTGCCTATTGATAATAATCTGTGTTTCGTTTTTTTCTAGGGGCTAGCTTCTATGAGATGAGGGTAAGCAATAAACATCATTTAAACCTGTTAAGAACCGATTTTGTAAGAGCTTATGATCCGACAATATTCAACAAAACTCTTATATAATATGTGATTCACTTTATTCACAAATTGAATTATTTATTTAATTTATTTATATTGAGATAATATAGGTTATGCTTATTAATATAGTTATTTTGCTTTATTACCTTGGTTTAAAAGCTAAATAAAGATAGCTCATTATAAATGTAAAATTAAAACTATCAAAATCTGTAGAATTAGATGTAGGATAGGGCAGATCACAAAGGTCCAAGTTGACTTTTAGTAATTATACTGCCTAAACTAAAAGAACTACATCACATCACACAGCTGGCATCAAGCAAAAAACTATAGAACTATGTAAAATTTATACTTTGAGACAGCCAGATGACAAACAGAAATAATGTCTTATTTTTAAGAGAATTTTTACAACATAATAGCTACATTATTCAGCCAATGCAAAATACAAATTTCTTGGGAACACCTTTACAAAAATCACACTGTATATAACCTTGATCTGGTATTTTATTAAAAATATTTATTACAAAGTTTGGAATAACTGTTAATTTAATTTATGCCCTGGTGGCGAGCATAGCTCTTTGGTAGCGTGTTCGATTCACACGACAGAGGTCTTCGGATCAAATCCTGTCAATGACATAGAATTTATGAAAAAAATATGTGTAGTTAATTTGAAATCAAATAAAAATTGCATTTGTTAAATAGAATTTGAATAAAAATTTAAAAAAATAGGTATAACAGAAATCGAACAGTTGAATTGAGTTAGAAGTAAGAAGAGGAATATTGGAACTTGAAAGAAGAATAAAGAAAAGAATGGTGTGAAGCTGAAAGTTAAATAAAATTAGAAATTTGAAAAAGAACAAGGTGGCTAAATGCTTAGAGTAAGCGAGGCCAAATAAAAAAAAAATGCCCCGTAAAATTGTTTTTTTTTTTAATTTTACTAGTACTACTTACTAATCTATTTTCTACATCTTTTCCAATGTAAAGGTTTAGTTGGTCCTTTTCACCCCACCCACATGTAAGTTATATAATCTGTTGAATCTAACTTAAAAATAACAATACGTTTTACATAACAATTAAATAACGTATACCTAAAATTTTGATAAAGTCTCATAAACTAAATGAACAACAAAAGAAAATACTTTGGTTATGAATTTTCAAAGATTGCCGTTTATCTCTTGATAGCGACGTTGAAAAAATCCAGGTGATGGCTAATTATACATCTTTTGCCCGCGGACTTTTAAATCCCGCTTTTCCCTATAATATTTGAAATAGGAGTTTTTTTTATTGTGTTTTATTGACCTAAAGTTAGCAACATATAGTCAACTCTTACTTAACTTAACCTAATTTTTATATTTTCAATCGAACCAAAAAATGATAAAATATTAACTAAAACTTAGATCTCTATAAATATTTGTTTACAATCAAACAAATATTGAGTAAAGTTTGTAGAGTATGGTTATATACTTATTTTTTTTTGAAAAATCATTGGGATTTATAACTGTAACCATGAATAAAACTAGCAATCGAAGAAAATAACCATTACAATAATTGCAGAACAGATATAAACATTTAATTGAATTAATTTTATCCTTATGACATTTTTATCATGGTAAAATCATAGTTTTAAAAGTATTCTCAATTAAACGTTGAACGTGTCCATCAGTGCTCATCCAAGCTATAATCCTAGACAAATCGAAATCAGGCGAATCAAAATGTGAACACGTCCGCAATTAGTCAAGCGTAGGGAAGGATATCCGAGTAGTGTATTATATTAATACACATTGCTCCATTGCTCCGTGGCGGGTGCGGGGCTCCCATTCTCTCTCCGTGAGCCGATGAAAATTCGTTTGAAGTCGCCGACGACGTCAAGTGGTCTGTCATGGGAAAACGGGCTCGATTCCAATGTTACTATGACTAGCGACTGGTTACTGGTTACTGCTGACTAGTGACAATCGCTAGAAATAAGAGAATGCGATCTGTGCAAAACGCCAATAAGACATGTGATACGGGAATTTCAAAAGGTTAGAGGAGATCCTAACCATTCGCTAAAATGTGCCTCAATATGTTTTTTGCATTGACGAATAATAAACTTACCATGAGATGTATATTACAGCTTTTGTATTTTTTCTTAAACTGAGACAGATTTCAAACTAAAGATCCTAACTAAACCTTAACAATATTAATATAATAAGCAATAGTGATGCGTGGTATCGTGCCTTAACGTAAATTGGAACTTTGCGAACCGTAATTTTAAATGATTTAAAATTTTTGTAAAATATTGTATTTTTGAACATTTTGAATCTAAAAAAATGAATTTATTGACAAATTTCTACTTTCTTAAAAATTTTGAAACTCATTCAAGTCGGTTGAACCATACTATCAAAAATGTCGAAGACATTTATTTGAACTACATATATAAGTAAACTTCAAACATTATAATTCTTACAATTAGTATGAAACCCATAGAAATGAAAACAAATACATATTGTACTTTTTATCAAAATCTTCATAAAATATCTGATAATGTGATGTGCATATTTCTTATGATTATTTTGAACGCCGAATGACATTTTTTTGAATCAGTTATTCATTCCATTAGTGCAAATAAAATGCTTTTTAATTCATTCAAATCGGATGCTTCGTTCTCTCAAAGACTAAAATGCCATTCATTGCACTTTTTGTCCCATATCTCTGAAACACCTCCAGCCTTTTGGCCTGATTTTGATATACTAAACTTATTACTTTAATGTGGGTTCTATTTGCTAATACCTAATTATGCCTAATCATTAATTAATACCTAATTATACCTAAGTATAATATACTTATAAATAATAAACTTTACTTTCGACTTTGGGCCGGCGGTGGCAATATCGGTTAGAGCGTAGGGCTAGCAGCAACTAGTACCAGGTTCGCTGGTTCGATTCCCGCTACCGCTGTAGCACGACATCAGGCAGCTTTGATGTCAAATTTTCACTTGGGTTTATAGATCACAATATAATTCCAAGTGAAAATCGTCCTTCGTGGACATAGCTGCAACATCCAATCGCATGTTAACTATTAGACGCAGGAGCTAATATCAAAAATATCCCACACATAAGAGAATGGTAAATCGATAGATTGCCTCTCATGAAATAAATAGTCATAAGTCTTAACCAACAGATTATAAAACATATAAGAGTTCTGATTGCTGTTCAAACATTTACAAAAAAAAAACTTTCGACTCCCAAAGTTTGTGTTCATAGGATTGAGCGGAGCTTAAAATACCACCGATATCTCAAAAACAAGTGATGTTAGAATTTTTATAACAACAGTATATAAAAGTAGAGGGCAAAAGATGTATAACTAACTATCACCTTTCTTATAACGTCGCTATCAGGAGATAAACGTCAATGTTTGAAAATCCATAACAAAAGTATTGTCTTTCGTCGTGGTGTCTTGATTGTGAGCACTGTTGTTTAGTTTGCGAGACCTTAATATATTTTTTAAGTATACGTTATTTAATTGTTATTCTTTAGATAGATTCAACAGATTTTCTATATGCCCTCTACAAATGCCTTCAAGTTGGTAGGGTGAAAAGGACCAATTGAACTTTTGGCAAAACCCTGGCGAAGATGTATACAATAAAAAAATAGTAAATAAAAAAGTAAATTAGGTTAAGAAATGCACTTTTACATGAGATAAATTAAATAATAGATATTCAAACTCTGTTGATAAATATTTCTTACGATATACCAGATCTAAGTGTTGTCTTTGTAAAAAACGTGCCCATGAAAGTTATATTACGCATTGGTTGAATATTGTAGATTGTAGCTATCATTTCGTAAAATCCCTTTGAAATGAAAAATAAAACTTGAGATCTGTTTGCCTTCTGGCTGTACCGTTTTACCACGTCTACGGGGTAAGATGACAATTATTTGAAAAATAACAAAAATAAATAAAATATAATAATGATGAATTAACTAGGTATTTTTTGAGCATAGTTAGATAGCATTTGTTTCATATGTAATATTGGTATTGATGTAGTTGGTTTGGTTTTCACGGTATAATTGCCAAAAGTCAAATTGGACCTTTGTGTTCTGTGACAGAACACAAAGGTCCAATTTCAGAACAGAACTTCTGTCGTACTTTATGTACCACATAAACATCGTCTAACAATGTTAATACAATGTAATCCAATAAACACGTTAGGCATGAAAAGGGGGATGGTGATTAAAGTTAAGATTTTTTCTTGCTGCTAAAAATATACGTGATGTGGGCTAGAGGGGTAGTTTTAAATATCTTCATATATCACCAAGGGAGAGGGAGGAGAAAAAATGTTTGAAAAAAGATCTATGTGCTCCTCAATTACATTTTCAGGATATGTACATATATTCGTTGATGTCTGCCGATCGAGCGAGCATCCGTGAAGCACGGGACGTACAAATTCGCATTCGTTCCCTAATACGAGCGCGGCCTAAGTGCCAAAGAGGCACTTTATCCGCTTAAAATGTTTAATACAGACCTAACCTATGTGACGGACGTCTGTGAACCGGTTCCGAGTCCCGTATCCATGTCGCCATTCCCTTTGATGTTCGCCGATTCAAACAATGTGCGTATTTCATCCGCAACGACGGCTGTTCAGCGTTTTTTTCGTTACCGCATTTATTTGTCGAACGTTCGTATGTTTATGTCGCAGTCATTGGGATGAGCGTTTTCTTATTTTATTATTTTCATCATTTCATTTTTATGTTTAATCGTTGCTTTGCAATAATGACGCTCATGTCGGAATCGAAGAGCAGCTGCTGATCTGGCATGAGATAGTCTGATACTTGAACAGATAATATTGGTTTACATTTCGAAAACATCGAATTCTACACGATATATTTAAATGTTACGGATTTTACATTGTTTATCAATATGTTCATGTTCATGGAATTAGCATGTCATTAAACCACATTAACCCGCTGCTATATTCATGTAGAATAGAGCGTATCTTAAAGGTAATAGGGTAAAATGGCCCACCACCCATATCCAAAAATGTTTGAAAATCCATTATAAAAGTAATTTCTTCCGTTGCTAGTTTTTTGGTTGTTAGCATTGTTGTTTAGTTTACGAGTTTAATATTATGTTTAGGTATTCGTTATTTAATTGTTTTATAAGATATATTGTCAACTTTAAGTGAGATAACAGTTTTCATATAAAAGCTTACACGCAGGTGGGGTGAAAATGACCAACGGAACCTTTACTCTGACAAAGGTGTAAACAATAAAAAATAGGAGATAAAAATGTAAATTCAGTGAAAAAAAGTAATTTTACAAGAAATTAAATAAATTAATAGTGATTCCAACTATGCTGATAAATATTTACGACGAAACACCAGATGAAGGCTATATGCAGTGTTATTTCTGTATAAAATGTTCCCACAAAATTATATTTTACATAAGTTGAATAATGTAGCTATTACTTCGTAAAATCCCTTTAAAGTTAAAAGACACTTGACCTATTCCCTCCTGGCTTTCTCATTTTAATTTTTTTAAAAATAGCAAAAAATAACATTTCTGAAATGATGAATTAGCTGGGAGTTTTACTGCACATAGTCAGGTAGTTGTTTGTTTCATGTGTGTTCTTTGTTGTGATATTATTGGTTTGGTTTTCACAACATAATTGCTCAAAGTCAAATTGTACCTTTGTGCCCTGCCCTACTCTAGGACCTGACTATTATAATAATGTTGAATTGACAAACAATTCGTAACAACATTCCGATGGTATTTTTTCGACGTTTCAAATCATTCTGAATCGAATGAACCAAATTTTGACAAAATATGTCTGTATGTGATTATGTATATGTATGTGTGCGAAAACCGATTTTTGACCTTTCGTCGACGATTTTCCAAAAACCGATTTCAAAAATGTAAACCCCATTCGATGTAACTCGATAAGGGCATGCGTTGATTAGTTTTGCGCGACAACCGGCCGCAGAAAAACCGTCCACGTTTTAGCTTCGTATCCTAAAACGATTTTAAAAATTCAAAAACCGTTCGAAAGATATTGGTTGGGAATCACGTTGATTAGTTTTTGGTAATGATCGTTCGGGCCGTTTCTTCGTGATCAACTGATGAAAATATTTTACGATGAAGCTTTTATTAACGAGATCATGGTCTTAAAGAATATACTAAAATATTATGGATATATCGCAAATCGGTTAATTTATCTATTTTTGATGATCAAAGTTTGAAAAAATGACTTGAGATAAAATTAAACCTTCCATCGACGTTTTTTCAAAAATGAATCGACTTCAAAAATTTGGAAAGTTAATGAGCCATTAGATAAAACTTGACCAGAACTTGCGTCGGTTAGTTCTTTTATGCGATCAGCTGAGCCGTTTCTTTAGAATTAGCAGAAAAATTCAATTTTTTTCACGCACGATTTTTAGTTTTTGGCAAAGACGGCAAGACTGTTTTTTGAAATCCGTTTTAAAATAAAATTGTTTGAAAAGTTCAATGAATCTTTATATTGCGATAGAGTGCATGATGTTAATGAGCACTAAATTATAGTCCTACGAAAATTTCTAATTCGTACCAACCTATAAAAATTAATTAAAATTTGCATTAATTTGCTACCCTTTGGAAAATAATTCGGGCACTTGTCTCATCTCTGTGTGATAAAATTTATTATTACAATTTGTGTAATAAGGCGAATATTGCAGCAATGTCGTATCAGGGCTATTTTTACATGAAAACATATTGTTATGTATATTTTCAAGTGAAAGCCGATGTCACTGCTTGACATCAGGCTGCTCGAAGCGAGTATTCAAACCGCGATCTTCGATTCATATCTCGTCGTTCTAGCCGCATATCTGCGATACAGCTCAGATTATGTAAATATCTGAAATATTATTAAATAACAAGCTATCATATAATAGCACAATACTAGAAAAGTATAAATTATAATTGCCGATCGGAATATAGATAATAGTATATACACCAGGTGGAACAGGATCTGCATATGAAACATAAAAGAGAATAATACAAAATACGTGTGTAATTCACATGCTCTATAAAGAGCCGAAATAAAAATCATGTTGAATTTCTACATACGATCCGATTTCTAAAGAGTTTTAGTTGAATGAACAGAAGCAAAAGCACGTGCGAACAATGCCTGAATGAGATATTCGCTTTTACTACAAAGACTGATCAAAGGGATCAAGCTTAATAGACGGACAGCTGGAGTACACAGAAAACATCCTCAATTTTTTTATTTGTACATTTAGTTAACTGTTATCATTAACTTAATGCACAAATAAAACAATTGAGGCTATTTTTATTACACCCAATTTTTAATATATCTACAAGATTTTCTTTTACGTATTTTGTAGCATAATTTATAGGATATATTTAACACATACAACATTTTTTGACGTATTAAATAATGTTTCTATTATTTTAATTTATACAAATTCATGCCTAGGACCTTTGTTCAATGTTCCTGTTATATAATAATAAAATCCTTTCATGCATTTTTTTTTTAATTTTTATATAATCACAATCTGCCTGGTAAGATATTCAATAATTTTGGTGACAAATATGTAGATCAAATATTTTAAAATGCTATCCAGTGATAGTCATTTTAAGTCTGAAAATAGATGAGATACAGAAAAGTAATAATAAGTCAACATTACATGTTAATTTGCTAAATCTAAATGATTTGTTTTTTTGAGGCTTTTAGGGATGTTTAATGAAAACGTCATTTGAGTCCTTTGCAAGTTTAAATGAGGCAAGTTGATTTATACAATATTAAAGTCTAATTTTGAACTTAGGTGCTCTTCTGTTACCAGGAACATATTAGAATCATGGTGGATCATATATGCATAACAATTATCTGATGCAAGGTCGAATTTATTTATGTAAATATTTTTTGCTCAATCTATAAATATTTGATCGTTCTACTGAGAAAGATCATCTGAAGAGGTATAGATTGTGAATAAACCTTAATGGATATGTACATACAAAGTTTAACTCAAACTTAGTTGTTATATTAGTACAATTCATTACTATTTTAGTTATATGATACAAAATTGCATAAAGTTCACTAATGAGAAGTGATAACATGATTCGCTAATGTTTTATTTTCTCCATATGTCAAATCATTTTGAATCCTTTGGCATATAATTTTTGAAAAGTATGTGAATGTATGTATTTGAGCTATTTTTTTCTAAAATATGAAAAAAAAAACAAATCTGAATAACTAATACTAATTTATTGTTAAGATCAGTCGGGCCATTTTGTTTAAATTAACAGATATTTAAAATAAAAACATTCGATTGCTATTGATAGCGAGAGCTACTGATTTTTTCGTTAAGGCAGGTTTCAAAGATTTAGGGCAAAAAGTGCCAAAAATAGCAACTAAATTTTTGAGATAACGGAGCGTTCTATTTGAATGATCCAAAAATCGTTTTATTTGTATTGAACTGATAATTATTGGAAAGGCAAGTCTAGCGGTTTTAGAGATCCAATAAAAAAATAAAAGAAAATGCCATTTGGCGGTCAAAAACGATCATTAAACATATGCATATCAAATTATCAGATATTCTATTGAGATTTTAATAAGAATAAAATTTTATTTACATTTTTTCTAAGTTTTGAAAACATTTTCAATCTTTTTTAAAAAAAATCATTTTCGGTACGGAAAGTTCCAGCAATTTGTCTTAAGCCACGATGCCAATATGCACCACTAGCTTATGTTTAATATGATAATGATGGATTCGAAGGTTTTTCGTTTTTTGTGAAATTATTAATATGCAAGCTACAAAAGCATTCGAGAATTTATTTCGAGGGTTTCAAATGCCATGTGGATATCAAACAGCTGAACTCCTGTTTTTATCACCGGCTCTTCGTCTATAAGCGTACTTCACGTTACGCATAATTACGACAAAAGCACTGGCATATCAAAATTAACAATACAATTTTTTGAAAGGTACCCGACAATACTCGAAGTGTACATTGAGGGTATCAAATAATCATAATCCGACTAGACCAGAGTAGGTATAATTCGCTATGGAGCAGAAAGGCTGAAATCCGTTGATCTGTGCCGACAATTAACAATGACAGACGACCAGGATAATATGTAATATTGCACAATGTATGCGCTCAGACGAAACTGGTTGTGTCGGAACTTTATTATTAATGCGTTTGTGTTGTAATATGCAGGGTCATTCATTGTCGATTGCGGCTAATTCATGCATTATCAGGCTCTTTGTAAGGCTACTTTGAGTTTTCATTCGGGTTTCGCCTTATTGTATCTGATTGTGGGTATTAATTTTCACTGTTATTCATAGGAAAGCTCATTTCTGATTAGTAAGTAATATAATATTAAATTACAAAATATTTTCTCATATAAGTTATTTTTTGGACATACCATCTATAAAATATTCTAAATTCTATACTATATCTAATATTCACAATCAATTCTATTACATGAAGGTATAAAAACATTTGTATACAATATAACTTGTACATAAATACAAATATAGTGACACTGGCAATTTTTAATATATGATAAAATTGTATTATTAAAAGAATATAATATAAAAACTAAACTAAAGTTATAACTATTAATTAACTACTAAGTTCTATTAAGATTAAGAAATATGAAAATGATAATGAATATAAAATATCATTATTAAAGATAAAGTAAAAATTATATTTAATATAAAATAGGATAGGGCAAGGCACAAGGATCCAATTTGACTTTGGGCGATTGTATTGTAACCAAACCAATTACATCGTAACAAATTACACATATCAATCCAACAATTATCTGACAGTGTTCAGTAAGACTAGCAGCATCATTGTAGAAATGTGATTTTTTACTGTTTTTTTCAACATTTTATTACCTTGTCCTTTTTACCTCATAGACAGGGACAAATTGCGACGGCTAGTGGTAAAACAGGTCCAATGTAACATTTTAATTTTAAAGGGATTTTACAAAATAAAAGCTACATTATTCAACCAATGCAAAATATAATTTTAATGTGGCCATTTTTCACTGAGATAACACTGAAAATAACCTTGATCTGGTATGTAGTCAAAAATATTCATCAGCAGAGTTGGAATAACTATTTATTTAATTTATCTCTTGTAAAGTTGCTTTTTTTATTTACTATATTTTATTTTTTATACCTTTGTCAAGATAAAGGTTTAGTTGGTCCATTTTACTCCACCCAAGAGTCAGATTTTAGAGGTTATATAAAAAAACGGTTGAATCTAACTTAAAATTAACAATGCATCATATAAAACAATATAATAACTTATTAAGGTCTCGTCGTAAACTAAGCAACAGTGCTAACAACCTGAAAAACTGAAGACGAAAGAAAATACTTATATGATAGATTTTCAATTTCAAACATTGACACCGATAGCAGTGTTGTGAGAATCAAGAAGATAGCTGGTTATACATCTAGTTTCAACTATTGTTGTTAATTTTTTTTTAACTTTGATAGAGATATCACTCTATCCTATATAATTTTTTATCTATACTGAAAAAAAAGTAATTAAGAAAGTAAAAAACTATATTTAATATAAACGAAATCAGTAAAGTTTAGTTACTGGTTAATTCAGCGGTTTCCAACCTTTTCTTCCTTGCGCCCTCCTTTCGAATGAAAAAAATATTGCGCCCCCCCCTCTTCTTATTTTTCTAACAATTTAATTTAAATATACTTAATATAACTGAAATTATGCCAAATAATACACAGTATTATAAAAAATATACATACAAACATAACTATTTATTATAAGAATTTTCTGTTTCACATAAGTAAGATCTCACAAATGGCAATAAAATTTTTAAAGTATTATTTGTCAAAGCAGGAAAATTGTCCTTTACCGTTGTAACCAAAACTCAACAATATATTTTCGTCCTGAAACATCTGCTTCAATGTGCTATCACTAGATAAATCAATTATAATTTTCTGCTCTGCTGTTGAATGACCAATATCATCATGTTTCTCAATGACAAATGGATTTCTAATCCATTCGTATTTGGACGTAATTAGATAAAGTAATGCGAAAATTGGTTTCTTAGACTAGTCATATGACTGATATAATAATAAGATCTTTACTTACTTCTATTTCATCAGTAACACAAGTATTTTAAAAGTGGGAAACATATTAAAGTTATAAAGTTATTTGATACTAGCTATACACAGTTCTAATTTTTTCATAAAAGCCGTAATCTTGTCTTTCTGAACAAAAGCACGAATTTGAGATCCTTGCATTGATTTATTTAAATCGCTAAGTCTTTGAAAAATATCAACTAAATACGCAAATTTTGCGAAGAACTTTGTGTCCTAAAACAAGATTACTCCGTCTCTTTTGTTATCAGCAAGAAATATAGCAATTTCTTTTTTGAGCTCAAACACTCTCAGAAGTACTTTAAGTATTTTGCTGATTTGTTTTTGACACTTACTCAGCATTTAAAAATAATATTTTTGAAACAGCTTCGCACCCCCCTTGGAACGGTATGGCGCCCCCCCAGGGGGGCGCGCCCCACGGGTTGGAAATCACTGGGTTAATTACTTACTAACTTATATTCTGATATGTTGAGAAAATAATTATTTCAAACTAATGGTGTAAAGTCTGCTCTACCATTGAAAGTAATTTCAAAAATATTAAATAAAAATAATATGGTATGGAACATTTCATTATCTAACAATAAGATTCAAATATTGAGTTTTTTCTATAAGCTGAATAATTAAATTTCATTGATAAAACCAGTTATTATCAGATGTGAGTGCTTCACTTAGTTTATTTACTGTGTTTATAATTCAAGAAGATTGAAGTCAAATTTAAATGTTTCGTTATGGGATTGATAAAATAAAATACAAATAATAGAAAACACACAAAGTTGTTAAAATGCTATTTTAGTGATGAAAGCTTTCATATTCTAAAAAGCTTTGCAGAGCAGAGAATTTTTTTAATTATTTTTATTTTTTTCTGATATTTTGCTTGAAGCCTTAAAAATACTCATAATTGAATACTGTAGGCAAAGTGAAAATAAAAGTTTCTATAATGAACTGACAATGAGAACAAACAGCTTTAACCGAGCTTTTAGAACTTAATGTTAGAGTGCGGTGAATAAAACATTTTTTAGATAACTATAGTGATATTGAGCTAGTAATTCATACATCAATTTAAATTATTTTTAATATGAATACTCAGAAATTTAGATACTTGGGAAAAATTATATGCTATATTTCAAACATTTGGCATACCTTTTAATAAGAAAAAAATGATGTATATATTTGTATGTATTTTTGTGTGTGTATGTATGTTCGGATATCGATTAAACATTCGATTCATATTAATAAGGAGACGTGACGATTATTAGATATGATATGATTATGAGATATGGAAAATTGTCAGAATTTCACTTTTTTAGAGAACGGAGCGTTTGATTTAAATTCAAAAAACATTTTATTTGTATTGACAAACTGAAGAACTGATTAAATTTGTGGTAAGGCAGAAATGCAAATTTCTGTCAAAAATAATCATTATGCGCATCAAATTATCATATATTTTATAGATATTTTAACAATAAGTACAAATTTTGTTTGCATTTCTATGGGTTCCGTACCAAGATTTATAATGTTTAAACATTAGACTACGACGCGGCGCTTACGCGCCTTGACATTTCGTTTTAAACAGCTACGCATCGCGATTGATTTGAAAAAAAAAATCACGAAATTTTATGGATGCGCCACGCACTTCGAAATGTTAGCACCGATAAAATTAGAATTATCTAGCTATTACAAAAAATGCATTGGAAGCACGAATTAATAATTATTCATCTTTCTAAACACTATTTAGTCAATTGCCTTAATTTATCAAGAGTTTTTAACATATGTCATTATAAGGACGTCTATCGTCTGTCCGATCCCGAATCAATTTCGATTAATCGGCCTATTTTTATCTTCAAACGGCAAACACACAAATACTTTGACCTCAGATTTTAAAAGATAAATATTACTAATGTCCGGAAAAATTCATTACTCATATATAGAAGCAACCCGAACTGTATTTGTTATATCCGAAAATGATAAAGCAATTCTTCAATATGGAACATGACGAACACCGCAATGTCTGTCTAACGATTTGATTTTATTTATTAAGAATAATTATCGATAATACTATTTAAAATTATTCTGAAATAAATTGAAAATTTGTTTTATAGGTTTTCTTAAGAACGTAGAACCTGATATTATATTCCTAATATTATAATATATTCTGAATTTACGTCTCTAACATGATAATTAACTGCAGTAGTAAACTGTAAAGTGACTTAAGTTTAAAAACAATCAATCATATATTTAGTGGAGTCTCTAATTTCAACCGCGGCTAATTAGTGAGGCGATAATGTTCACTTCGTATTTGAAATAACACGATTTTCGATATAATGCCTTTTGACGCGTTTTACATGCATAATTTAGTTCAGGACAGAGGGTACATAATTGCAGTGGTGGCTGCAATTTTAAACAGAAAAATCCTATAGTAAAAACAGCACTAAATTAACCGGAGTCTATGGTAGAAGCGAGAGATGAGCAACTGATTGGGGCATGATCGATGTTGTTCGATATTTTGAAATTGATTCACACACACAACACACACACACAACACACACACACACACACACACACACACATATATATATATATATATATATATATATATATATGGCGTAACGATTAAGCGCACTGCCTTGTGTAGACAGGGTTGTGAGTTTAAATCCCCACTGTGGGTAATCTAATATAATTCTGTAGTGATTCACTACTAGTGATATTAATTTTCACTTGATATTATAGATCAATCAAATATGTTTCTAACTGAAAATAGCCTATTGCGGGCACTGCGGTGTGAAATGGCAATGGGAAACCTCTTATGCTATTTTTCCCTGAATCGAGTTGGAGTTTAACATGGCTCACGGACCTGCCCTAGGGTAGTACTGCCCATTATTATTAACTTAACCATGTGTTTGGGTGTGTGTATATCTGCATATATATATAAATAAGTCGGGTTTTCCTTCCTGACGAAATAACTCCAGAACGAACCGATTTCGACAATTTTGCATTCGTTGGAAAGGTCTCGGGTTCCGCAAAGTTTATAGCTAAGAAAATTAGTGGTGCATGGCATCGTGCTTTAATTGCTGAAACTTTACGCACCGTATTTAAAAATTTGTGTAATGAAAATAATCAATAATTGTTTTGAATAATTTCAAATAGATTATATACATATATGTAAAAATAAGTTGGGTTTTCCTTCCTGACGAAATAACTCCAGAACGCACGAACCGAATTCGACAATCTTGCATTCGTTGGAAAGGTCTCGGGCTCCGCAAGGTTTATAGCTAAGAAAATTAGTGGTGCCTTAATGCAAATTGCTGGAACTTCACGCACCGTATTTAAAAATTCGAGTAATGACATTAGTGAGAATTATCAGAATTATGCTTGGTGAACTCAACGAGCAATTCTTGCCGCAAAGAATAATGATGCACACGCGATGAATTGCACCATTTAATTAGAAATTGCTGGCGATTTGGTGACATACCAATGATTCTGACAGGTCTTTCGTTTGACTTCAAACTATTGCAATTTTCAGTTCGTTGTATTTATATAACTAAAGCGACTTTTCAAAGTACAGAAATTTTGCAGGATTGAAATTAATTCAAAATACTCACTGAAAACTAATATATGCACTCTGTAAAAATTATAATTGATATTTTAAGTTATGAATATTTTGAGTTATAGGCGTAAATTAAATTAAAAAAATATTTGGAAAAGAAACCGAGGCATTCAAATTTAGAAAAATGAAAGTATAAATAAAATAATCTATTCAGAAAAATTAAAATTATATAAATATATTCATATATATTATTAGATATAAATTTATTACTAAATAATTTAGTTATGGATTTAATTTTCAGTATATAAATTTATTCTGCATACAAATATATATTGCTAAATATGTTACTAATTTAGAAAATATATTGCAGTTAATAAAAAATGTGAGAATCAAAGAAAATAATTCTAATAATTTGATAATTGTGATAATTCTGAGACTCTGTTACAAACTCAATGAAAGTCTATTAGAAAGTCCACTAGAATTATTATCATACTTGTTTCAATTATAAATAAGGTTGATGAAATAAAACAAATTTCGACGATGTATATAGAGGTAAAATATGCACTGCTAAAGCATGTCAAATATTTATCCAGCTTTTAGATGTCGAAAATGCACCACATTCTGTAGATTATTTGTCTTTTACTTTAATCGTCGATTTAGCAGTATTATTTGTGCATGTTATTAGTGGTGCGTAGGTATCATAATTTATCTTATCCTTTTTTCTACATTGTTTATACATCACTTTCTGCATTTAATACTTCTTATCGTATGCTGTCGTGCCCTGTACTTTATGTGCAAGTAACTCAACATTTGCATTCTTCGTCGATGCCCGTCATTTCATTACTACTATTTTATTTCCGATGACTTGGCCCAGAAGGCTCTTTTTCCCAATAAAGGTCCGATCCAATTTCCGTTTCGGTTGATCATGCTGGAGGGAAAAATGCAACTGCTTCTTAAAACGCTCACTATTTTCGAATGATTCGAAGTTCGTGCCTTTTCCACCCCTATGGCACGCACTCCGTTGTACGGGTGAAACATTTATGTATTTTTAAGTATTATTCAGTGCTAGTAGTTTTATTTTACGAAATAACACATAATTGTAAGTTTGGTCGGCATGGGCGTGGCGAAGGCAACCTTTCGTTCGCGGCTTACCTTTGATGAATCGATTTAAGAATAGGTTATAAAACGTCCATATAATAAAATACTCGGAACACAATATGGCATTGTATAATATTATAATTTTTCCGTGGAAACCTAATTAATGTTATGAAACAAAGAGGGACTATGATGTCTGATGGATCTATCATGAAACGTTGCTGTTCGGCGTAAATTTCGAACCATAGTTCATTACATAATAGTTTGATGACTTTAAAACGTCTCCTTATTAAATCACACTGAATTTGTTTTTGTTTTTCTATTTCACATTGTTTTTCTATTTTAACTAATTCCTATTCTTTTCTATATCAATAACTTCCAGAGGGTGGTTCAAATACGACATCACAATTGGCACATAGTAAAGTGACCATATTTTTTTGCATGAAATCCGGAACGGTTTATAATGTGCGTAAGAACGGGAGAGGGGAGAGGGTGTTGAGCTAAAAATGTACATGCACCTTTTTTTGGTTCAAATTTTCTACTTGAAATATATTTAAAAAAATATTGGCAATCAAAACATTTTTAAAAATCCGGGACAATCCGGGACAAAACACTTAAAACCGCGACAAATATTGCTTTTATAAAAAGCCGGGACGCAACGCGGAAAATCGGGACTGTCCCGGGCAATCCGGGACGTATGGTCACTTTACAGATCGACATTTTGCAAGCCAATTTTCATTTGACATACTGCTAAAACATACAGTTAGTTAAAACAACGTTTTTACCTATTCCATAGTTGAAAAGTAAAATATGGCAAATATGTTGTAGGGGAGAGTGGGTACAGTTGTGCCAGGGTTCGGTAGTGACAGACGTCATAACAGCTAAACTATACTGATTTTGACATGGGGTTCAAAGGGCAAAATATAAAGTATGATTGTTCGAATAAGTTCCTATTATTGCTTTCAGTCAGTGCCTTACATCAACATGATTTTAGTCCGCATTGATTTTAAAAAGTTATGTTCGAAGTCTTTGAACAGTAATTGTTAATTTTATACAGATAGATCACTTTGTTTGTTATTTTGCTGTAAATTGAACATTAGTAGTTAATTACCAGCGATTAGTTTTCACTTAAATAATTTAGTTCACTTACATTGATGATTTGTTATTAAAAGTGTGCGGTACGGTTGTGACAAATTTTGTGGGTACGGTTGTTACATGTATTTCTTGTTCTTCTTGGTAGAAGATAAAAACAGATTGAAAAAAATCTAACTTAACTAACAAAGACAACATTGTAAGACAAAATACAAAAGAGAAAGGCAAAGCAATATTCAATATAAGAAAAAATCACAAAGAATTCTTCTTAACTTTGTTGAAAGCGAAGCGAAAAAATGCAAATATTGCCGTTTTTGAGTGAACGGAACATCCGATTTGCATGATTCAAAAAACATTTGATTCGTATTGACGTAGAGATGTGCTAGTTCGTTTGTGCAAAAGCAGATTCAGGCGCTTTGAAAATACGGAGGAAAAAGGGCAAAAACAAGCAGCTATTGAAAGAATGGCGCATCCGATTCGAATTATTCAAAAAACATTAAACCTAGACTACACTATCACCTTCATATCATTATGGCGATAATGTCGAATAAGTGATTAATATACTTCACCAACGTCGAATTATTTAAAATAGTTTCTAGAATGTTTGAAAAGACATTTGTTTTAATTCTCAAGTTATTTGAATATTTTATTTATATTAAATAGAAAATTCATGACTTCTCAGAGAAAAAGTTAAGTTCCAGCAACTTATGTTGAAGTGCGTTGTCTATTCTTACTTTTGTCGAAGGATCAAATAGCTGCTTTCATCGTAGAGCAAACTCAAATTAATAATTACCGGATTCGGTGTGAAATAACCTAATGAAATGAATGCTGCCCGATTACAGTTCTTTTACAATGTTGTGTTAATCCGGCCGAGGCGATTCATCGTTGCGTCATTGGCCGCTTATTCCAGATACGTTTGCCCGGAAACGTCTCTTTTGAAATGTAATCTCCCGCGGTAAAAAGGAGATTCACGATATAGAGAAGATTACCGCTATCTGATCGATTCACGGCGGATGCAGGATATAGTTTTTGCTCAGACCAACAGCATGATCTATAATTAACTCTTAATAAAATGTGTTTTGACTAATTCATTATTTTTGCATCGTAATTAATGCAGCTTTACTTCCGTGCGGAATAAGTTAAGTAGTCAAAACTCTTCGGTGCAATTCGAAAAATACTATAGGTTCTATATATTACATTTTTGACACAGTCTCTAAAAAATTGAAAATTATAACATACATTTAATTGTATGTTAAATTTAATAGTCTCACATTTCTTTTACTCTCCTGTTTTTTTGAATGTAGTACATATCTGCTAGTTTTTTTAATATAGTGTTGGAAATTGGACTTTTTTTGATCAGCAATAATTTTGTTAATTAATAAATTAAATGGTAATCTGAACATTTGTCTACGTGAAAATACTAAAATACTATCCTTAAATACGATGGATCAGTCATAAAATGAAATCATACGAGAAAAGGGTGAATGTCACAACGGTCTTGGGGTGACATAAATATAGAGTAAAAAACAATAGCTATAAACATCAATAATATGTAACAAAACACAACATAAATATTTAAACAAAACTAACGAATATAATATAGCAATATATAACAAAACGTAATTTTTTAAACAATGTTTACAATTTTTTTTTTGTGAAATGTTTACTTTTCTTGTATTGAATTATTCTTTTTCACTCGTATTTTGCCTTCGTTAAGTTAATTTTCTGTTTAATCTTCACTCGAAAAGGGCAAAAAATACATATCACAACCGTACCCACAAAATTTGTCACAACTGCATGCAACGCACACTTTTGAAAACATATCATCATTATGACTGATCTACGTCTAAATGGTCAACGTACAGCAAAATAACAAACTAAGTGATTTAACTGTGTACAATTAACAGTCATAATTAAAAAATTCAAACATAAAAACTTACTTTTGACTCTTTAAAAGGTGTATATTTATATAAGGCATTGACTGAAAGCAATAATATGAACTTGTTCGAAAAATCATACTCTGCCTTTCTCACTTTGGACCCTGAAAATTTACCGTACACTAGCACACCCGTATCCAGCTTCCCCTACGCATTTTAAAAAAATAAAAAAATTGTTCAAAAAATCATACTCTACCTTTCTCACTTTGGACCCTCAAAATTTACCGTACTCTGGCACACCCGTATCCAGCTTCCCCTACGCATTTTAAAAAAATAAAAAAATAAAAAAATTGGGAAAATAAAAAAAAATGTTCGGGGCGGTCAACCCCTTCCACTTGAATACAATCAAAATATGCGAAAACCTATTTGAGAATACACCTAATAGTTTTTAAAATTTTCACGGGGATCAGATGTATGATTTATGAATGCATCAGACATACACAGATAGACAGGCGGACAGACATACATCCATATATATATATATATATATATATATATATATATATATATATAAATTATTTAAATTATTTCAAGTTTGCTTCTATAAAACAATTACTCAATATTCAATGAATCGTGACTAATTGTGAATTCCTATTTTATTAATGCTGTGAAGAACTTCTTAACTTGCAACATGTACAATTTTTCTTTTGCTAAATTTAGCAATGCTTCTACTTCACTAAATAGTAAAAAACGCAATAATATAATCTGCTTAGTGTTGAGGCATAACCTTCAAATCTTGTTTCTTGTTTTTGCTTGCTCCATTTAATGTTTATTTTACCGCTGGACCTACACTCCCAAAAATCGGGATTCAGTAATCAGTTCTTCTCTTGTCAATACAAGTAAAATGTTTTTTGAATTATTAAAATCGGACACTCCGTTCTCTTAAAAACCGAGTTACCGTTTTTGGCAATTTTTGCGCCGTATCTTCGGAACGGCAAGACCTGCCTCCGCCAAAAACTAATCAGTACGTCTCCTTATCAATGCGAATAGAATGTTTTTTAAATTATCCAAATCGGTGATTCCATACTGTCGAAAATGTCGAAAACATTTTTTTGAAACATTTAAATAAACTTTTTAACATTTAAATAATATATATATATACATATACATATAAATATATATACATATATATATATATATATATATATATATATATATATATATTTATATTATATATTAATATATATTAATTTAAATAATTTATATATATATATATATATATATATAATATATATATAAATTATTTAAATTATTTCAAGTTTGCTTCTATAAAACAATTACTCAATATTCAATGAATCGTGACTAATTATGAATTCCTATTTTATTAATGCTGTGAAGAACTTCTTAACTTGCAACATGTACAATTTTTCTTTTGCTAAATTTAGCAATGCTTCTACTTCACTAAATAGTAAAAAACGCAATAATATAATCTGCTTAGTGTTGAGGCATAACCTTCAAATCTTGTTTCTTGTTTTTGCTTGCTCCATTTAATGTTTATTTTAACTCTATGATACGCAAAGATGATTTTAAGTCTAGCATGTAGCATTTATTACCAGAGTCTTCAAAAGTGTGAAACAATCGGCTACAGAAGCTAAAATTCAATGTGCTTTAATTGAATATTGTAATTGAGGAAGGAGTACATTTAAATATAATAATTTTCTTTGAGTATTTGGACTCTTCAATTACATTGCATAATTAAAACATTTTTAACGGTAGAAAAAAAAGCTTCTTATTTGATATTAGTAATAATTATTTATTATCATTTCAATTATTTCATTGATAAAACAATCGATTGGGTTGCCATGTCCTTTAAGTCAGCTCAACAGCTTATATTAACTGTGAATTATTTTTGTGATATTAGATTGTAAAATTTATTAGGAGTTACTAATGTTATAAGGTACTTTGTTTTGTACTTTGTATTATTAACTTCCCGTAGGGCAATTTATAGTAATCGCAAAAAATCGAAAATAAAAATTTTTGTATATCTTTACGTTTCAAAACCTTCTGAACATTTTGTCATGCTTTAGAAAAAATGGATGTATGTGTGTGTGTGTGTTTTCGTCGACGTTTTCGGGAAAACGGATGAAGCGATTTGAATAATTCAAAAAACATTCGATTCGTATTTACAAGGAAACGTGCTTATTAGTTTTTGGCAGAGGCAGGTCTAGCCATTTCGAAGATACGGGGCAAAAAGTGCCAAAAATGGTAACTCGGTTTCTAAGAGAACGGAGCGTCCGATTTTAATAATTCAAAAAACATTTTACTTGTATTGACAAGATGAAGAATTAGTCAAATTTTTATGATGGCAGGTCTAGCGGTTTCGGAGATCTAGTAAAAAAAGTAAAAAAAAATGCCATTTGGCGGTCAAAAATGATCATTAGACATATGTAGGTACATCAAATTATCAGATATTTTACAGAGATTTTAACAATAAGTATAAATTTTGTTTACACTCCTATGGGTTCCGTTCCGTACCAATGATTATCCGTTAGGGGGCGTCCATTAATCACGTGAGGTTCTTAGGGGGAGGGGGGGTTTGCCAAAAAATCACGAAATATCACGTGGGGGAGGGGGATCTAGCAATATATCACGTGTATTTATGTTATTTACTATTTTTTATAAAAAGTTCATACATTTTCAAAAAAAAAAAAAATTACAGATTTTTCACGTTACTAAAAATACACGTGATGTTTGCTGGGGGAGGGGGGGTAATTTTGAATATCACGAAATATCACCAAGGAGGAGGGGGGGTCTAAAAATCCTTAAAAACTCGCTCACGTGATTAATGGACGCCCTCTTAGACGGCGACGCGGCGCTTATGCGCTTTGACATTTTGTCTCTATGCAGTTAAAGCAGTACCATTGCTTTGAAAAAAAGTTCAGAATTTCCAAAATATGTCAAAATGAAGAAAACATTTTTTTTTCCAAAAAAATTTTTTTCAAAAAAAAGTATTTTTTTGTTAAATTTATAGTTTCTCAAAACTCTAATGTTAATCTTTTAAAAAAAATAATAATTTTTGGTACGGGAAGTTCCAGCAATTTGCCTTAAGGCACGATGCCATGCACCCCACTAGTTTATTTGTTATAATCAATATGAGCATAAGCATAAATACTATAACATGATTATTAGTAGTGCATATGTAACAAGAAAATTTGTCGATTCAATTTATCACGTGATACCATTTAGTGGTGGCTAATATTTTCACTTTAAAATATAGTTTACAATTAAAAATATCATTTCGTGCATTGAAAAGTCGGATGACAATTGTATTGTCTCTATATTGACCATGGCACTTGTTTTCATATTTGCATATTTCATTTGGTTTAATTACTTTGCTGAATATAATATCCAAAAAAATTTTAGTTTATAAAAATGATTTGGCGATGTTTAATATCATTAATATTATTTTTAACTTCCCGTAGAGCAAGTTATAGTAATCGCAAAAAATCAAAATTGAAAATTTTTATATATCTCTACGTTTCAAAGGTTTTTGAACATTTTGGCATACCTTAGAAAAAATGGATGTATGTGTGTGAGAGATCAGCGGTGCTGATTAGTTTTGTCGAAGGCAGGTCTAGCCGTTCTGAAGATACGGGGCAAAAAGTGCCAAAAACGGTAACTCAGTTTTTAAAAGAACGGAGCGTCCAATTTCAATAATTCAAAAAACATTTTACTTGTATTGCCAAGATAAAAAATGATTAAATTTTTGGAAAGGCAGGTGTAGCAGTTATGGACTCTCAATAAAAATAAGTTAAAAAAAAAAGCCTTTTGGCGGTCAAAAATGATCATTAGGCATATGCACATCAAATTATTAGATATTTTATACAGATTTTCGTAATGTGTACACATTTTGTGTAAATTTTATTGGGTTCCGTACCAACATTTTTATTTTGAAGTTTATTTAAATGTTTCAAAAAAATGTACTCGACATTTTCGACAGTATGGAATAACCGATTTGGATAATTTAAAAAACATTCTATTCGCATTGATAAGGAGACGTACTGATTAGTTTTTGGCGGAGGCAGGTCTTGCCGTTCCGAAGATACGGCGCAAAAATTGCCAAAAACGGTAACTCGGTTTTTAAGAGAACGGAGTGTCCGATTTTAATAATTCAAAAAACATTTTACTTGTATTGACAAGATGAAGAACTGATTACTGAATCCCGATTTTTGGGAGTGTAGGTCCAGCGGTTATGGACTCTCAATAAAAATAAGTTAAAAAAATGTCATTTGGCGAACAAAAATTATTATTGGACTTATTCACATCAAATTTTTAGATATTTTATAGAGATTTTCATGATGTGTACACATTTTGTGTAATTTTTTTGGGTTCTATACCAAGATTTTTAATTACGGTATGGGAAGTTCCAGCAATTTGACTTAAGGCACGATGCCATGCACCCCACTAGTTTTATAATGAGCTTCAAAAGTCATCTGGAGATTTGCTGACAGATGCTGTGTCCATCAAAAACTGAGCTTAGTTAGATTCTTTTTGTGATACGTCAAGCAAGTTGCAAAAACACGCGGCAAATGCGTTAGATAGCGGAACGGTAACCTGCCGCTCGACCCGACCCGCAATGCTATCCCTCCGGTTGCTTTTAGATAGAGAGTCTACGGTAATAGCAGATCTTGGTAAAGGCATCCAATTTGATTTCTACACATGCCAAAGATGCACAATATTTTGTCCGAGGAATTAGATAGATTCTGCCAAATAATAATTAATTAAGGAAATTAAGAATCATAAGAAAGTACTATATCACTAAAGATCTAGAGTAAAAAGTAAGCGTACAAATCAACTTGGATAAATTTGTTGTCATCTAAATTTATATATGTCGAGCGAAAGTTTTTTATAAATTGAATTCTTAACTTAAAATTAAAATTGAAAATCGAAAATAAAAAGTTTCGCATATCTTTACGTTTTGAAGGTTTTTGAACATTTTGGCATACCTCAGAAAAAATTTTTTCGGGCGCACGAATCAATCGATTTGAATGGTTCAAAAAACATTCGATTCCTCTTGATAGGGAGATGTGCTGATTAGTATTTGGCAAAGGCAGGTCTAGCCGTTAAGGAGATACAGAGCAAAGAGTGCCTTAAATAGACAGCGAGAATTTGAGAGAATGAAGAATCCAATTTGAATGATCTAAAAACATTCAGTTCACAATGATGGGGAGAAGTGGTGATTAGTTTTTGGCAAAGGCAGGTCCAGCCGTTTTAAAGATACGAAGTTAAATGTACAAACAATGACAGTTTTTAAGAGAGCTAAGCATCCGATTTGAATAATTCAAAAAACTTTCTGCTTGTGTTGACAAAACGGTTTTTGGATTTTTTTTTTAATTTTTTTTGTATATCGAAAATAATTCAGATTTTAATTTTAATTTTTGCTAAAGTTCTAAAGCTCACTTATATACTTTAAATAAATAATTTTAACTTTGCAATTTAGTTTATATAATTCTTACAAATATTAGATATTTATTTATAATAATCTATTTGAAAACATTTAATATTCCTCGAACATTTCGTTACGGTACGGGAAGTTCCAGCAACGTGCTTTAAGGCACAATGCTATGCACCACAAGTATTTATTTGATTCGCAATATAAATTCACATTTTACTTGAATATTTGTAATTCATAACTTGTCATTCTAAATTACCAGCAATATTATATCTAATTTGTACGGTCTTAAAAAAATATAATCTATCTAAGGTTTAATTATTGTAATTTGCTAATAAATATATTGGTTACAGTTTGGGCAATCAGAGTTAAAAGTGCAAGCTAGAACAAGATGTTTAATATTGTAAATATCTGCATATATTTTTTATACTTCTGAAACTTAAAAGTTCTTTGAGCTTGTTGTGATAACTTGCTAATGACGTGACTTTATAGATGACAACCCATCTATTGGCCTATTTCTTCTCGATGAATTTATTATTTAAATAACTACAACACTAATGACTTTTAAAAAAATCCAGTAATTTCAGTGAGGGGTTATTTTTACTTGGAAACACATGTCACTGGTGCTTGATATCGGGCTGTGCAAGTCGAGTAACAAAACTGGAACGTTTGATTGGAAGCCCTCAGCTCTAACTACTGAAAATATGTATGGAAAAAATCATAACATTGAAAATATTTAATTCTAAACCCAGCTTTCAGTGACCAATTACTGTTGATCAATAACAGTTGATGCTATTTTAAATATAGGAAAAGCTTTAGAAACACTACTTGTATAAGGCCGTGTGCTTCAAAGTTAATGTACGTTTGATAATAACACGTGATATTGATTAATGTTTTAATTTATGAATTTAAAATGCTTTAATACTTAAATTGTATTTAACCCGCCACTCGGTGTAAAATATATAGTTACTTTTCTAACAACAATATTTTATGACATGCATCACTACAACACTAACTGTTGCAATCTTAAATCTAGTTTTTAGGAAATTCTAACCCGTTCCACTATAAATATTAAAATAGTATGTATGACCTTTTCACATAGCATTCGTGCCTTTACTCAGTTTCTTAATGCTCGTAGACTAGTCTTTTCTTCGGCGTGACGTAACGCAAGAAGAAGTACCTACCTACTGGCTCGCACGTATCAGCGTCGGGAACATCAAAGAACGACGCCGGCCCCTTTGATCTGAGAGCTGATATAAATCCTCGGCAGCTCGCATGCCGCTTATGCTCGACAGCCGCCGCTTAAGGTCATTTTGCACTTGAAGCACGGCATCGGATGGAAACAAACTCGCATGGTGTATACGCCTAGTAGTTGACAAATTTAAATGACTTTTTGATGTTGAAGTGATAAAAGATGTGATAAATATGCTCTGACCAAATTAAAAAGTATATCACAATATATTTAGATTTAAATTTAAGTTGAAACTGTCGATGCGATACGGTATATGAAAATAATCAAGGTATTAAAATTTGATGTACATATATCCAATAAACATTTTTGACCGCCAAATGAGATTTTTTTTAACTTATTTTTATTGAGAGTCCGTAACCGCTGGACTTGCCTTCCCAAAAATTTAATCAGTTCTTCATCTTGTCAATACAAGTAAAATGTTTTTTGAATTATTAAAATCGGGCGCTCCGTTCTCTTAAAAGCTGAGTTGCCGTGGTTGGCACTTTTTGCCCCATATCTTCAGAACGGCTAGACCTGCCTTCGCCAAAAACTAATCAGCACGTCTCCTTATCAATACGAATCGATTGTTTTTTGAATTATTCAAATCGGTTGATTGGTGTTTCTGAAATCGGCGACGAAACTTTGTATCCGCACACACACTCACACACACACACACATACTAGAGATGGGTAACTCACTCCGGTGTTATCACTCCGATACAACTCCTCCCTCGGAGTGAATCCGAGTGGAGTTGTTTCACAGGATTTGTAATATCCGACTTCTCTAAACTGGTATCAAATCTGTTAACTCGTGTAGACATTAACCTGTTAACTCGTGCATTTAGTTTTTGTCGTTTTTGCTTTGAGAAGGAAGCGGTCACTTTCGCGTCTCACAGACAGTTTTATGAACTTTTAGGTATAAAAGTCAAAATAATACCATTGTGTATATTCCAAAAAATACAAAAATGTACTTTGTTACTAAGAACAATAAAATTGAGTTGAAGTGTGAATAGCTCAAATGTATAATTTATTGAATAGTAAGGGGTCATATTTCTAACTACGACAATTTTTGGCCGTGAATGACGGCAATCAGGAATATACATACCGAAAAATATACGAAACGAAATACATTTATTTAATCTGGTCTTTCCATAGCCTAAAATAACAACAATTTAGAGTACAAAATTTATCAGTGATATCATTAGTATTTAAGCAGCAAAAAATATTCAGTATTATATTACAGCTAATATGCTAATCGAACTACGCGATATAATAATTCTCAAATGGAAATAGCAGAAGATAAATTTTGAAAGCAGAAGTATTATGTCTTGCTTTTATTACAAAGTTTACAATAAATTCAAAAAATCAATTATTTTTTCATCAAAAGGAAATAATTAAATTGAATTTGATTCTCAAGTTTTGCGTTTTTACTTTGATCTTGATTTTACTTTTTACTTTGGTTACTTTGTGGCGGGATTAGCTCAAGTGTAGCGTTCTCGATTCACATGCTGGAGGTTCCGAGGTCGAATCTCCGGCAAGAATTTGAAAAAATATTAACTAGTTAAGTTGGAATAATAATAAAATTATGAATTGTACTAAAAAGATACGTATGTAAAATCAAAATGTATAAAAATTAGAGAATTAGAATTAAAAATGAATTGAAGTAAGAAGAATTTAGAAGAAGAAATGAGAAGTATAGAAGAAGGAGAAATATGTGGTTAGAAGATGAAATGAGAAGATAGTAAAAGAAGAATGAAGATAAGTTAAGAAGTATAAAAAAATGAATAGGATTATATGAAGAAGATAGTATAAAATTGAAGATTGTATAGGATATATGATTGTATAGAATAATGTAGGTGACTAAATGCTCGAGTAAGCGAGGCCAATAAAAATAATAATAATAAATAATAATACTGCTAAAATTCCGAGTCACTGAGTCGATCATCTGGTCGACCGAAAAATTTTACAATCCGGCATTTATTTGTGAACTTTTTAGAAAAATTATTTTATTGATATTTTTTCATAAATTTTCATTTCAAATAATTAATGGAATTTGACAAATTCTTAGATACATAAACAACGCACTATAAAACACATTTGTGTCGAGTATTTCGGTTTCAAAATTTACGGAGTCGTGGAGTTGTTAAGCGGATATAACTTCACCATGAAGTGGAGTCAAATCCGAGTCGATCCGGCTTCGGATATGATAAGCCCATCTCTAACACATACACACATACACGCACATATATATACACACACACATACATCATTTTTCTCTAAGGTATGCACAAATTTTCATTTTCGATTTCTTTGCGATTACTATAACTTACCCTACGAGCAGTTTACCAAATCTAATCGTTCCAAAACTAATCAGTGCTATTACCTTTAAAAGATTCTTGTATTTTCAAAGTTAGTTTAGTCGAGGAGACTGGATACGGTCGTGCCGCTTTTTTTTGATTAGCCATAATTTTGTTACTTCACCAGTTAGGTGGGAGAGAAGTAATTAAATGATGATTTGAATATTTGTCAATGTGAAAACACTGAACTGTCCTTGGGTGCGATGGATTATTAATTATAAAATTAAATGAAACAAGAAAAGGGCGAGTGTCACAACCGCCCACACTAAGTTAGAAAACAATAGATATTAACACCAGAATGGTTTATAACGACTTTTATTGTCAGAAATATGCAACACAACATAATTATATTTAAGCAAAGTCTATAAGTATAATATAGCAAAACATAATTTTTAAAACAAAGGTAATAAGAAATCTTCGTGAAATCTTTTTTTATTGTATTGAAGTTTTTTGTCCTTTCTTTTTCGTAATTTGCCTGATGTTAGATTTTTCTTTATCTGTTTAATCTTCATCCCAAAATGACAAAAAATGTGTCACAACATATAATTGTTGGTAATTAACTACTAATGTTCAAGTTACAGCTAAATAACGAACAAAGTGATCTATCTACATACATGTAACACTTATTATTAAAATAAACCGAACAAAGAAACGGTCTGCAGATCATGTTAATGTTGGGAGCAGTCTAAATGCAATAATGGTAGCATGTTCAAAACAGATATATTACATATTCTCCCTTTGAACCCTATCACAAAATCAGTATAGTCTATCTGTTATGGCGACTGTCACTAGTGTACCCTGGTAAACCGCCTATTGCATTTCAAAATGTTGGCAAAAAATTGTACGTTTAAGTGTAAAGTTATCTTATTTTTTTCAAGTGACTTAGATTTTAGATAGTTCTAATGTTTTCAAAATCTTGTTCAAAAAATAAATCAAAACTTAATTTCTACTTTGAGATATTGAAAAATAAATGAAATTGCAAAAATATATAACTGCTTTTTCTTCGACGCCTAACACTTATAATTAACTTCCTCTATGGTAGGTTATAGTATACGCGAAAAAAAAGAAAATGAAAACTTTAATATATCTTTACAATTCAGAGGTTTCTGAACATTTTGGCTTACCTTAGAAAAAATGGATTTATGTGCGTGTGTGTATATATGTGCGGATACAATTTTTGTCGACGATTTTGAGAGCACAGATCAACCAATTTAAATGATTCAAAAAATATACGATTCTTATTGATAAGGAGATGTGCTGATTAGTTTTTGGCGAAAGCAGGTTCAGCCTTTCCAAATTTACGGGGAAAAAAGTGCCAAAAATGGTAATTCAAATTTTGAGATAACGGAGCGTTTGTTTTGAATGATTCAAAAAACATTTTATTTGTATTGACAAAATGAAGAACTTTTTTTTTTAATTTTAATTTTTGGTGCGAGAAGTTCCTGCAATTTGCCTTAAGGAAGGATGCCATGCACCACTTGTTAAAGTTCCATCCGGCACGTTTATTCTGGTGTGAAAGATTTGTACAACGTACCGCGCGTCGGTGCACGCGACGCGACCCAGGACACTGGGTCTTTGCGTGATTTTTGAAATTAACATTTTTAGGTCGAAAATCGATTCATTGATCTCGAATTATGCCACAGGGGTTAAAAAACTCTTTCTGTAGCTGCCTACTATAATTTAATTTTTTGTTTTTAAACATATACATATAATATAAGAGACACCATAATTTAAGTTATATTCATAGAACTTGTTTGTTTTTAAATTTAAATCAAGGAAGTTTTAGCCGACATGATACTGTAGTTGAAATAATTCAGTTTACTTTTAAAAAATGGTGCAATATTATCCACATATTCAATTTATATAAATTATTTTAGTTTTTATATTTACTGCTAAATTAGTTATTGACTGTAATATTGTAATAGTATTATTCAAAACCGGATTTTCAATTCGAATTCGTAAAAAGCAATAAAGGCGATAAATAGGAAATTTGTTATTGTTCAATATTAAAGTTAAAAACAATTTATTTTCGATTTGCAGAGCATCAAGAAATTTATGACTAATGTGGTATTACCAGATAAAAAATAGATTTTTTTATAATTCTGTTTTTTTAAAAATTTTATTTTTATTGATAATTTTATTTTAATTTTTAACTTTTTGTAGGGTAAGTAATCGCAAATAAATCAAAAATGAAATTTTTATTAATCTTTACGTCTCAAAGGTTTCTGAACATTTTGGCAAACCTTAGAAAAAATGGATGTATGTGTGTGTATGTTTTTTTTATAGAGGTGCGAAAAAAAATCTTCATAAGACACCGCCATCATTGATACTCCGCTGTCCATCCTACAGCAGACAACGATGAGCGGTAAAAAAACACTCCTCTCTTCTCTTCCTGCAGATGGTATGAAGAGGACTTGATTGGAACCGCGTTAGCATTATATCAATCTAGTCCATGCTGCGACGCCTGCTTCCGACTACTGGTCCCTTTCTCTGGTTTTATCCTTCGAAAGGTGCTGTGCATAAGCTGCTACAGGTGACCAGTTTTCTTCTTGTTTCATCATGTAGGTCACAAGGCTTGACGAGGATACAGCCTGGTGCCTATAATGTCTTCGGCGTTGTTACGATTGTCCCTCCACCGAGCACATTCAAAGAACGTGTGCTCAGAGTCGTCTATTTTATCTGGACAGTATTTGCACATTGGCGTGCTATGCAAGCCCATCTTAAAAAGATAGGCATTAAACTGCCTATGTCCTGTCAGTAGCTGGCTCAGAAAGAAATCTGTGTCCCCGTATTGTCGAGAGAGCCAGACGCTAATGTCCGGAATCAGGCGCGCCGTCCATCTGCCCGTCTCTCCTGACGTTCACCGATTTTGCCACTCTTGTAGCGTTTTTTTTTATTCTCGACCTTGTTTCTTCGGAGCTGTCGCCATTTATTTTAGCGTCGTAGAGTTATACTCTCTCGAATGCTAGCAAGTCAATTGGTGTAGCTCCTGCTATTACCAATACTGCTGCTTCTGAAACCGTGCGATAGGCACAGGTAACTCTCAGAGCTCCTCGCCTTTGCACCGATGCTATTTTGCGTCGATATGTTTTTTGTTTGAGGATATCCGCTCCGTATAGCAGTACAGAATTGACTACCTCAAGCAGGACTCGTCGTTTACGGGTTCGTGATCCCATGCAGTCAGCCATAATCCTTGACAAGTTGGATATCGTCTTGTAGCTTTTATGCATGCACTATCGAGATGTTCTCGGAAGAAAAGCTTCTCATCTATCATTACTCCCAGAGAGCGCAAGACTCTTGTTGACGTCAAGGTTGTCTCTCCTATGTCTACAGTGAATGGTTTTGGAAACCATTTTTGTCGAGCCAAGACAACCATCTCCGTGGCATAGAGGCATTACATGAGGTGACAAAAGCATTCATAGTTCTAAAGACTGTTTCTTTCGTCTCTCTGCGGGTACTTAGTGTTGCATCAACTAGAATAGTAGATGCGTTTTGCTTGAGTGCTGTTTGCAACGCTTCGGGGTCAAGCTTTTTAGCATTCCACCTCCGTTCGTAAAAGTTGCATGGTCAAGTCGGACCAGATCCAATACTAAATGTCACATGCTGATGATTACTGCTACTATACTCTTCCGATACAGTCCAGTCTCCAATCATGTTTGCTATCCTTGGAGTGACCAACGTAATGTCGAGAATAGATTCCTGATATCCTGGTCTTCTAAAAGTTGTAATACTTCCAGTATTTAGCACAGTAAGGTCCAATCTTGCTACAAAGTCTGCCACGTCATTTCCTCTGTTGTCCGAGTATTCGGCGCCGCATTCAGCCGATTTTGCGTTGAAATCACCAGCTACAATGACTTCTCCGTCGAACTTTCCGAGAGCGTCTTCTATGCTTGCCATTTTCTGGCAAAATACGCTAAATCCTTCATTTGGTGAAAGGTAGACGCTCACACAGTAGGGAGGGAGTCTTGATCCAGACGAAACTCTTTTCGCTTCCGTTGTCATTGACGGTGATCTTTCGAGTTTATGATCCATATTGCTGCCGTGCCAGATTTATCTGCGAACTATGATTTATACTGAATATTCATATATTGCTTGCAGAGAAGGCAGATATCGATCTTATCTTCGAAGATACGTTGGCGCAGTAGATTCTGCGCCAAGGCACATCTATTCAGATTACCTTGTAAAAATCGCGTCATTTCTGTTCTCTCGTGGCTTCGGCAAGTGCTACACGGAATGCCTTATAGGTACCGGATCCGGCGACATGACTCCCGCTGTTCCGATCTTCTTTGTTCACCGTACATAGGAAGCATTTTAACTTTTTCGTGCAGGCTACAGACTTGTGATTTTCCCCGCCGCATTTGTAGCAATACTTGCTTCTGTCTGGTCCCCCGCATTTATGCGTTTGCTGTCCAAATCCGAGGCATCTGAAACAGCGGGCTATTTTAACAACTGAGCGAATGCGACAGTTAGCCCATCCAATTCTCATGCAAGCCTTGTTTAGGGCTTTGATTGCATTGGCCTCATCTATCTCACAAAAGGCCGCTTGTTGTCCTCTTGATGTCACTTTGGTCAAGTTCACTCGTCGAATTTTCAGTTTTGTCGAAAAGTCCCGATTGAGTGCTTTACGTTTTCGGTAGAGACACCATCAAGGTCAAAAATCTCTGTCGTCGTCAGCGGCGTCAGTGTTTTCAGTTGCTGCCCTGATCGCGGCTGCAAAGGCTGTACTATCTTCGGACTTGGGACACATTTCCAATAATACACCTCCATATCTTATCTGTTTGATGGACTTTATATCCACTACAGTCTCTGTTGATGGATCTCTGTTTAATTTTTCCTTGATCTCCTTAAGGATATTAGCGTATGTTCGTCTTTTAGCTGGTTGAACCAGAACAGCCTTGGTTCTATGTTTTCTATGATGGCTGTTTCTGTGCTTAGCACTATCATTTGAATCGATTTTTTCGGTTTCCGGTTTCTCGGTTTCCTTCAAGGTTACTTTCGGGTCCCGTGTCCCTTTCTTCTTCGAACTTTGTGGAGACACTTCCGTCCAGTTATTTTCTACAGCCGATTTTTTGGACGGATGTGTTTCCGCCTCAGAGGCGGGACGATAGCAGCCCTTTGTTTGTGCTTTGCTCCTGGGTCTTGGTGTCTGAGTTACACCCGGCCGAATATTTGTCTCGGGAGAGGTCTATGTAGTTTGCACTATCATTTCAACAGCTTTCGGGGCTGTCGTATATTTTTTCAATGCCAGTCTATATGCTGTATCAAATCGACCTGATTAGCTCCTTTATTCTGCTGTGAACATTGTTGTCATCTTTAACATACTCCGCTAGCTCGTCAATTTTGGAGCCAAGTCTCTTCATCGGCGTTTGACGACATCTAGTCGATGGTGCGGAGTTTACTCTGTCTCGGTGAAGATAACCGGGAACCTTCTTGCCGTGGGTGCGGCACGTTGATGCCGGGAGTTTCCACGCACGGTGCGCTATATCTATCATCCGCACATCTCTTTCGAGCAGTGTCTCATCATCCGCTTCCGTACGTAACCCTAGGTCAGATGTTGTGACAAACCCTTCTAGCCAAAAAGAGAGTTTTTGATTTTTTTGCGATACACGGACGGTGGCTGTTACTCCTCAGCTCCGATGCCAAATTTGGTCCGCGAGGGCTATTTTATTTCGCCCCAATCCGCCGATCTTACGATTGGTTAGGAACCCCCCTATTTGCCATCTGGGGACGCGCCCGATGGGAGTTTGTCTTCTTCCAACGGGGTGTGTGTATGTGTGTGTGTGTGCGGATACAAATTTTCGTCGACGATTTCGGGAACACGGATCAACCGATTTGAATAATTAAAAAAAACATTCGATTCGTATTGATAAGAAGATGTGCTGATTAATTTTTAGCAAAGGTACATCTAGCCGTTCCGAAGATACGGGACAAAAAGTGACGAAAACGGTAACTCAGTTTTTAAGAGAACGGAGCGTCCGATTTTAATAATTCAACAAACATTTTACTTGTATTGACAAGGTAAAAAACTGATTTAATTCTTAAGAAGGCAGGTCTAGCCATTATAGATTCTGGATAAAAATAAGTTAAAAAAACGCCTTTTGGCGGTCAAAAATGATCATTAGTCATATGCACATCAAATTATCAAATATTTTATTGAAATTTTCATAATGTGTACACATTTTGTGTAAATTTTATTGGGTTCCGTACCAAGATTTTTAATTTTGAAGTTTTGGTTTAAACAAATGTTATCGACATTTTCGACAGTATGAAATAACCGATTTGTATAATTTAAAAAACATTCGATTTGTATTGATAAAGAGACGTGCTGATTAGTTTTTGGCGGAGGCAGGTCTAGCCTTTCGAAGATACGGGGCAAAAAGTGCCAAAAACGGTAACTCAGTTCTTAAGAGAACGGAGCGTCCCATTTTATTAATTCAAAAAACATTTTACTTGTATTGACAAGATGAACAACTGGTAAAATTTTTGGGAAGGCAGGTCCAGCGGTTATGGACTCTCAATAAAAATAAGTTAAAAAAAATGTCATTTGGCAGTCAAAAATGTTTATTGAACTTATGTACATCAAATTATCAGATATTTTATAGAGATTTTTATAATGTACACACATTTTTGTTTAATTTTTTTTTTTGAGTTCCGTACCAAGATTTTTAATTACAAAATTAAATTACGGTACGGAAAGTTCCAGCAATTTGCCTTAAGGCACGATGCTATGCTTAAGGCACGATGCTATGCACCAGCGTACAAAGGTATAAACTTTCTCGACGAAATTCTTAGCGCATTTCTCTGCGCGGAAATGACAATATAATTGATAACATTTTGACGTCAGATAACAATCTAAATCCAGTTCTTACAAAATCTGCTGCTACTATATATCAGAAAAATAGATTAGTTAACTCTCAACATATGTCATACGCCTAAGCTATCAAACCATCAACTCAACAAGCAAACAATTCAAATTCCGATCAAGTAAACAATAATCTCCTTAATGATTTTCTAACTGAATTCAAAAATATGTTCGCTCAATTGATGCAACAGACAGGGGCGTAACGTGCCTTGGCGGGGCCCCATATCAAAATTGGTTTGGGGCCCCCCCTAAAGATTTTTCATAATTTAAAGAAACATAAAAAGATTAATAAATTCATTTAATAAAATTAAAAGAACATTTATTTATCAAATTTTCAAATATACATCGAATATTATTCTTAATATTTTACAAGTAACTAAAATTAAATATTCACTCTCCTCGCCTTTTTATCAGCAAACTGATTTATTAAATCATTTATAGGTGATAATGTTTTTAGTTTTTCTAATGTTTCTGCCTCTATGGACAATAGAGACAGGTCTGATAGACGTTCCTGTTTTATTGATGTTCTGAGGTAATTTTTGATTAATTTTAATTTTGAAAAACTCCTTTCAGCAGTTGCGGTTGTAACTGGAAGGGTCAAGAATAAAATGCAAGCTGTTATTACATCCGGAAAATTGGATGCAATACTATTAAATTTTATTAATAATTTTAGTAAAAATTGTTTTACGTTCAAATTCCGTTAGATTATCACCAAAATTTCCTCTATCTGAAGAAAATATAATACTATCTTCAGACATCTCAGAATCATCGATCTGATTTTCTTCTATTTTCGGTACGAATGATGAACAAGTTTCCGAAGTATCTAAAAATATGATATAAATAAGTATATAAAAATATGATAATAATAAGTATCTAAAAATATAATATAAAAATAAGAACGAATGTTTTGATAAATTCTTGTGGTAAAGAATTTTTTCATAGATTTATATTGGCTCGTAATTTGACTTCCAAATACGTTAAGCAAATTGATTGCAATAATTTATTCGCAGAACATGTCAGTAAAATTCATAATAATGCCACTTGAATAATAAATAATACTTATTATTATGAATTACTTTAATTTATTCATATAAGCTATCTAAGTCCCAACATTTTTCATAATCATGGCAAAAATACACATTTTATTGCATAAATAGATTGAACGTGAAACGTACGGAACAGACACCAAAATAGATGTTTCTGTATGTACTTCGATATCATTTCCGAATAAAAAATGAATGTTCAGATAAAATTAAAACAATCAAAAATTTGTAACTCACTAACTAATTAAAAATTCGATAAATGTATTTAGTAGTACTTACCAAATTAAAAATTAAATCAACAGCATAAGTTGGTGTTTAAAAAAATAAAGAAATTTTTGGCACTATTTTTATGACTTCATCTTTTTTCTGTTTAATTTTTCGTTTCATAGCTCCGCTGGCGTAATCTCATTTCTTTTCACTCATTGTTTTCTTTAAATCACCACTAACACTTTTCCACGAATCACCACTAAACCAAAACACTAGTGGTTTGTATTGTAATACAAAATAATTCACAATCAACTGAAATATGTAAATAACCCCCGCTGTCTTTCAATTTATAAAACCTTCGACTAACTCTGGCAATTATCATATGATTGTATTTTTTCTAACGTCTTTAGTTCTGTACCAAATGTTGCACTTCTTGTCCATTTTGGGTCAGTTGTAAAAAATATTACTTATTAAAAGAAATCCCTGCTGTTTGTTCGTCGCTTGTCAACATATCATTGTATTTTGGGTACGCATAACTGTACATTGTTTATTGAGGGTTAAACGGGGAAACCCCGTAGGCAAAACATGCCGATAATCGATGTAGGTTGTCCCGATAATAAAAATAAATTGATTTTTTGACTTTGTCGTTTGTGAAATAAATAAAAAGTTTTTCTCAATTTCTGTTAACGCTCGTTGGGGGCCCCCTGGGCCCGGGGGCCCCGTATCATTGATACGGCTGATACGGCGGTAGTTACGCCCCTGGCAACAGAACACAATCATAATAAACACGCTTTCAACGTTAGTTAATAAAAGTAAGTAATGGCTAGCATTGTAAACATAGGTTTGTGTGATTCAAATTGACTATTACAACACAAACATGAAGTCAACATATTTTTAAAACTCAATAATATTGACGTCTTACTAGTGAGTGAGGCACATTGAACTATTTATTTTAATATTTATTTTCCTGGTAACAAATTTTATTTTACTGCACATCCTCATTCTAGTAGAAGACCACAGGAGGGTACTGCAATCGTAATTAAAAACAGTATTTGTCACTATGGATCAGTCAAATACGAAACAGATTTTCTATAGGCAACAACAGTAATTGTTGAACTACACACTCACAATATCAATGTATTAGCATTGTTCCTCTTCGGCACAGTATTTTCAGTCATCAATTTGAAGATTTTTTTAAATCATTGGACGGTCAGGTTTATTGTTGGAGGAAACTTCAATAGTAAACACTCTACCTGGGGTTTCCGTTTGATAAATCCAAAGGGCAGGCAACTATACAACTGTTTTTGCCGCTACAATTATGAAGTTATCTCCACTGGCACTCCTACATATTGGCCAAGCGATTGTACAAAACAACCCGACTTGCTGGTTTTTTCATTATAAATGGCCTAAACTATTCGACAAACTATGATCTTCCTTCAGAACATTCACCAATAATTGCAGGTTTCTGTTCAAGTTTTGTACTCAAATCAGAGTCTACAAGTTTACATAACTGCAAGACAAATTGGTTTCACTAGAGAAACCACATCGAAATCGTAACTCTTATAATATGGTTTAACAGGACGATGCAAAATTCGCAACACCCACCACTATGAGGATATTCAGTCAACCCGTAACTACAGAAATTAAAAAATTGATTTCATCAAGAAGAAAAGTTAGGCATAGGTGGCAACACACTCATTTACCATCTGGCAAATATATTCTTAATAATTTAATTAATAAATTAGAGGCCAAATTAAGAAAATCAAACGACAACAACTTTAAAATTACGTGTCTAATCTTATCGATATGACAACTCAATTTGGAAGCCGATTAGGAATAAACTTAAGCCTTGTATTAAAAACCCTTCATTGGGGCTTGACTATCAATCAGATTGGGCTAAGGGTGATAAAAAAAATGCTACCTTTTTGGACTTCACTTGACCCCTGTATTTCAATCAAACGATCCTGATCATAACACTGAAGATTCTGTTTTTAATTTGAACATCGACTACTCAGAATGTGGAAACAAGTTTTTTCACGCTCAAAAGTATATCAAATGAGATCAAGAAAGTCTCCAGGGTGCGATTTAATTACTCCCAAGATGCTTAAGAAACTGCCAAAAAAAGGAATAATTCTTATCACTTACATCTTTAACGCTATTATAAAAATAAAATACTGACCAAATCAATACAAAATGTCCATTATAAAGATGTGACCAAAAAATGGCAAAGATCCCAGCTTGGTGACATCATATCAGTCTACTTCCTACATCACCAAAAATTCTCGAAAGACTGTTGCTTCAAGATATAGTGCTTGCATCCGACTTATTTCCTAGTCATCAGTTTGGCTTTAGAAAGCAACATTCGACCACTCAACAATGCCACTGAATAGTCAACCAAATCAAAAAAACTTTTGAATCAAAGCAATATTGCTCTGCTGACAAAGTGTGGCACGAAGGCCTTATTGCAAAATCTCCATGCTTCTTCCTCCCAAATATTATCAAATTCTGACACTATACTTAAATAATAAGAAATTTATGACTCGAGTAAATCAACACAATTACGAAACACTACCAATTAAATCAGGGGTGTCACAAGGTAATGTACTGGGCCCATTTTTGTATAGTTTATATGCCTCGGATTTCCCGACGACTCTAATTACTACTACTGCTACGTTTGCTGATGACATTTCTATTATATCCTGTGGAAAATGCCCACACATAGCTTCTAATAAGTTACAACAACATCTTAAAATAATTCATGAATGAACAAATAAATGGCGCATCAACATTAATGAATGCAAATCACTGCATAATACTTTTACTTTGAATAAACAAGCAAGCCTTGTAGTTCACTTAATTAACATGTCAATTCCAACATTAAATGTAGTGAAATATCTTGGAGTACACATTGATCGACGACTCACGTGGAAACATTACATCACAACAAAAATTAAATCTATCAAATCCAGAGTGAGGGAACTGCTGATAACTCAAAACTATCACTTGAAAATAAAACACTGGCTTATAAAACTATAATGGTCATACGGGATAAGGCTTTGGGGATGCTCTAGTAAGTCAAATGTAGCATTGGTACAAAGAAATCCATCCAAAATACTTTAAATGATGACAAGCAAACCATGGTACGTGAGCAATAAAACTCTCCATGCTTATCTTAATGCGCTATACATTGAAGACCTTTTGAAAACAAGATCGACAAATCACCATCACAAATTAGAAAGCCATTCCAATCTACTTGTTGCTCCGCTGCTTCTTGTGCCAGAATTTAGAAGACTTAAAAAATTATGGCTTATTAACTTGATCAAATGATTTGTATCTAATAGTAATAATCCACTGGGGTAAATACTATATATAATTATATGTAAATAATGTAAATCACAATAATTTATAGAATTTATTTGTGCTCTGATGATTATTAATAAAAGACAGAAAAAATGTCACTGGTCTTAGAGTTATACAGGTGGCCCTCTCCAACCTGTTGCCCACGTGTCTCCACCGCGCCGTAACCTGCAACTGTATGCAGTTCGTAACGATTCTTAAGAAATTTTGAATGCAAAAATATTTATTATAAAGTTAAATGTATACATATAAAATAATGTTAAAATGCAAATATTATTTTTGAATGATAGTTGCAACATTGTGATAATAAAGTCCTTATTGTGACCTATCTTCATCAGCAAGCAAGCTTTCAATCAGCAGTTCAAAATAAACTTCCAGTGTTCTAATAGGTTTAATAATTTTCTACATTGATGACGTTATTTTTTTTATTTGTTATAGGAACAAATTTCTTACAACAAATAATTGATTTTTTATATAAACACAGTAGACATATAAAATTTGGAATAAATTTATTTATTTATAATTGCAAAAAACAAAAACAAGTACAGCAATAGACACAAATCAAGATATACATGAACACTACACTAGACAACACAACAATTTTCACATTGAACACAATAGAAAGAAGAAATTGAGAGAAAATGTCATATGGAGCGCTAGTAAAATATATAATGAATTGCCAAGCAATATTAAGATGACCAATGATGACGATAAATTTAAAAGAAAAATAAAGAAATATTATAAGGAAATTGAAGACGAAGAAGACTAAAGAGTTATATAAAGATATTTTAATTATAATAGATATTATATTAATGAAATTGTCAAATGAAATGTATATATAAAATATGAAATCTGATTTCATAATCTCTAATACCAGGCACCTCTGTCTGCCTGAGATATGAAAATAATGTATACATGGTCTGTTCAAAAAGTACCCGGAATTACTAATAATTAAATTTCGCGGGTCTGGAGTGTCTGATTGTCAAAATTTTTTTTTTATTGTGTTGGTATACATGCCCCTAAAGTATGATGAAATTTTCAGCTATATTGACTGTTTACTTTGTCTGTGGTAGTCGCTAAGGTTCGACGTGTTTTTCTGAGCTCGGCGATTTTTACAATGGAAGAATTGAAAAAGTCAAAGAATTTGTATTAAATTTTGCGTAAAAAATGAAATAAAGTGTTGCAAAGTGCAAAAATTCACCAGATATGGCTCCGTGTGACTTTTTCCTATTCCCAAAGTTGAAGAGACCCATGAAAGGACGGCGGTTTTCCTCGATTGAAGAAAATCGCCGAGAGTGCTCAAGGACATATCAAAAAGTGAATATCAAGGGTGCTTCGAAAATTGGAAAAAACGCTGGCATAAGTGTATTATATCTGGGGGGGACTACTTTGAAGGGGACCACATTAATGTAGACGAATAAATAAATATTTTTTTGAAAAAACGAAAATTACGAAAACTTTTTGAACAGACCTCGTATATATAAATAAAAAAAAAACACATGCTGCCCAGTGTGCTAAATTCCAATGGTTTATAAAATGATGCCAAAATAAATATTTATTCCAAATTTTGTATTTCTACTGTGTTTATATAAAAAATCAATTTTGAGAATTTATTTTTTTAGTAGAAATTTGTTTCTACCGACAAATAAAAGAAACAACGCCGTCAATGTAAAAAATTATTAAAACCAATATAGCACTAAAAGTTTATTTTGAACTGGGATAAAGTTGATGTTAATAAGTTGGTGTTTAGAGGCACATTTAAAAACTTAGATGCTTCACACCGACGTTTGTAACATTTATAATAATATTTGACACTGGTTTCACAACTTAATCTTATAATAATAATGAAAAGAAAATTTCAATATATTTATGGAATTCTATAACTGAAACCAAATTACAAAAGGTAAATTTACAAAATTTCAAAATTTCGTTAAGTCAAAAATTAAAATTTGACTTTTGTGACATGCACATATATAAAATTAAATGAATAATATAATATATCATGGCATGTGTTTACTTATAGTCACCATTACAATGCCTTCAAACGAAGTACTGAAATCTTTATAATTGTTTCTTACTACTCTCTCATTATATTTATAAAAAAAAAACGCAAAAATGTATATGATCCAATTATATTCTGTGCACACATACATATAATACACAGTGAGTACATATTATACTACTTAAGTTTATTTATCAGTCTGGTACAGAAATATTCATATCACATGCAGCATGTCCATTCTCAGGCTAATTCTCTTAATTTATTGTTATTTTTAAATGAGTCTAGATATATCTTCCGTCACAGGCGATTAGTCTTAAATCAACAACATTCGCATATAGGCCCTTCTAAGAGTTCCAGCCATTGTCGCTAGTATCTGTAGGGTTATTATATACTGGTTTAGGTCCCCATAAACGAACTGTGAAATCATCTGAAGCAGAAACTAACATATTAGGATATACGGGGTTCCATGTAACACAATTAACACTTCTTGAATGTCCGGTCAATGTTGCTATTGGTGCTGCCCGATTTATATGCCATATATATACGTTGTTATCTTCACTGCCACTGGCTACAAAGTCATTATTAACGCCACCGAAACATGAGTGAATTGTAAAATGACCTTGTATTAAGCCATGGAATTTTCTAATCAAACATTTATCTTCTAAATCCCAAAGATGTACACCTTGAGTGGCAACATTTAGCAATGCCAATCGATCGGTAGGATCTATTGTAATTGCCATTATAGGGTGTTCCTCTTGTATAATATTAGAATCAACAAATTTTTCAAATACATAAGAACGTACTTTTCTGTGTGTATCGGCGGCTAGAACTGTTTTACCATCAGATCGACAAGCTAGGGCATTAATTCTTATACCTTCCCAATAACCAACTAGACCACCATCTAAGTCACATTCATAAAATTGACCACGGATGCCACCAGTCACAAATTTTGTACTATCTTTATGCCATGCAGCTGATGTTAGACTGTCAATATTTGAATGAATCATTTTAACTCGAAGCTCATCAGTTTCCATATCCCAAAGCCATAATTCAGGACAGTGTTCTGGGCCCACTGCTATCAAATATTTTGAATCAGGACTCCAGGATAGCAATGAAACACCATAAGAATGGCCCTCCAATGTACTTCTGTGTGTTAATTGATAACGAATGGGATCGACATTCCATATCATAACCGTTGTATCTTTGGAGCCAGTGGCTAATTTCAAACCGTCTGGAGAAAATTTGCAGAACCATACCTCATCACAATGGTCTTTAATTGTTTGGACATGATGCATTGGAAAATTATTTGTGGGACATACATGGTCAATTAGTAATGATACGGTATTCAATGTGCTAGATGTATTATGGTAATTACAGCGTTTTGCTTGCATGTCAATTGCTTGAGACAAAAGGGTTTGTAACCTCCGTGGTGGAAGCATAATAGTAGGAGGTAAAAATGCCTGTAGACGTTCCATAAGGTGGGTGCGTGATGTACTGCCTTTACCTTCCCAAGAAGCTCTATGATATAATTCAGCTGAATCAGCACACATCATATAAGAAGAGAGCTGATGAACTCGAGGTGTATTATAATTTAGTGGAGTGATTTCATTTCGCAATACATGTAACGCATCTAATGGACGTTCATCTTCCAAGCATTCCAAATATTTTTGTTCTAATAACAAAAACTTTATTGCGACTAAATTATGTCTTGCTTCCGGTTCATTTTCCAATAATGTTTGCAGTTCCTTCAAGTCATGATCAGCTTCAGACCAATCTCCTTGCATGACATGTTGTCTAAGCATCGATGCAACAGGATGTTCTATGCGACATCCTGATTCTTGCATCAACACATCTGCACTATGTTGAAGTCCAACTGATCTGAGATGTTGTCCAATTATGCGAACAATATCCTGGTTGACTTTATTCATAGGTATACGAGGGACTTCTTTTGGTGCACCGATATCAGCTGTGAATCCATTGCCATTCTCTTCTGGGGCGAATGAACTAGCCCCATTCAACTGCAAGCCATTGGTACCTTGCTGCATTTCCAAAGCTGTTTCAGACAATGGACAAAACTTGCGACTTGCGACTTGCGACTAGCGATATATGTTCACTCGAGAACTGTGAATTAAAATCCAATGTATATTGTTAATAAACCACACATAAAAAAGCACATATAGTGTTATGAGCAAAGAAAATATTAATTCACAGTTTTTCGACAGATTTAACGTCAGTGTGAGTGAAAACGGCTACAAACAAAATTTCTTGAGCAACACCGTATTGCCGTGGTTTCCAACCTATGGGGCGCAAAGTTGTTGTAAGAAGGCGTACAATTGTTTCCAAACTACTATTTCCGCAAAAAAAAGTTGGAAACCACTGCCGTATTGTGAAAGTAAATTAATTCAAAATATTTTTGGTTGAACAGCTTATTATATTTATTGTCCACTACAAGATATATATTGTCAAGTTTACCACAACCAAGATAAAATTATATACGAAACTAACAGCTTGAAAATATACTTAATATAAAATAGTGAAAAAGAATGAAGTTGACTACAATTCATTTTCAAAATGAATAATATAAAAAAAACTAAAAACAAATTATTTCTTGTTTTTTATATGTATTCGCTTAATTTTCATTTTTAAAGATTCCAAGAATTTTGCATATGGGTCATTCTTTTACAAATCGTACGGATTTTCGAAAAAATAAAATGTCACATTTTAGAATTGTCTGAAATTTTTTTTACGTATATTATACATAAAATAAATTGACACGTATTTCAAGATTTTGCTGAAAAAAAATTTTTTACGTAAATATTTTCGTTTGAAATATGGATTTTTTGCTCAATTTCTATGAACATCATCTGCGGTAAATTCATTATCTCCGGATGTGCTGATCGGATCAGTATATTATTTTTTTTATTACACTCATATTGAAGTGAACTTTGTAATGGTTAAAATTTTTTTTTTTGTTTTTGCAATTTTCTTAACAATAACAACCCTTAAATATTTACAAAGGTTTTACTCAGCCTTACCCCAACTGGAATCGATCCAAAAAAAACATATTTTTTCTCTTTTTCTCTGCAACCAAATTCTTTCTGCAATTTGTTGGAGACTTTGTTACATCGAAAGATATGAAATATTTTCAAGCGCGAGCCGCGCTTTTCACGTCGGGGACCTCAAAGACTTGTAGTCATTTGTCACTTTCGAATGACAATCTTATTGTTTTTCGGTTGAAAGATATTTTATAATTTCGTTTCTGGCGAAAAATGAATATATAGTAGAAAAAAATTAGGGGAGAGCAAAGCTTAAAAGTTCGTGGGTAAAAAGATTCACTGCCAATATCTCAAAAACAAGTAAAGTTGAAAATTTTTAACAACAATATTTGAATGTAGACGGATTGTTCAGTTAGATTTTTCTAATTATAAAAAAATGCTTTTCAGCGATTTTTTTTAAATTCGTCATTTTCGTCTTTACTCCATAGCCTGGATAAAAAGGGATCGACTTATTTTTAATTTTAATGGAATTTTAGGTAATAATAGCTAAATTATAAAGCCAATGTGAAATAAAAATTTAATTCGTATATTTTTATAAAGAAAATACCAAATATACCTTTGATCTGATGCTTTGTCAGAAATATTTATCAGCAGAGTTAACTATGAATTTATATATAACTAGTAAACCCGACGAACTCGCCACCAGATGGTTTCGTGAGAAAGATGAAAAAATTTTTTGTTTGTTTTATATTTGAAAAGTAAACATTTGATTTTATTGCACAACAGTAATGAATTTATTTCGATTACGAAAATGAAGTGTTTTTAGTTGAACTTTTCTAAGTAAATAAAAGTGAATCCGGAAATTATCCGTTTCATGAAAGTGATCTTTGGTAAACCACATTTTTTGTTTTTTGATCTGACGTTAACACAAAGAAAGCGGATGGTTTTCCAACTCGTGAACAGGCAACGTATAACTGCCTATGTGAAAAACAATAATTTTCTAAATAATCTATTTGAAGTTTATCCGGCAAACACTAAGTGATTGGCCTTGCGACTTGTTATTGCGAACGCAAGGCGAACTGGAAATTGCAATCGTTCGAAGTCAAACCAAATCGCCAGCAATTTTTGATTGAATGGTGAAATTCAGTGCGTGTACATCATTATACTTTGCAGCAAGAATTGTTCGTTGACTTAACCAAGCATAATTCTGATAATTCTCACTAATGTCATTACTCGAATTTTTAATTACGGTGCGTAAAGTTCCAGCAATTTGCATTTAGGCACGATGCCATGCACCACTAATTTTCTTAGCTATAAACCTTGCGGAGCCCGAGACATTTCCAACGAATGCAAAATTGTCGAAATCGGTGCGTCGTCAGGAAGGAAAACCTTCTTTCGGTTCGTGAGTTATTTCGTGAGGAAGGAAAACCCGACTTATTTTTATATATATAGAAGATTATATATATCTATGGCGTCCCCTGACATATAACCAAAAGTGATCATAGCAAACGGGATCATCTTTTGTTATATTTGTCATTAAAATATTGTTCTGATCATAAAAGTTTAATGTTCATATTTTCTCATCGGATTAAATATTGATCAAAATCAAATCGTGTTTTTTAATTATTTATAAAGTAAGTATATAGTGCCAACAAAACTATATATCTATTGTAAAATAACTTTTTTCTAACTTCATTTAATTTTTTATTTACTATTTCCTTATTATTTATACCTAGGCCAGTATGAAGGTGTACTTGACTCTGTTTACCCCACCCACATGTAAGCTTTAATAAAGATTATATCAGAAAAGGTTGAACCCAACTTAAATATTCCTCTACTTTTAAATATTGTTCTTAAAAAATTTCGAACTTTACTTGTTTTTGAAATATTGACAGTAGATCTTTTTACCCACGAACTTTTAAGTTCCGCTCTCCCCTAATTTTTTTTTCGGCTATATATTCATTTTTCGATAGAAACGAAATTATAAAATATCTTTCAACCCAAAAACAATAAGATTGTCATTCGAAAGTGACAAATGAGTACAAGTCTTTGAGGTCCCCGACGTGAAAAGCGCGGCTCGCACTTGAAAATATTTAATATCTTTCGACGTAACAAAGCCTCCAAAAAATTGTAAAAAGAATTTTGTTGCAGAGAAAAAAAGAAAAAATATGTTTTTTTTGGATCGATTCAAGTTGGGGTAAGGCTGAGTAAAACCTTTGTAAATATTTAAAGGTTGTTATTGTTAAGAAAATTGCAAAAACAAAAAAAAAATTGTAATCATTACAAAGTTCACTTCAATATGAGTGTAATAAAAAAATAATATTACTGATCCGATCAGCACATCCGGAGATAATTAATTTACCTCAGATGATGTTCATAGAAATTGAGCAAAAAATCCATATTTCAATTGTAAATATTAACGTAAAAAATTTTTTTTTACCAAAATCCTGAAATACGTGTCAAATGATTTTATGTATAATATATATATTTTTTTTTTACATACTTTTATTGTCAATCAAAATTAAATAAATATATATAATATCTGTAAAAAAAATTCAGACAAATCTAAAACGTCAACGTCAAGGTCTGAATGGTGTACGGTTTGTAAAAAAAAATGACCCATATATGCATACACACATAAATAAAATAAAGGTTCATATTATGAACTTTATAAAGCATTATTTTATTTATGTGTGTATGTCATCGGTAATCAGTGCTCATAATGGAGAATATCACAAGAAGAAAGCAAAACGTTTGATGATATTTTTAATTTTTGTGTAGAACTAGACACACATACATACACACACACACACACACATATATATATATATATATATATATATATATATATATATGTATGTATGTGTGCCTAATTCTACACGTTCAAATCAAACAAATCAAACGTTTAGTTTTCTTCTTGTAATCTTCATTATAAGCGCTGATTACTGCAGACATACTCACATAAACAAAATAATCACTAGTAAGCACTCACACTGATGTTAAATATATATATATATATATATATATATATATATATATATATATATAAATTGAAAGGTTTTTTTCAGATGGTGAAATATTATAATAAAGTTTTTCTTGGGCGTTCATTTATTAACTAATGAAACTATTTTATTGAAGTAAAATGTTATATTGTCAAACGTTTTGGGTCCTGATTTGACCCATCTTCAGTACTACATTAAAGAATTACAGAGTTACATGTTAAAAATACAATAAAAATACAAAGATATAAATAAAAAAATGTGAATTAACTTGATAAATCTAAACCATACGGTACAAATTTATTATAAGACTAAAATATGTTGTTGTATATAAAGGTAAGATACAACTAAAATAATAGAATAATATGCTATAACTCACCTTACAAATAATATGTAGAAAAAACAAAAAAACACGGAAAATATAATGCACCAATTACAATAGTTACAAAGCACGACTTTTAAAAAACTATTGAATTAAAATAAATATTAAATTAAAATAAAATAAATAAAAAGCTTTTAAGAATGAACTCTTCTCATCGAGACACGTTATATATTTGGAAAATTTTTTTTACTAGTGAATTGTGTTTCTATGTATAGAAAAGGAAACTCGAAGAGCTGTTTCGTTATTGGTTGAAAGACTGAGAAAGAGAAGTTTTAGTGGCGCTTTGGCCGGCGGAAAAATTACGAAGTAAGGATATGGAAAATATAGCTTTTGGATTTAAACTGTAATCATTAGGCAAATATATATGAACACGGGGTATTTTAATATTGTCTAGGTATATATATATATATATATATATATATATATATATATATATATATATATATATTGAATGTTGATTTTCAGCCAATCGTCGAAATAAAAGAAAACAAATAAATAATATAATATTTATTTATGCATTACGACACGGATTGTGTGTCATCATTCAGCAACCTTTTTTGAAATTTTTGTTACACAGTATCTAAAAGAATTTTTACAAAGTTTTAAAAAAAATATATTTAAAATATATTATAGATTAAAAGATAAAATAACAAGTAAAAAAATGATACTTACCATATATCTTGATATGATTTTCAGCCAGTCGTCGAAATAAAAGAAACAAATAAATACAAATTATTTATTTAAAATATACGTTTCGACACGGATTGTGTGTCATCATTCAGCAATTCTTTGTTAACAGTATGTAAAAAATATTTACAAAGATTTTTTAAAAAAATAAACTTAATTTTATATTTAAAATAATTAAAATAATTAAAAAATATACATACCACACCAGGAAAACAACACACAAAAAACACAAATTGTTTTATAAAATAATTACATATGCATTAAAAATAAAATAAATATATAAACTAACAATATTAACTGAAAGTTAAAGTTCATATATTTAACAGTAAATTTTCTATATCATTAAAACTGATTTTAGATATGCCGATAAACCAAAGAATATTTAAAACCATATATTAGTTTATGATAAGTTTGATCCTTTCAGGCATGCAACATGCGTGAACAAAAATGCCAGAAACTACTTTTTGCAATTATGAGTAAAACTGAATTAATTTGTTTTGGCGTTTGAATAAAAGAAAAGAGAAAACGTTATTATTCTTAGTTTACAGTGGCGTAACTAGACCCTCCGGGGCCCGTGGCAATATCATCCGATGGGGCCCTTTCGTGGTACTCGATTTTTAATTTATTTAGTTTGTTTAATAAGCGGTAAGTAGCGTACACGCTGTTTAACTACTGGCTAAAACAATTTTTAATGAATTTTATTACAAATTAGCAAACCAACTTCGACTAATTCATATTTTATAGCTTTGAGTTATGAAATTATATAAAACGTAGAAAATCTATATTTAGAGGTATAATTATTTCATTATTTAGTTATGATTATATAAAAAAAACAAAAAAATACTTAATACTTAATTTTTCTTGAAAATTGAACATGAAATATTGGTCAATATTTTCAACGTTAGCATAAAAGGAAATTAAAATAAAGCGTATTTTTTTTAATGAAAATTTAAAAAACATACCACTTTTTTCAATTTAAATATTACATAACCTTCCATTAACAATTTCTTTTTTTACTGTAACTAATTTTATTGATTAAGCAGTATCGTTTAAACTTTATAAAAATTCATGTATTAATCAATACCCCTGATTGAAATTAGTGTTGAAAACTATTCGTTTTCTCAACAATTCAAGCCGTTTAAATACTTTATGGACGATTTTTTTGATAAAGATGAAGACATTCCTCATCTAGCTTCTTCTTGAAGAAACAATAGATTGCATATATTCGCAACGAAATAAAAATAAAATGTTAACTTCAATAAGCTATTTAGTTAATAAAATCTTTTCTTACTGTTTTCAGTTGCGTAAAAGTGTCTATTCCGAAAAAGTTTTTATTCCGCCTCTGAAAGTTGATCGAAAACTAAATTTCCCAAATAAAAAATGGTTCAGAATCTAAACAAAAGTTTTTTTATGATACTGATCTATTAAATAATAGGCCTAAAAATTGGTTAGATAAAAAGACATCTGAATTTTTTTTATTTAATAGATCAGTATCATCGAAAACTTCTATTGTAGCAAAATACTGAAATTTGAAACATATTAATTCATTGGAAGAAATGCGTTTTAATTTGTTTAATAATAATGTCGATTACTCGATAAAATATGTTCACTTTGAATAAACTTTCAATATCTTGAATATGAATTTGCAAATCTTGTCAAAGTAGCGTATTACCTTCCTCTGACGAGTTTTAATAAATTCATGATTGATAAATCATTTTTCTACTACACTATTTGCGCCTAATTTTAAATTTCGAAATTCATGCCAATACTTTTCTAATTCTTAACATTTTTTTTAAATTTTTATAGCATTTGAAAGATTTGTGGCTTTTAGATTATAGCGCTTTAGATGTGGCGTCGATAGTAGTAGAATATTACTGTTTGTTAGGTTCGATTAATTTTTCGAAGGACCAATGATTTGTTGTAAAACACTTTATTTGTAATATTAATTAGGTGTTTATTTTTATTACAACTACAAATTGTATTTGTATTTACAATGTTTTCAAAGTTTAATTTATTGTATTGAATGATTTTATTTTATAATAATTTTTGATATAGATATTTGATTTGTTATTATATCAATATATCGGATGCTTTGATTTTGGCATGAACAATTACAATGGAAAACCAATAATAAAATAATTTTAGTTTGCAAACTTCTTTTTATGTGAAATAGGTTCATTTTGGATTTCAACAAAACCAAGTTTTAAAGCAAGAATGGCATCAGAGAATGTCCTGCACATCAGTAGGCTTAAATATGTTTAATGTTATTGTAATTGTTGACACGCTTTCCTTTTTACATTCAAATCTAGATAGAATATTTTTGTCCGTCTTTTTATATTATGTCCAAAATAATTAAAAATTCATAAACTATTTAAAGAGAATGCGAAAAAATATGAAGAAACCAGTTGATGTGTTCTAAAATAAATTAAAATCCTTTTGTTTAAAATGTGTTGAAATTAGGCTTGCAATAAATAGTATAATCAGCAAAATACCTAATAATGAATACCTAATAATAACTAAAATTAAGAAGTAGACTTAGAAAACTATTATGATTATGAGAGCACGTCCACATGTCGGAAGTCACGGAAATATAAATACGATAAAAAACCTAAGATAGTTCTTCATTTAGTAAATGCAGATTGAATATTATGAATGACTTCATTGTATATATATATATACAACACATGCACATAGCCAATAAATGATTAATATTCAATTACATAAAATTGTAACAATAATGTATTGTATTCTTTCAATATTGAGAAAAGAGTTCTACACGTGTTCGTTCTTTATCTTAAAAGTCGATAACGTTTAAATTATTATATATACAATAATAAATTCATTCATTCATTTTTTATATCATATTATATAAACAAAAGATGTTCAAATGCAGATCCATCGCAGCTCTTCATCACATAAAAGATAAAACACGATACTTTCGCTGAGCGGCGGCGACTCCTTTGGTTTTAACTATTCGATATTCGGCCGAATGTAAGTTCGATGGAACTTCGAATTTGAAATTTAAGGAAAACTTAAAAAATATAAAATATAGGTTTCAAGTAAAATAAAAATGTATGTACAATGTTCAAATATATTTCCGAGTCCGCTGCTTTCTCGGCCGGGGCCCCCTTAGGTCGGGGGCCCGTGGCATTTTGCCACCCACGCTACCCTATAGTTACGCCACTGCCAGTTTAGAACTATATTAAACTTAATACAAACATTATTGATAAGTTTGATCAGAACCATATCGGAACTATAATCACCACATCAAAAAAATAAAACGTATATGCTGAAGGTAGTTTGACTTACGTCAGTTTAGGTTACATTTTGTATTAGAAGAATATTAATCAATAAACGTATGTAATGATGAATTTAAAATATGATAGATATTTGTTGATCAGTCCAATCCGATTTACCGTGAAAAGCGGCTTGTCGAATATATCCCAACATATTCGATAATTCAAGAAATATGGATCGCATCACGCTTTTGGCAGTAGCAGTAGAAAAGTCCATTGAACAGTTGAAATCGATTAATACAGGTGATCATGAAAGAAATGCATTCATTCGCAATGTAACCGACCACTTTCAAGCATGCGACAACAAAATAGCCGATGAAAGCAAAAGACAAACTACTAAATTCAATATGTCAATGGAAATAATAGATTTGGTGGAGGAGCAGCTTGAGATAATTAACGAAGAATAAAACTTTCCGTAGGTTATGTCATAGTAATCGCAAAAAATAGAAAATAAAATTTTTTATATATCTTTACGTTCCAAGATTTTCTGAACATTTTGGTATACCTTAGAAAAAATGGATGTATGTGTGTGTTTGTATAGCAAAAGAAATGCCTTTATGCATCTCAGGCTGGTCTTTTGTCTGGGTATGTCGGTCAATACCCATGGGTATAAGGTATAATACAGACTAAAACCTCCGCTTTGCCCTTGCCCCTGGTCCCGACGAAAACCGCCGTCAGACATTACTTCGTGGGGAAAGGATCTAAAATGTTATCATTCTTGCATTAAAATTATACTTACCTCAAGTTCCATTCGCTAATTCGCTCTTCTCACAAATTGCAGGTCATTATATGTATGTATGTTAGTATGTGTGTGTGTGCGGATATAAATTTTTATCGACAATTTCGAGAACACGGATTAACAATCAAAAAATTCAAAAAATATTCGAATCGTATTGATAATGAGACGCGCTGATTAGTTTTTGACAAAGGCAGGTCTAGCCGTTTTAAAGATACGGGGCAAAAAGGGCCAAAAATAATAATTCAGTTTTTGAAAGAACGGAGCGTCCGATCTAAATAATTCAAAAAACATTATTTGTATTGACAAAATTAAGTACCGTTTAAATTTATGCGAAGGCAGGTCTAGTGGTTTCAGAGATCCAGTGAAAAAAGTAACAAAAAGCTATTAGGTAAGCAAGAACTATGGAGGGAGATAGTAGGGCAAAAAATCTGCCTTCCAACTAATTTTAGAATATTGTTGTTCTCATTAAAGAATATATGGTGCCTTATATACATATATTATATTAAATCCAATTGGATAAAATTATAAGTAGTACTAAACCGCCTTTGTTGATATTACGTTTAGAAGAAGTATTTGTGATTAGAATTAAGAATATTGTAAATGACTAATGTACCCATTTATGATAATTATAAATAATATTATAAATTACTATATAACGGTCAGAATATGAACGACGCAGTATGATTGTTGAGTCATAGCTCTTACATTATATGTTAGAAATAAGAACATCACGTGTTCAGAATATCGATCTTTTGCAAGGCTTTCTAACTGTAAAATCACAAACTGACATACTTACAAACTCACATATAACGAATCTGAAGAAGTTTGAACGAACATTCTAGAAAAGAATTGCGTTATCTTGATAAGGAATATAAAAGCTGCAGGATGATAAAATCGTTGTTCATTCTTAGTCAGTCTTAGTTCATTCCTAGTTCATTCTTAGTTCATATTTCAGTCAATATAGTTCAGTCGTCATAATGTTCAGTAGTATTTAGTAATCAATGGAATTATATTTAAGTACAAGAATCATGAAATAAACATAAACATTAAAGGTCTTCATCTGTTTCACTGATTCGCCTTCAAAGTCTGGTATCTGCTTGATACTTAGCAGCAGGAAGAACCTACATTTTGTTGGCTCCGTCGCTGTGCCCCACAACACAATTTATTTTGGTGTCAGCGCTGGGATTGCCACAACATTATTTGGTGCCAATTTATTTGATGGTAGCGTGGGATATGCAAAGTTTTTTTTAAGTGCTAACTTCCTTGTAAAGGAACATACCATAACATGTTTTGAACATAGAATTTTTGCATACTTGTAAAAATTGATATTTGAAAAAACAAGCTAATAGTATAGCAATAATTAGATTCAAAAAACGATGAAAAGCTTCACCGAAAGTGGAAACATCAGTAAAACTTCAAACTGAAGACTCCGAAAAAATCAAGAATCGAAGAAGCCGTAAATTTAATCAAAGTATTCAGATATTCAATCAAGAATCTATAAAGAAGAATTTCCAAGAATCGTATCAAGAAGAAACAAGAAACAAGAATTTTTCAACAAGAGACCAGGAATAGAGGAGATATTTCATATCAGAAAACAAGAATCGACAAGTTCAAGTGTTATTTTTCAAGTGAAAAATCAAATCAAATTGTTACCAAAAAGTGATACAAAATCATCGTTCAAGTGTTACAAAAGTTTAAGTGCATATTGTCAATTTAAGTAAACCAAAAGTATATTCAATTGAAAAAGGATTACAACTCATTGCTAGTAAGCTAATTTTTAATATATTTTTGTAAATTTTTGCGCTTCTGTTTTAATAGTTTTTCACCTCTTTTCAAAAATGAATGAACCAGTCCATATGTCACGCGAAAGTAAATTAAATATTCAAACTGCTATTGCTTTAAACCCGAATTTCAATGGGGAACCTTCAATGGGGAACCTTCAGTTATTACTGCCTGTGATGTATTGTCAGGGGTTTTGAATCCATCAGAAGCGGAAAAATTGCTTACAGTAATAAAATTGAAATTAGATCCTCAAATTTTTGCAAAAATCCAATTTATTAATTTTGATACGTGGGACGGTTTAAAATGTTATTTGATCAATGAATGTGTTGTTAAAAGACCGATTGCTAGTTTATTAATTGAATTAAACAATTTAAAACGAAAATCTAACGAAACAGTAAAAAGTTTTTGAGACAGAATAGAAGAAATTTTACGACGAATTCATTATTCAAACATATTTACAGTAGAACATGACTATGCAACAATAACACAAAAAACATTTCAAAAAGTAGGCATAAAATGGGGAGAACTTGGCGAGATTGCTACAGAAGATATTTGAAGTGCTCCAAATGTTCCCGGATTGTGGCTGATGTCGAAGTGAAAAGGCAAAAAGAAGAAGAAGGATCTTTGGAAAACCGAAGATTGTGGTGATAAAAAGTCTTTAGTGTTAAAGCAGCAATTGAGAAACTTATACCAAGGTCAGTTTACTATACTGGATTCAGCTGCAGGAAGAACAGAAGGTAACAAAGATTTACCTAGGGATATTTCCAGGAAATCTTTAGAAATAAATTTAAATAATGTAGATTCTACCCAAAACACAATGGAAGAAACCACAAGTACTATTTCTTGTGCGAATAGTTTCGAATCCTTAACAGACAGAGATGACATGGACATGGACGATTTTCAAACAGTGACAAACAAAAAACGAAGGAGAAATTCAAACAATAATAACAGTAATGAAGAGGCTCCCATCGAATAAGTTTCTACAGAAATTCCACCTATCATTATCAGAAGCACAATTGATCTTAAAACTATTAAGTACGTAAAAGACGCTACTAAAATATCATTTACTCTTGAATACATTATTCCATATAGAAATAAACTTTACACTACCAATATAAAAGATCATGAAATTATTAAAAACGAACTTAAAGAATTAAAACTTCAATTTTATACTCCTTACTCCACCAGTAACAATTTCTCTAAAAAATTACTGTTACTGGACTGAACCCACACATTACAGATACGGAAGTTCATGACTGTCTCATCGAAAACAACATACTAGTTACAAAAGTAATTCAACTCAAGAAAAAACATTCGGATGGACACACAATCAAACTACCTATCTACATAATAATACTGGATAACAGTCAGGATATGAATAATCTAAAAAAGGTGAACAACATCAACGGCCATCTTTTTAAATGGGAGAACTATAAACCACCGGATGTTAAACAATGCAGAAAGTGCCAAACAGTAGGTCACACCTCTTACAACTGTAACTTGAAATACAGATGCGTAAAATGTACTGAAGACCACTTACCAGGACAGTGGAAATAAACTAGCAATGAACCAGCAGAGTGCGTCAACTGTAGAGAAAAACACCCTGCGAACTTTTCACGTTGTGGATACTTGCTCAAGTACAAGGAGGAAAAAAAGAATAAATTTGCAAATTCACCTTATGCGTCGAGGACATATTCTGCTGTCATCTCAGAGGCAAAAGAACAATGCAAATCCAGACCCCAAAATCCAGCTGTAAACTCTTTGGCAGAACCGGATTTTAGCACGACAGAAGGGATTTTAAATGCAGCAAAACATATAAAATCAGCATTTGAAGATCCAGAAGTGGCAACAATATTTAAGGAATTATACACATTATCTACAGCTCTCAAGACAGCAAAGACCTATAGTGAAAAATATCATTTAATACTCGACTCATTAGTATCATGGCCTTGAACCAAACCTATAACATTAATGTAATTTACTTTAATGCAAAGGGCATCAAGAAAAATCGAGCTGAACTTATTGAATTACTTGAAACTAAGAACATAGATATAGTCTTTTTAAATGAGACACATTTACAAAAGAAAGATACTTTTTATATTAAAAATTACAAAGTGTATAGAACAGATAGAGAAAAGTCTTCATTGGGAGGTACAGCCATTCTTGTCAGGCGTTGCATTAAGCATGAGCAACTCAACTTACCAGAACTGAAGTACACTGAAGCGACTGCCATAAATATATTTATTGAAAATTCTAAACTGTCAATAATATCTATTTATGTTCCGTGCAACAAATTATTACTACGTGACATCAAATTACTCATTATTGTTAGCAATAAAGTGCTTATAGCTGGTGACTTTAACGTTCAACATGCAATGTGGAAATGCAGAGGAAATAATAACAGTGGTAAAAAACTATGCAAATATATTAATAATACAGTGAACAATGTTCAGCTGCATTACCCAGATACTCCTACTAGATTTGCTCAATGTGTGCATCATGATAATAGTACTATTGACCTGGCTTTAACAAAAAATGTACATATAACAACTCAACCGACATCTCTGCCATGTCTAAACTCCAATCATAATCCAGTCTTTATACAAATAAATAGCAAATTAACCGTCTATGAGTCTGACAATACAAAGTACTTAAACTACGCAGAAGCCAATTGGATCCTATTTAAAAAATTAATAAACTTAAATATCAATCACAGAATGCAAATAATTGAAAAAGATAGATAGATAGATAAAGCAATTGAACACTTAGTAAGCATGATAAATAACGCTATTAAATTAACTATTCCTTTCAGAAATCCACAAAAATATACTGCTGACAGCTTACCACAAGACATAATAAATAAAATAAAATTCAAAAATCAAGTCAAAAAGTTTCCGGAAAACAACACCTGAAATCCCATGTGAATAAACTAACAAAATTAATCCAAGTAGAAATATAGGAATATCGTAACAAATGCTAGACTGACAAACTGAATAAAATAAATACATATCCAAATAATATTTGGCCAACTATAAAGCGCATCACAAAGCGACTTCCACAAATACCTGCCCTAGTTTGCGATACGGGGATGGCCTCAACAGAAATTCAGAAAGCCGAAGTACTAGCTAAACAATTTGAAAATAATTATCGATTAAATTCCGACAGTCAAAACACCTTATTTTCCCAAAAAGTAGAAAATTTAGTACAGTCATTCATCTCTAAAACTGCTCACTGTAGATCCAAGACTAAAATTGTTACTGTCAAGTTAATGTCATTAAAAACTCTCAAAAATAATAAAGCCTCAGGTCCCGATGGGTTGCAAAACATCATAATTAAAAACTTGCCGCATATACTGCTAACAAGAGTAATAAATCAAATACTGATTTTGGGATATTTTCCAGCTCGATGGAAGAGTTCAACCATGATGCCATTACACAAACCCGGTAAAATAAACAATATACCAGCAAACTATCGTCCAATTGCACTACTCAATACAATGAGTAAAGTGGCAGAAAAGGTCGTACAAACCAGGGTCAACAAACATATAGAAAAATTAAATATTATACCAAACTTTCAATTTGGGTTTAAAAAAGGACATTCTACAGTGCATCCACTATCTGTGCTGGTAGAAAAAGCCATTACTAACTTTAACAAACGTAATCATACAGGACTAGTGTTACTTGACATTGAGAAAGCTTTTGACACAATTTGGAGCACAGGATTAATCTATAAACTAATTATTTTAAAATTCCCAAAGTACATAATTAAATTTATCATATCATATCTCTGTGATCGAAATTTTCAAGTAAAAATTGGTAATGTACTTTCAAGTCTAAAAATGGTTACTGCAGTGGTACCTCAATGATCTACACTTGGACCTACACTGTTCAACTTATATATTTATGACATTCAATTTTCCCCCAGACCGGACATGCTGATATTTGCCGACGATACGGCAAACCTAAGCTCATCAAGATCAGTTACAAGAATTCAACAACATATAAACGAGATCATAAACTACACGAAATTGTGGCGCCTTAAAATTAATGCCGAAAAATCCGAGGCAATAATTCTCTCTAAATCTAATAAAAGAAGTATTCCAAATAATAATTTACAAGTAACAAATATACCAATCGAATGGAAAACAGTGTCAAATACTTGGGTGTCATACTGGACAAAAAATTAACCTTCACAAAACATATTAAAAATAAACTAAGTAGTGCATACGGTGCAATGAACGCACTAAAATCACTACTACATAGAAACAGTGTTCTGAACTCAAAAAATAAGAGGACCATATATCTCACATTAATAAGACCAATAATCACTTATGCGGCACAAATTTGGGTCACTACATGTAAAAGTAACATTCATAAACTGCAAATATTACAAAATAAAGTATTACGATTAATACTAAATGAGTAGAGAGATCCAATCACAAAATACTACAAATCTAGTAAGTATCTTTATGAAAAGTCCAATCTGCAACCTTTTAAAGAGACCATACTCAACATGACGGCGAAATTCTTCGAAAATTGCAAACACAGTCCAAATCCAATCATAAAAAGCCTAGGAAGAATTACAACAGACATGATATGGTACGGCAAATACGTTTTGCCGAACCACCTGATAGAGGAGTAGTATTTGGAAAAGATATAGTTACACCTATTCATAATAATATATTTTAGTTAGTATTAAGCTTTAGTGTTATCTTAGTTGTAAGTTATAATTGAACGAATAGTGTTTTTTTTGTTTACTTTTTTTTCACTTATTGTCAACATTATTGATATTGATATGTGACTAGATTATTAAAACTTCCTTAAATACCATACATAAAATGCAAAAATACCTATTAGGTAGTAATGCATAAAATATTATACTGGACTTTGTAACATATATTGATAAAAATATAAAAATTTATCATCATCATCATCATCAAGTAGGCATAAAAGTTTTTGAAAATGACTTAAGCAAACTGTTATAAACATTAGTCAAATGTCGATTTTCTGATATTAGATGCTATTGACTTCGCTTTCTGATATTTGATGCTATTGACTTCGCAAGAAGAAGCTTGTCAAAATTCATCAAATATCAGAAATAATCAAAATAATAATATAACATATTACATTTGTAAAAAATGTGGTTATATTGCTCCGCAATGTTTCTTAAATAAAAGGAATAACGCTAATTCAAATAATAATAACCAAAAATTTTGTAATTACTGTAAAAAACCGGAACATTTTATTTTTGAATGTAGAAATTCAAATCGAAGAAATTTTTATACAAATCGAAATCATCATAACATGTCAAAAACATTTATCACCCCTACCAACAGGGCTCGCTCGTAGGTAAGTGACTAGAACAAATGGACCTGGATCAGGGGTCCCGGGTTCGATACCCACTTCGAGCAGCCTGTTGTCAGGCAGCAGTGACAACGATTTTCACTTGGAAATATAGATAGCAATATGTTTCCAAGTGAAATCAGCCCAAATACGGCATTGCTGCACCAATTAAATGCATCACTATTACAGTAATTGTAATAATAAAAAATTCAGCACATAGAGATGAGACAACTGTTTGGGTTGCCACCTATAATAAAGACAAACGTAGTTTGTAAGATATTAATCACAACAGCTCATAGAATCCATAAGTTCTGAACGCTGTTCAAATAAATTTATAAAAAAATAATAAAAAAAACTACCAACGAACACAGCAAACATGCTACTACTATTCACACACACGTACAGAAAATGCAACCGCCAACACACATACCCAGTGTATGTCAAACTGTGACAAAAACCAACAACCCACAAATTTCCAAACCCAACACCCACAACCTTCAATAACATCCGAAAACGATACAATTACAGTACGTGAATTAAACGCACAAATTTCCAATTTATTTTTAATAATTAAAATCGACGAAAAGGAAATAAATTTTAAAAACAAAAAGGTTTCGTTACAAATTGAAAACAATACTTTTTGCACAAAACCAATCAAAGAACAAGATTTAGAAAACGATAAACAGCAATAAAAAGACAATGACGGAATCAAAGAAACACATGACAAAAACGTTTCATTTTTAACAACATCAAATAACGAAAAAGAACAGAAATACAAAATTTTAAACAACCCCCAAGTTTCACAAACGCACAAAATGCAATCAGACAAAGATTTTACAAACAAACGTTCAGAATATCAAACAAACAAAGTAATAAAAAAAAGTTGAAGAACCAGAGGTAGTTACAACACAGTCAAACATCCTTATCAACGAACAAAACCAAAGAAATCCTACGAGAAGTACGTAAAACCACAACATTTAAAATCGACGATTTAGAATTAATAACAGACAAAAACCCTTAAGCAAGTAAATCCAAACAACTGATGCCTCTATTTAAAGATGCATACAGAGTTTTTAAGACAAAAAATGGTACAGGATGGACCAAACGGATCAACGACAAAGGACATGCTAACTGAGAATGAATTTTTTTTGCAAATTGAAATTTACAAAACCAATGAATGAAATAAATATTTCAATTGTCAAAATAGACAACAAGTTAAGTTACAAAAAAATGAAATATTTTGAAACAAAGATTAAAAAACTAATGTATTAAAACAACTTGTCACAACCAAAGATTCTCAAACTTTTTCACAAATATTAAAATTTACTATGTAAATGAAATCAAATATTTTTTTAAAAAAACAACAGTGTTATATTATAAGTTATGACAATTATTATAGAACTGTTCACTTTATTATTAACCAATGAAATTTCATATTTTGAAATATTATAAAGATATTATATTACACAACTGTAATCATGAAATTTTGAAAAAATATCATTGAAATAAAATTATGCTTAATTGCAAATTCACTCATATTGCTCTACAATATTAAATAAAATTTTTTTACTAACATTTTTTTTGAAATTTCATGAAAAGAAAAATGTATTTGTAATATTATATGAACTTTAACATTATATTAACTGTATTCAAGCAAGTAATTATAAGAGATCTGTACAAGTTTCCATACAATGTAATAACATGAGCGTAAACATTTTTTTTTGAAACAGGCGAAACGCTTTTTTCTTTTTATGAACGCACGAGGGCGCGCGTTTTTTTGGCGGGTGAGGTGTAGTGGTATTTACCCATTTATAATAATTATAAATAATATTATAAATTACTATATAACGGTCAGCATATGAACGACGCAGTATGCTTGTTGAGTCATAGCTTTTACATTGTATGTTAGAGATAAGAACGTCACGTGTTCAGAATAACGGTCTTTTGCAAAGCTTTCTAACTGCAAAACCACAAACTGCGCTTTAAATAAATAAGGAAAGCGTAGTTTCTGACTCACATATAACGAATCTGAACAAGTTTGAACGAACATTCTAGAAAAGGAATATAAAAGCTGCAGGATGATGAAATCATTATTCATTCTTAGTCAGTCTTAGTTCATTTCTAGTTCATTCCTAGTGCATTCTTATTTCATATTTCAGTCAATATAGTTCAGTCGTCATAATGTTTAGTAGTATTTAGTAATCAATGGAATTATATTTAAGTTCAGTGTTCAAGTTATATGAAAAGTGTTCAAGAATCATGAAATAAACATAAACATCAAAAGTCTTTATCTGTTTTACTCATTCGCCTTCACAGTTTGGAATCAGCTTGATACTTAGCAGCAAGAAGAACCTACATTTTGTTGGCTCCGTCGCTGGATGGGGCACAACACCGTATACGAAGTCAATAAAACAATGAATAAAAAAAATCTTTTGGTAGGGTAAATCATAGTAATCGCAAAAAAACGAAAATGAAAATTTTTGTATATCTTTATGTTTCAGCACCTTCTGAACTATATGGCATACCTTAGAAAAAATGGATGTATATGTGTCTATATAGTATGTATGTGTGCATGTTTGGATACAATTTTTCGTCCACGATTTCAAGAGCATGATTTGAATGATTCAAAAAACATTCGATTCGTGTTGATGAGGAGACGTGATGATCATGTTTTGGCCACGGCAATGCCATTTGGCGGTCAAAAATGATCATATGATATATCAACATCAAATTATAAGATATTTTATAGAGATTTCAATAATAATTATAAAATTGGAATTCTATGGATTCCGTGCCAAAATTCGTAATGTTTGAACATTAGACTGCAACGCGGCGTTAGGCGCTTTGATATTTCGTTTCTAAAACAGCTATGCAACGCAATTGCTTTGTCTAAAAAAATCTAAATTATTGAAAAAAGCTAGAAAATATTTTAAAATTATTAAGTATTTAAAATGTTTAAATACGGCATGGGACGTTCCATTTTTTTGCCTTAAGGCTATGCACCACTAGTTTAGAATATAATATCACTTCATAATTTATGTACATATACATTTTTTACGCGACTGAATATTGGTGGAGAATTTAGGTTAAAATTGTATATAGACTTAGATAGAAAAATTTTAACTAAAAATTCGATATTTTTAACAGATTTATTGAATGTGTTTGTAGACAGAATCTTACCAGTTTTCTACAGCTAAACAATACTAATTTGAGATAGGGTCTTGTCGTTTTCGGGCAAAGAATAAAAAAATTAAGAAAAATCTAACATATCTAATTGCGAGGCAAAATACAAAAGAGTGAGAGAAAGAAAAATTCAATACAAGGAAAAAATATTTCACAAAGATTTCTTGTTTGAAAGATTATGTTTTGTTATAAATATATTCTTATATTATATTCATATCCTTTGTTTAAATGATTATGTTGTGTTATGTTACATATTTATGAGAATAAAAGTCGTTATAAATCATTTTGGTCTTTCTAGCTGTTATTTGTATACATATGTTTATGCTTGTCATAAACCTTTTTCAAATCAAAATTGAAAATTTTTGCATATCTTTACGTTTTGTAGGTTTTTGAACATTTTGGTATACCTTAATAAAATGGATGTGTGTATGTGTGTATGTATGTATAGATACAATTTTTTGTCCTAAATTTTATTCTTCGAATATTTCATTAAGCTACAGAAAATTCCAGCAATTTGCCTTAAGGCACGATGCCATACACCTATAGTTTGATATTATTTCATGACAAATTACTATTTAATTTACTATTCTCTCTGCTAACTGGTAAATGAACAAATTTTGCTAATCAAAAAAGTGGCACAACCGTACACAGTTTCTCCTTCAGAAAGCTCCGAAATTTAATACGCTTATATAAAATTCTGGTTTCAGCTCTTGCTGGATCTTCTTTCACCAAAAACCAATGGGTACAGCGATAATAAATACAACTGAAATGATTTTGCCTCAAAATGTTGCATATTCATGTATGCATTAAATTTATGCACATACATCCTTTTTTAAACTTTCTGTATGGTAAGTTATAGTAATCGCAAAAAAATCGAAAGTGAAAATTTTTATATATCTTTACATTTCAAAAGTTTCTGAACATTTTGACATACCATAGAAAAAATGAATGTATGTGTGTATACGGAAACAAATTTTTGTCGACGATTTCGAGAACACGGATCAATCGATTTGAATAATTCAAAAAGCATTCGATTCGCATTGATAAGGAGACGCTGATTAGTTTTTGGCGAAGGGCCGGTCTTTCCGTTCTGAAGATACGGGCAAAAAGTGCCAAAAATGGTAACGCAGTTTTTAAGAAAACGGAGCGTTCGATTCTAACTTACTTGTATTGACAAGATAAAAAACTGTTTGAATTTTTGGAAAGGCAGGTCTAGCGGTGATCATTAGACATATGCACATCAAATTATCAGATATTTTATAGAGATTTTCTATAATGTGTACAAATTTTGTGTAACTTTTTTTGGGTTCCGTACCATGATTTTCAATTACGGTACGGGAAGTTCCAGCAATTTACCTTAAAGCACGATGCTATGCACCCCACTAGTTAATTTATTTCTATTATCTACTTTTCTCTCCAAAAAGTCATTAATTATATTATATTATATCGAACGTACGTATACAGATCCATAATATATACTTACTTCAATGCCCAATGGAAGAAAAAAATGTTAGAATGTACAAAGGGTTACATACTCAAATTGGACCGTTCCACTACAAATTGTGTTTCCCTAGGCTGTTAATTGCTGGTCAAGTGCGATGTATATAGTAGTTGAGCTGCAAAGCGGCCGCGGCGTAAAGCCCGCCTTGTAATTAGGCAAACAATTAGCTCGAGTGTTCCGATCGCGACGCTCCAACGCCGTCCGTAAATATTTACGCGCAAATAAAACGTTTAGATCGCGCGGTCGACGGTTTCGTTTAGTTTATTTTAAAGAATATTGAAACTTAAAGGGGCACCCACTGCAAAAACAATTGTAAATACTTTTCGTAAATATCCATAATAAATAGTTTAATCATTTATTTAGTTTAACTTCAAACTATGCATAAGAGCGTAGCACAAAGGTTCAATATGACTTTTAGCAATTATAGGGGAGACTGGGTTGCGTTGTGCCAGGGTACGGTAGTGACAGTCGCCATAACAGCTATACCACACTGATTTTGAAGAAGAGTCCAAGGGAGAACGATGTAGTATGTTTGTTTGAACAAGTTCCCACAATTGCTTTTAGTCAGCGCCTTACATCAACATAATCTGTAGACAGCATTGCTTTTAAAGAGTCAGTAGTAAGTTTTCCTATTCGAATTCATTTAAACATAACTGTTAATAGTATACAGATAGGTTTATGTATAGATACTTTTTTGATATTTTGCTGTAGGTTAAACATCAGTAGTTATTTACCAGCAATTAGTTTTTGCTTTATTAGATAATTTAGCTCAGTCGAATGATGATTTGTTTTTAAAAGTATGCATTGGGTACGGATGTGACAAATTTTGTGGCTACGGTTATGACATTGTTAAAAAAGTAACATATATAAACAATCTAATTTAACTAAGACAAAACATGAAATATAGATGAAAATTTTATACAAGAAAAAAGAGATTTCACAAAGAATCTGTTAAATATTGTTATATTTTATTCATAAGCTTTATTTAAATGTTTATATTATGTTGTGTTATATATTATTGTTATTAACGACAATAAAAGTCGTTATAAACCATTTAGATGTTCATAGCTATTTTCAAACTATTTTTATGCCTATGGACGGTTGTGACACACACTCTTTTCTTGGCTAATTTGATTGACTGATCCATTGCATTTAGGGATAGTATTTCAGTATTACCATTTAGACAAATGTTTATATTACCATCTTTTCTCTCGGGCAACCGGTAAATTAATAAAATTATTGTTAATCAAATATAAGGGACACACCCGTACCCAGTTTTTCCTACTGAGAAAACGAGACCAACTACATCTAAACAAATAACACACATCAAACGAACAACTATCTAACTATGTTCAGTAAAATTTCTAGCTAATTCATTATTGCTATTTTTCAAAAGTTTGTCATCTGGTCTTTTTTGCTCAAAAAAGCTTAACGGATTGATACGCCACTCTATTTAGTCAATGCGAAAATGTTTTTAATTATTATGTTGAACAAGAAAGTTATATATTAATTAATAATATATATTAATTATAATATTATTTAATATTGCTAGTTGCTAATAAACATACGAAAATATTAGAAGCCTACGACAATTGGTTTAATTATAAAAATTATTCTACAGCAACCACTAATATATAGATTTCGTATTGATTATATCGATTATTTACACATGTCGGAAAGTTTATGCTGTTTACCGTAGGGCAAAACACCACTTACAACTAGTTTGAAATTCAAAACTGTATTAGTTTTCTTATTTTAAAAACACTTTATCAAAATAATCTTTTTAAGCTTATTTGCTCTAAAGTTCTTATTTAAATTAGTAATTGCTTAAGCAACTATAGCTTCTTAGAGAAGTGTTGTCATATTGACATTTTTAATTAATTTTCCTTCAAATCCTTGTAAGCCATTTTTTTAAAATTATCTCATCTCAAAGTATCAGTTGCCGCCGATACTCTAAAAAAGTGTTTCTTTATTTATTTGTACGTGTGATATTAGAAGTAAGGGGAAAACTTATTCAATGTTGACGCAGCATTTACGACGTCTTTGAAGTTCAATCTGTTTGTATACAAATTCAATTAGGCAGCATTGAACCAAAAACAGCCACTTGCAACTTCAAAAGTATATCAAAGGAGAAAATACCTCAAATAAAAAAAAAGTTAAAGTGAAGACGGGTACTTAAAAGCTCATACAGTCCAAATCGTTTGTGAATAAGACAAAAAATATGTCTAAAGAGATGTCAAGCATATTTATTTGTAGCTTGCATAACTTTCCTGTATTTTTTTCCCCAAGACAGGATCAAGACGAGTATTGCGTAAAAATCGAAGTAATATTGAATTTTCAGAACAAGTGTTTCTGCCCTTGTGCTTTCAATTTGGCATCATTTATTAGGGAAAACACTGTAGGTATTTGTCAAATTTTATATTTTCAAGACAGAGAAATCATCTCAATTCGTTTTTTTGATAAATGTGTATGCAGCCGTGGCTAATTTAGTATTTATCCCGCTTAAATTATTTCATCGGTAACGTCAGTGACGCGAATATAGTCTCAAGGTTGACTATAGTCTGCATTCATCAAATAAAATTACAATAGATAAAAGACAGGTATCTACTAAATGAGAAACTGATTTGTAACGCTATATGTGTGATTATTATTGATTCACTATTTAAATCGACTAATGTGCTAAATCATCGAATCTGATTTGATGATAATACTTCACAAAGAAATAGTCTTCTACAGTAAAATGCTGCATTCACTGGACAGTAATATATTTTATTATTTTGGTTTGTTCTGTTTATCTGATGACACACGTGTATCTTACGAATAAAAATATATAGAATTTGGCGCGGCAAACGACTCTTAGTTCTTGAAAAAATAGACGGCCTTGATATTCAATGTCTGGATTTCTGATATGATATTAGATAGACCCACTAATCTAGATATTGACAATGCTGTGGAGCATTGCAGCGTTAATACCATATAATTTATAGCTTTGTCAAAAGTCCAACTTGATTATGAAATTAATTATTAAAAATCACTAGATTTCGAATAGATTTCAATACTATTGCATTCTGTTTAGCAATTACTGCTACGTCTCCGAGTTTAGCTTTGAACTGCATCCTTTTAGGTGGTTTTAGTATTGTCACAATATTAGTGATTTTTCGCAATTTGTCACCATTTAATATGGATGGTGCGTTTATTATTAATAAACGAGACTGAGTTGATAGAATGGTGACAGTAGCTCTCTGAAAAGTTATAGTTTATTTTTAAAAAGATCTTCTCTGGATTTGATACAATTCCTTGTATGATTCGAAAGCATTTTGGAAGAGGGGCCCAAATGTTCATCAAAATGTTAGTGCAAAACTTTTAAATGGCTTATACATTTGTGAAGCTTTTTATTCGTAGTCGCAAGGACAAATAAGCACTTCTTGTAAAGGGTAAGTTATAGCAATGGCAAAAAAGTCGAAACTAAACATTTTTGCATATATATACGTTTCAAAGATTTTTGAAAATTTTGGCCGGGGTAGCGTATCAATGATACAGGGCCCCAACGAGCGTAAGCAACAATTCATCAAAACTTTAAAATCAAACAACGAGTTTCTAAAAATTAAATAATTCCGACTTAGTTAGCATTTTCTTTTGTTACCGTAACGTATTGAATGTTATTTAAGATTCTGAATATATTTTATTTACAATAAAAACGCCATTCAAAGAACCCACTTTTCAACTTTGAAGCCGAACACTTTAAGAGAATTTATATGTACTTTCGAACACAATGGAATATCCATAATATCCATAATATTTTGTAATAATAATAATTAATAGGTAATAATACATGTGAATTTAGACTTAGCTGAAAATGAAGAGATATATTAGTAATTACTGCTTTAGTCTTTACGGCCGCATGACATTTCAAGTAGTAAATCTTTTCTACATGAAAAGTTAATATTTTTGTAGATTATATCTCTAAAACTAATCTAGTTTTTAATGATATGCGAATGTATTATATATAATGGTTTTAAGACCTTTAAGCATTTGCAATGAATATTCGTCCCAACTATAAGTGCTCATTATTTCAAGATATCATTTGAAATTTCGATGTCTTTTTATAAGTTACTCAAGTTTTACCGTTTTAATTGTTTTTGGAACTTATAATATATATTACTCAATATGAAATATTTTTGATAGATGAGCTCAAACCGTTCTTAAATATTATGTATAAAGAGAGTCAGGCAATGCGAGCGAAGTAATGCGAAGAATATAATTTTATAATTCACTTATTAATTAACAACTTTATTTTAGTAGCATTAAAATTGGAGTTAAGTCTAAACACATCTGTAGAAGTCTAGAGAAGAAAGACATTTTCGTGAAATAATAGTGAAAATTTTAGACCCGGAGTCTTTATTTTAAAGTTCAATTGTATTATTGCTAAAAAAAAAATAAAATCTTTCCGACGTAAGTAGTATGTTCCGAATTATAACCGGAGAAACTTTTGTCCTTTTCAAAGCAAGATATGATAAACACTTCAGGAAAACTGTTGACTAAATACTGGAAAGATATCCTTTTACCAAAAGATGGTTCTAAAAACATGTTTAAAATCAGAATTTATTTTATCAAGAAACTCGTCGAATTATTGTTAATAATAGTTCAATGGTCTTGCATCCACTTTTACCGACCTAATAAGTGCTTGCATTATTTTCTTGGTCATTCCAGTTACAATCGCAACTACGAAAGAACGTTTTCAACTTTTTTTTAATTTCGATATCTGTTACAACTGCTAAATAATATAACATCTAGTAACATAGGTAAATAGTAACATAAATAAAAATAAAATAGAGTACAAAATAAAGGATAGTATTTTCATTAAAATTATATTTGTATTATGATGATTTAATATTAAATTAAAGCAAATAATGATAATAATAAAATTAATAAATAAAATTGGTGAGTTTTCAAATTTAGAACTAATTAAAAATGACTTCAAGGGAAAAACGTCTATCACACGTGTCACTATTGTCTTTAGAAGCAGAAAAACTGAAGAAATCATCACTTAATAAATTAGATTTTGGCAAAAAAAAACAGGATGAGTGAAAATATATTTGGAATAATTTGCAAAAACTTCACAAAACTTTACAGATAGATAATGATAAATAAATAACTTTTAATTTCATGCATTTTTTATATTTTGTAAAAAGTCTTTGCACTTCTTAAGGGGCACACTGAACAATTTTTGATACAGGGCCACAATTTCAAGAGTGCGACTCAACCGATTTGAATTATTCGACTGGGTTCGAATGATTAAAAATTTTTGAATAATTTCTAATTTTTCAAATGTTTTCAAAATTTTCAATATTATTTTAAAAAATCAAAAAATTTAAGAAAATTTTTAAAACATTTTAAGGCTTTGAAAATTTTCAAATTGCGGTACAGCAATTTTTAATCAAGTGTTTGGTGGTAAGATTTGCCCAATGAGCCATCTGGTTATGGTTTTTAGCATGTTATTCGAAGCAGTATTATATCCATGATACAAGTATATAATCGCTTAAGATGCAATACCTCTTACTTGAACTAGCAAATTCTTTTCAAAGTACTATTCCACTGTATATATATATATATATATATATATATATATATATATATACTAGCAAACCCGACGAACTCCGTTTCGCCACCAGATAATTTCGTGAGAAAGATGAAGAAATTTTTTGTTTGTTTTATATTTGAAAAGGGAAAATTTGATTTTATTATACAACAGTAATGAATTTACTTCGATTACAAAAATGAAGTGTTTTTTAGTTGAACTTCTCTAAGTAAATGAAAGTGAATCCGCAAATTATCCGTTTCATTGAAGTGCTCTTTGGTAAACCACATTTTTTATTTTTTGGTCTGACGTTAACACAAACAAAGCAGATGGTTTTCCAACTTGTGAACAGCAACGTATAACTGCCCATGTGAAAAACAATGATTTTCTAAATAATCTATTTGAAATTTACCCCGCAAACACGACTTGTTATTGCGAACGCACGGCGAACTGGAAATTGCAATCTTTTGAAGTCAAACGGAAGACCAGTCGAAATCATTGGTATGTCACCAAATCGCCAGCAATTTTTATTGAATGGTGAAATTCAGTGCGTGTACAATGTACATCATTATTCTTTGCGGCAAGAATTGCCCGTTGACTTAACCAAGCATAATTCTGATAATTCTCACTAATGTCATTACTCGAATTTTTAATTACGGTGCGTGAAGTTCCAGCAATTTGCATTAAGGCACGATGCCATGCACAACTAATTTTCTTAGCTATAAACCTTGCGGAGCCCGAGACATTTCCAACGAATGCAAAATTGTCGAAATCGTGCGTTCTGGAGTTATTTCGTCAGGAAGGAAAACCCGACTTATTTTTATATATATATATATATAGAAGATACATATATATACAGTGGCGTCGAAAGCAAATTTTTGATGGGTGGGCTCGTTTTTTTTTTGTTTTTAGGCATTTTAGACCATATCATATCTTGAGATTGACATGGTTCCGACGTCACTGTATATATATATATATATATATATATATATATATATATAAATCATGATTGCTGCTTGAAGTCCCTATCGTCTTACATATTCGTCGCTATATTTCACGAGTAAACGCGAGTTCATTAGGCACGTATCGTTTATTAAGTTTATCCTCTAAAACGTCATTACTGCATCGTATTAATTTTACGACAGTCACGGCACGGTACATATGTTCTTATAAAGAAATATTTTATTTCTAACTATGATCTTTGAAGCAAATGGTACTTCTCGCAACCTTAATTTAATATGCATTGATCTATACAATAATAATACTTTCAAACATATATTATACATAAATTAACAAAATATTAAAAAACATATTTGAACTATTTAGGGTTTTAATTTTTTTATAATTTTTACAGAACCAGAAAATGTTGAAAAGAGCAAGCAGTGTCTATAGTGATCCATCATTAATTCTTCCTATTATTTTAGCTCTGAAAAACTTACTAAAATTGAAATTGAACAAAAAAAATGGTTGACATATTGTTAATATAGGACGCAGACTGAATGCAATAATGGAAACATGTTCAAACAAGGTCAAAATCTGTTATGACGTCTATCACTACTGTACCTTGGCACAACCGTACCCAGTATCCCCTGCTATTGTTGCTAAAAATATTGCGAAATAATTAATTTGTACGAATTATTTATTCAATTGTGTTATTTCGTATTTTAGATAATGGGGATAACTCTGCAGAAATATATTCGCGTCAATTATCTATTATCTATAGTTATCTACTTATGCAAACGATCTCCGAGCATCCAAGTCACGATGATCGTGTTACGATAATGCGAACAAAGAACTAACCAACAACATAGAGTAGCCTGGTGGGTTGGACCGAGAAGACTATCTAATAAAATCTAATGGCCCAATAATCTCGCTTTTCAATTGAATCGAATAAGTTTCATGATTGAAACTTATAGGTGCCTATGGGCCATATCATGTGGAGAGATTTTATCTGATTTCGATAAAAACATTAAAACAAAGAAAAAATAGACATTGAAATAATGCTTTATTTATTTTTATGTTTAACCTTTTCATCCGGTTGACGACCTGTACGAGTGTCATCTATAGACAATATTCAGTGAATGGACTTTTGCTTCAATATTTATACCTCTGAGTTAAATTCTTGAGATTTCTAATTTGTTTTTATGATTTTTAGTTTTTTAAAAGTTCTTTATTTTTTAATTCATTCATATCGATAATTATTGGAAAATCTTAAAATATTTTGTGTAACAAATAATATCTGGCCATATAGATATTGATAATATAACTCCTTCGGAAAACATTAGCGAAAGGGTTAAAAATGAATATATGTTTGTCTGATTTCACTCTAATTATTTCAATAAGTTTGGCACTTTTATTTTTATCTTAAAAAGGTAATTTTGTTCGGATCATTTTAATCCGAGTTGGACAAGAAATTATGATCATCAAAAATTGAGGGCTGCGGTGGATGAATATTGTTATTCATAATATGAAACATCACACGATCACACCCCAACAACAAAACGTGTCTGCATGTATCAAATGCAACGACAAAAATACAATCATAATAAAATTAATTTAAAACTACTATTTTTAAACTCGCATAATTTTAAAAATCTGGAGTGTTCTGGTTCTAGAATTTTAAAAAAAATATTTCTTTTGTATATTTTCAATTTTTTAAAAATAATGAGAACCGTTTCAAACTATTCAAGAATATGTGTACAAGAGGATTTTTAACTTCCCGTAGGGTAAGTTATTGTAAAGGGCCGAAAATCGAAATTGAAAATTTTTACATTTCTCGACGTTTTGAAGGTTTCTCAACATACTTCAGAGAAAATGGATGTGTGTGTGTATGTATGTATGGATACAAATTTCCAGTCACGTTTTCAAGCGCACGGATCAACCAATTTGAATGGTTAAAAAAACATTCGATTCCTATTGATAGGGAGAAGAGCTGATTAGTTTTTGGCAAAGGCAGGTCCAAAAATACGGAGCAAAGAGTGCAGAAAATAGAAATCGACTTTTTGAGAGAACGGAGTATCCGATTTGAATGATCTAAAAAACATTCAATTAGTAATGATTGGGAGAAGTGTTTATTAGTTTTTGGCAAAGGCAGGCCCAGCCATTACAAAGATACGGAGCTAAATATGTAAAAATTGGCGGTTTTTGAGAAAACTAAGCGTCCGATTTAAATGATTCAAAGAACTTTCTGCTTGTCTTAACAAAATAATTGATTTTGGAAAAAAAAATTTTGTTTCAACTTATTTTTTTCAAAAAAATTTTTTTTTGTATATCGAAAATAATTCAGATGTTATTTTTAATTCTGACCATAGTTCTAATATACTTTAAACAAATAATTTTAACTTTGCAATTTAGTTTATATAATTCTTATAAATATTAGACAATGTTACAATATTAATAATAATCTATTTGAAAACATTCAGTATTCCTCGAACATTTCGTTACGGTACAGAAAGTTCCAGCAATTTGCCTTAAGGCACGATGCCATACACCCCACTAGTTATAATTTAAATTATTTTTGAAGATACAGTTGTATGGGCACGATAATCCTCCTTTGATCCCTTCCTCCGCGAAACATTAAAAGGGTTTACTCCAAATTCTCTTTTTCTATACGATACCCATGGCTCAACTTTTACTGGACCGATTTATTTTATTTTTCTTTATAGACTTCTCGTTAGAATGAACTTCGCTCATCCTCAAAATCCCGTTCTGATTATTTTTAAAAAATTCGAGAATATCAAAAAATATTTTTATTTCAAGCAGTCGCTATTTTGTGAAAAATAAAATTCAACTTGTCCATAAAAATTCATTTCTCTAGATCACAACATCCCATTAATTCGTATAACAATTTTTCATTTAACATGATTGACTGTGATTTAGTAATGATGAATTATTATAAAAAACTTGAATATTTAAGTTTAATATCGATAACTGCAGTTTGTATCTTTCAGAATATGTACTGTAAATTCCTCGTTACTGGACAATAGTCGCTCAGTTTAATGTGAATGTTCGTTCAGGTACTTTAAGTGGGTCTCAAATGGGTCAGCGTTTGACCCGTGGGTCACGCATTGCCGAGGCCTGTTCTAGTTGGTGGTGACGCGTATTCCGCGGCCTTGTGCGGCGGTGTCCACTTCTCGTATGCAGACAAACGCACACTGGTAAAAATCTTCGAATAGGGATGGAAATTGAGTTTCGATCGCATCGATAAAGAATAATATCAACACATAGATAATACTTGTATTCACTATACTTTCGTTCACAAGTAACACATTAATCATCGTATTGCATAAAAAATTGATATATTCGTTATTACTTATTAACAATACTATTACGTATTAACAGTATTTAAAAATATATCTATTGGGTAGTATATTTTCTAACGAATTGCATTTTTTGCATGTTTCAAGATCTATTTTCTAAATTAATGATTAGTTTTGAATTATGAAAAACATTATTATAAAATATATTATATATTCAGAGCATTTTTCATGTCCTTAATAATATTAGTTTTAATAAGAGTATTTTTAGTTGGTTTAACTGGTGTATATAAAAAGAGATATCCACCTACAGATTTTTGTTTCAATTGGAAAATGATATCAAATATCATATGTTAAAAAATTCAATGAACTGTCCATATATTGGTAAATAAAATCAAAGCAGAAAAACATAAAACTATATAATAATTCATAAATGTATGTGCCTTAAGGTAAATTGCTGAAACTTTCCGTACCGTAAAGAAAAGTTCGAGGAATATTGAATGTTTTTAAATAGATTATTATAAATATTGTAACATTGTCTAATATTTATAAGAATTATATAAACTGAATTGCAAATTTGAAACAAATTTGTTTTTCCAAACTTAATTATTTTATTAAAACAAGCAGAAAGTTTTTTGAATCATTTAAATCGGACGCTTAGTTCTCTCAAAAACTGCAATTTTTTGCACATTTAGCTCTGTATCTTTTAAATGGCTGGGCCTGCCTTTCTCTTCCGTTCTCTCAAAAACTCGATTTCTATTTTCTGCACTCTTTGCTATTTATTGCCGTAACTGCTGGACCTGCCTTTGCCAAAAACTAATCAGCACATATCCCTATCAATAGGAATCGAATATATTTTGAACCATTCAAATCGGTTGATCCGTGCGCCCGAAAACGTGAATGAAAAAATGCGGACACACAAAACACACACACATCCATTTTTTCTGAGGTATGCCAAATTGTTCAAAAACATTCAAAACGTCGATAAATGCAAAAATTTTCAATTTCGATTTTTGGATGATTACAATAACTTACCCTACGTGAAGTTAATAATAATTTGGATCCCATAGAAATGTAAACAAAATGTGTACTTATTCGTACTATCTCTATAAAATTATAATTTTATACGCATATGTCTAAAGATCATTTTTGACCGCCAAACGGCATTTTCTTTTACTTTTTTCATTTGGTCTCTGAACCGCCAGACCTGCCATCAAAAAAAAATTTCGTTTACTTCATCAATGCAAGTGGAATGTTTTTTGAATCATTCAAATCGGATTTTGCCATTTTTGGCACTTTTTGCCCCGTGTCTTCAAAACGGTCCAATTTGCCTTCCACTAATTATGATGTCTAAACTAAATGAACTATATGGCAACACAACATGTATAAAAAACTACTATTTAACTATGTTCAGTAAATTTCCTCGTAAACTCCTAATCATAGAAATATGTTTTTCTACTATTTTTCTAAAATTTGTCATCTGTACCTTTTTTCCCTATGGGAGGAGTAAGAAAGGACAGCCAGGAGGCAAAGAAACCCACTGTCTTTTTTTATATTGTAGAGATTTTGCGAATTAATAGCTACATTATTTAACAAATGTGAAATACGAATTTTATGGGAACATTTTTTACAAAATTTTATTGTATATTAACAATTGTGATCTGGTATTTTGAAAGAAGTATTTATCAGCGGATTTCATTTATCTCTTGTAAAATTACATATTTTTCAACTTAATCTACTTTATTCAGTATTTCTTGTTTACAACTTTGCCAATGTAAATTTTTAGTTGGTTCTTTTTACTCTTCCCACATATAAGTTTTTATAAAGGTTATATAAAAAAACTATTGAATCTAACTCTAAAATACCAATACATCTAATGAAACAATTGAATATTATATTCAGGTATCATAAACTAAAAGAGCTCAAAACCAAAAAAAAACTACCAAGGAAAAAAAACTATAAATATTGATACATCTCCGTTTATCTTCTGATTGCGACGTTTTAAGAACTTGCGTGATAACTAGTTACACGCCTTTTGCATTCTACTTTAAAATAGTATAATTAAAAAATAATATACTTTGCTTATTTTTTGAGATAATGATGGAGGCTTATTTTTTACCCGGGGACTTTTAATCTCTCCTGTATCTTAGTCTTCAATTAAGATGATAATAAGTTTGAAACTGAATATTTTGCGTCAGTCAAGAGATTTATATACAGATCGGTTAGAAACTTTTGTCTGAATGGAGCTTTTTCCAAGGTTTTGTCGAAAATAATGGATTAAACTGATTCGTCATTCGGTCAGTATCGATTATTAACTTCCCGTAGGGTAAGTTATAGTAATCGCAAAAAAATCGAAAATGAAAATTTTTATATATCTTTACGTTTCAAAGGTTTCTGATCATTTTTGCATACCTTAGAAAAAATGGATGTATGTGTGTGTGTGTGTGTGTGTGTATGTATGTATGTATGTATGTATGTGCGTGTGTGTATGTATGTGCGGATACAAATTTTCGTCGACGATTTCGGGAACACGGATCAACCGATTTGAATAATTCAAAAAACATTCGATTCGTATTGATAAGGAGACGTGCTGATTAGTTTTTGGCGAAGGCAGGTCTAGCCGTTCCGAAGATACGGGGCTAAAAGTACCGAAAACGGTAACTCAGTTTTTAAGAGAACGGAGCATCCGATTTGAATAATTCAAAAAACATTTCACTTGTATTGACAAGATGAAGAATCGATAAAATTTTCGTGAAGGTAGGTCTAGCGGTTTCGGAGATATAGAGGAAAAAGTAAAAAAATGAGCCATTTGGCGGTCAAAAATGATCATTAGACATATGCACATCAAATTATCAGATATTTTATAGGGATTTTAACAATAAGTATACATTTTGTTAACATTCCTATGGGTTCCGTACCAATGCTTATGCGTTAGACAGCGACGCGGCGCTTACGCGCTTTATAGTTTGTCCCTATGCAGTTAAAGCAGTACGATTGCTTTGAAAAAAGTTCAGATCTTTCACAATATGTCAAAATAAAGAAAAAAAAATTTTTTTTCAAAAAAAAAAAAAATTTTTTTTTTTTTTTTTTTAAATTTTCAAAAAAAACTAATTCTTTGTCCAATTTATAGTTTCTCAAAAATCTTATTTTTTCAAAGTATTTTTTTTTCAAAAATGTTAATCGTTTTTAAAAAAAATAATAATTTTTGGTACGGGAAGTTCCAGCAATTTGCCTTAAGGCACGATGCCTTAATTACCTTAAGACAGAATTCCACTTACAGCTAGTTATTAATCTGAATTACCGAATTTCTACTCATCCTTATCTACGGCATATGCTCGCGCGCGTTATGTACGGAGCTATGGACGAGGAGTTCTTTCAACACGGCGGATGAAAGATGCCGCGATAAACAAAAACCCGAAGCTTTGTGGTTGTTTTGCGAGACGGCGACATCAAAGGGAACGGTCGCGGCGCACACACACGATCATATCATCCGTACACAGGCACAGCGCGGCCGCTGAAAGTACACGTACTTGCGGGAGCAAATTAACATTATATTATCCATTATCCCTCGTACGAATACGCACATACACACACTATTCGATTATAAAAGTCAAGCCGAAAGAATACAACATGCAACGCTAATCTAGAATCATTTATGGGACGATTGGGACGTACACTGATTGTGAGCATTCTGCTCTCTCTATTACATTTTATTTAAATATTCAAATACTGAGCTTTATTTATAAAGTTGTTTGATCTTCAAAACATAATATATATTTGATAAAAATTGTTCATATGAAGGCATTATTTTTACACAGCCCTTGGTCCTAAAAACTAAACTCGACCAAAATCATATCTAAACTCTTCAGAGTGCATAAGTTTTAATCTTAATTAGAGTTTAATTTTTTTGACTTGCATTTTAATATAACGTTATATTATTTATTTATCGTCACGGTCTGTAATATGAACTCCAATGTATATTACATTGTTGGAACCACCGATGACACCAAAATATTCTGAATCCGCTATCACCAAATAATATATAAAACGGGGATCAGTACAGGCAAAACCTTTGGCATCATTATTTATTTCATCATTATTTGTACACTTTACACAACTGACTTAAAACTGAACTGAAACTGAATTAAATACTTAGTTGAACTAAAACTCAATTACTAACTCTGAATTATCGCGACTACCTCTAATGCGTCATTGCAAGGCGTCATCAATAACAAATAATTTGTTATGAATTTGTTTACTGTTGAATTATAAGGATTTCTAAAACGACGGAGAGTAAGGAACGTTATCGCTGTACACGTGCAACAACCAAGGATAAGGTTAAACTACAATATTGTGGGAGTGAATAATCGAGTATATTACGTAGTTTATATATTGATCATTATGATTAATAATAATAATAATAATAATTACGAACAAGGCACGTATTTGTAATAGCATATACAATGGCACCCTGCATGCAAGTTTAATTTGTTCCGTAACCACGCTCGTATGTTGAATCGCTCGTATCTCGAAGTAATTTTTATCACATAAATATATTGAAATGCAATTAATTCATTTCACCACTGTAGTTTTTGTTAAGATTTTTGTATATTAAAAATAAATTCACTATTTATTAATTTAATTATTGTTTTTCTTGACCATTCGATAGTACGGAAACGAGTATGACATGTTACGTTGAACATGCTCGAACTGTTGCAACTTTTAAAGGTTGATTTTTATCCACAAATATTTAGAGCACAAAAGCTGCTTATAAATTATTGTAAAGACCCTTAGCTGAAGTTATACCCTTTATCAACTCCAATATATGCATATCTGTTCTATAAGTGTTCATACTCGCTATCCTCGTATTTTTCAATAAATTTAAGCTTAAATTCAAGATGGCCCTCTTCTTTGGACTCGTGGTTATAAATGTAAATAATATTTTGTAAATGTTATGTTAAAATTGCAAACGTTAAAATAATCCTCGATATATTCGCGTGGAAAAATCGTTACTGCACAATTAACATTCATATATTTAATTGAAATGACTAGCTATGAAATAATATATAACTATCATAAAACAGGTAAAATATTTCTATGGTAGAAAAATCATTGTTACAACTGATGAAATTTTTCATACTATCATTTAGTCGTTAACATTTTTGAGAAACTGGTATTGTATTTCTTATGTTGTAAATGTTCATTTGTTCGATTTCGTTATTCAAGACTGTATGTTGGCTTGCATAATTCCAAAATATGCACATAATTCTTCTTCTCGCAATTTCTATTTCGTCCATTCTGTTTTCGCTGTTTCGTGTAATGATATATTCAAAATCTAAAACCATATTATAATATAAAAATATTAACAGGTATAAATCGATTTGTTAAAAATGCGACAGGCGGTTGTAATTGTGATGCATTTAAATTCGCAAATCGTTCTCATGCAATATTCAAAAACATTGTAGATTTTACATCATATTTTTTACAGCTTTGCTATATCTATTCAAAATAGGTGTAATTTGACTCAATTCTGCGATATTTTTACTTTTTCTTGAATTTTTAAATTTATTAATTGTGTAATTAATAAATTGTGCTGGTGAAATATATTAAGTCAAGGATCTGTTCTTCATCTTATAATTGTAGATGAATGAATTATCATTTTCTATTTTAAGAAATTTAATTACAATATCTTAAATTAGTATTGAATGAGAAAAAATTGTTGAGAAGTATAACTTCAGTAAACGGTTTTTAGAAATACATTAATTTCAATTAAACTAAATGAAAAAAAAATATTGTAACATATTTATATATTTTGTCTTTACAATATATTATTTAATATAATTAACAAAGCATATTTTCCAATCTTTTGAATATTTTTATGTACATCAATAAATACTTATAATTATCACGTGGGAGAAGCGAAGCATGTTAGTTGCAATGCCATCCTAGAACGAATGGTCTTCAACAATTGCTTAACAAATCTGTAAAGAAATATCTTTATTTTCTTAAAATTAAATTTTGAATTATCTCATTATATTAAATAAAAAGCATTTACTACTTACTGTAAATTTTTTGAACTTAATTTTGGTATGGCATCCATGGCTTCATTGAAGAATGATCTGAAAACAAATTGCTCCAATTTGATAACATTGAATCATTTACTTGATGGAAATAAAACACGAACCAATATAAACAATAACAATGTTGGGTTTAAATTTCACATGTGATTATATGACAAAGCTTAAATTATGGGTTCGTTCCATCCAAGCCCAAATTGACGAAGACTGATCAAAACTGACGCGCATGTACATGACTCAGTATTCATCAGTTTCGGAAAGTTTGAGCTCGAATGGAACAAACCCTGAATCATCTATTCAAACAAATACAAAGCTTACTCTGATTGTGGCGTGCTGAAAGTTTGCAGTGCGTCCCTTAGCGCAGTAAGATCAAGGGTTGCCTGAATTGTACCAGGTTCATTAAATTCACTCACACAGCTCATAAGACGCGCTAATTCCTCACCGACAGTACCAACTATTTGAGACAGTACTTCTCCCACAAGCCATGGACATATTCGATGAACCTATGAGATGAAAAATGTGATATTTAATATAATATTAATTTCAATTAAAGCAAAAGAATAAAAGAGGCTACTAAGACATTCATATATCTTGTCTTCACAATATATAATTTCATACAATTAAAGCTTATTTTCCAATTCTATAAATTTCTCAGAAAATACACATATATATATATATATATATATATATATATATATATATATATATTAGGGTGGTCCTTAAAATGGTCATTTTCGAATTTCCTTGCTCCCAGGGGCTCAAATGGTTCCAAATAGATAAAAAACAATTCTCTGAAAGTTTTAGCTCTTAATATTAACGTTTAGATAGAGCGCAATTCAATCAAAGTTATATAAATATAATATATCCAATATATATAAATTAAATTTTCACTATACCTCAGCATGCACCGCCAAGAGATTCCCAATGCACTCTTGAGCATATGGACTTAACCCAGTAGGTGTAACGGCTCTGTCCCAGTCAAATTTTCCAAGATACATTGATGGTTCTAAAGTACCCACCAAAGGGTCACTCCTATGTTCTGTGTATGTGTCTAACAAAGAGCCTCTAAGTGACTGTAGGGATCCCCGTAATGGGTCTAGAGAGAGCGTTGGGTATCCATTTCTATTAAATTATATATAATAATATTTTATGAAAAATATAAAATAAGTTTAATGTCCATAGAAAATAGAACATCAAACAAACACATGCTTGCATACATGGAAAACTTATCAGCAAGTCGAGGTAGCACTACATTGGTAACATGCCGGCAATTTGCAATCGTTGCCAATAATCTGAGTTCCCAAGGAGCTGTATTTCCACTCCAAGAATGATTTTCATCATTCCACGGTGTTGCCATAGGTCCCATCAATTGTGAAACTCCAGGTGATAACTCATCTACGTCCTGAATAAAATTTTCAACTTGCCAATTAAAAAATTATAAATATTTTCAAACACTTAAGAAAATGCAATAAAAAAAAAAATATATATATTAATTAAATACGTCCTGAATAAAATTTTCAACTTGTCAATTCAAAAATTATAAATATTTTCAAGCACTTAAGAAAATGCAATGAAAAAAAAGATAATATATTAATTAAATACCTCATCTGCTCTACTAAATGCCAATTCTTCCAAAACTCCGTTAAAAGCTAACAACATATTTTGAGCTTGGCTCATAATTTCTTTTTGTGCAGCGCCTTCTAATGGATTTTCCTTAATTTCCGGTTTAAGTGCTACTTGACCTGCCTCCAAGGCTTCTGTCACAATTTTTTCAAGCTCTGCACTCTAAAATTAAAAAAAAAATATATATATATGTATATATAAATTGATATAAAAAAAGATATAATAAGTAATTATTGAAATGTTCTCTGGTATTACTAATGCTGTTCCTCCTCCATGTATTCCATTGTGATCAATCTGCCAAGTCTCTTTAACAGGAAGGGCGTTAACTTGATCTGTAGCTTGTTTGAACACATTTACTATAAAATTTACCCTGAAATATAGCCACAAGATTAAAAAAAATCTTTAACAAATCAATATGAGCATATATTCAAATTACCGAAGATCTAAAATAAGTTTGCAAACTATTTCTAAAGCTTCAGAAGGCAAATCCAATGCTACTAAAGTTGCATATGCAGCTCTAACGTAATGTAAACAATGTGATAACCATGGCCCAAGTTGTTGGTTTGCATGTTTTGAAGACATATTCGGAATGAGAGCTTTTCTAAGGGCACTAGTGAATTTTTCAATGGAGCTTAATATCATTTTCTGAGAAAAACATATACTTTATTCATATATTAGTTACAATTATATACCCCAAAGATTAACTTTTGTAAGTGAACCCTGAATGTGTCGTGCCTTCTCCACGAATTTACCATTACTATTCAAAAAAATTCAATTACAATAAGTTTATCTTTGTAGTACATATTCATTTTTTTTAAATATTTACTTTGAATGTTGCTGGTTTGGTTGTATCCGGAGAGACTTGTAATTCACCTTTAAAATAAGCTTGTCCCAAACGCCATAAATCTGGTAATTGTCCTGCAGCACATTCTGTTAAATCTTCACAAAATAACACTTTAGGCGGAACTGATTGAGCTGGTGTACTGCGAGGTGATTTTGTCTTCGTATCTATAATGGTATCATATACTAATGATAGAATTCATGTATGTTGGGAAAAAATGCACATTTTCCAATCATCATAGAAAACCAAAGAAAAAACATTATTTACAAATTCGATGATATTAAATTTATAATTTCGATACAATAATGTAATCACCTGCTTCACTAGCAAGATGTTCTTCACAGCATTTATCTAAGCAATGATCCAAATAAATTGATCTACTATTTAGTGCTTCCCAAGCAGGATCTCCTCCACTTTCTAGATGCACTAAAGCCCTATTTAAGTAAATAAATTTTAGAAAAGTACCAAAAGATTAGAGTTCATCAAGAGCGATAATTGTTATGAAAACTTAGTTAATTATGCCAGCCATAATTTTATTTATCTTTTGACTATTTACCTGATTAATTTTTTTTGATGTTCTATTGTGCTAGGCATTTCTTTTAATTTTTCTCTTAATTCTCCTCTAATAGTTTCTACACATTTATCAACTTCCTCCATCACTTGTTTAAAAATCTAACAAATATATAAAATAAACATTACTTTTTGCCAATTGATATACCTATTTAAAAAATTGTTTCACTCACAGGCACTTCTGTTTTACCAAAAAGGTTTCTTGCGCGAGCATAATCATTAACCAGCATATCATAATCACCTCGTGCAGCATATTTTTGTAATTCACAAGGCAAAAGAAAAAGCATTCTATGCCGATTTAATGCACCTAAGGCATTCCTGGTAGCATCAGCCTTTTCTCTTCTGTTTAATACTTCATTGAAAATTGACTCTGCTTCCACAATTGACTCTACAAAAAATACAAATTGTAAGAAAAAGTAATTTCTTGCTCTTGTAACTCCAAAAATTTAGAATGATTCAGGTTTAAAACTATTAAAAAATAATTTCTAATGAAATTTTAATGGCTTATTTTCTAAAGCTTTATTTACTTTGTATGGCTTTCTGTAGGGGACCTGTAGGATCATTTCCATATTTCAAAACATCTTCATCAAATTTTATTCTTAAGGCTTCTAGAGTATCTAACTGCTCTAATACAGAGCCTGCATTAGCTTTAAGAAAAGACAGTTGTCCTTCTTTTTGAGCTTCTACTTTTCTTTTCAAAAATGCTAATCCTGCTTTTAAATCTTCAAATGAAGTATTCTGATGATTTTCTAATAAAAACCAAGCTGCACTAAACTGCTCTGAAGACAAATCTCCACAACTGAAATTCAAGAAAACAAGAAATTTTTATATAAATATATGATAATAATTTAATAATATATATTCATAAGTATCTATGTAACAATGTTCATTACCTATCGGGAAATAATTCTCTAAGATCATCTTCTGGAAATTTATTATCAGAACCTTCTGTACTGAGACCTAATGGATCCTCTTGACTATATCCTGGAGGTGCTAATGACCGTCTACCCCAAGCTAAACTATGTAATGGGCTTTCTTCAACCCAGACAGCACTTTCTTTCATAGGGCCAATAGTTTCATGATAACCTACATAATATTATCATATGAAAATTTAGTTAATAACTTCACTATGTATTGTTATAGAGAAAATTAAAATAATATAATATTATTTTTATTCTATAGAACTATGTAAACAATTTCATTGTTTAATAATTACATTTTATTATATAAACTTTTACCTTCAAATATTTTTTTTGATACTATAAAAAATGGCATTATTTAACTTGCTATATTTATTTTACTATATCAGCTGAGCAAAGTCGTTTCTCGTTTCAAATCACAATAATCATTTTTTCATTTAACTTTTCACCTCTAAATTGGACAGTGGATGTTCCAACGCCCCCAGAAGCCGTAGTAACTGTTATGTCTCCACGACCTTTCCCAGGACCAGATCTGGCTATAATCTTGTTGGGTGATTTCCATTCGGCCGATAATAAACAATCGCACCCACATATAGTTAATCCTTCAAGTGATAAATGATTAATACACAAAATTAAATTTCTATAGGTTATGTTAGTAACCGATATTAACCAATTAAATCCGCGGCTCTTGTCCCTAAATGTTCGCCCCTGATTGTCACCCTGGTCCCTGGAGGGCCTTCCTTTGGTGATAATCCTGTCACCACAGGTTGGGGGGCCATGGTAGATTTAATAACAATTTAATAACAAAACGTCAATGTCAAAACTAATGTTTACTGTAATGTCACCCAAAAAATGTCACATGGTCAGGTTCAGAAACTTTATGAAAGAATAAAATTTTAATTAGTTGGCAAGCCCGTTAAACTATCACTTGATGCGATTAGAGCGTTCATGTGGACTAAATGGTAAAGCTAACTTCTTCCGGAAATTTACACATCAACAGTTAATTTGTTTTTGCTAATACATTTTATAAGATCATTGTTTGTATATTCTCCTGTATATTCTCTTTCCTTATCGAAGTGTACATTTATAATAAATATGCTGTGTAATAAACTATACACTTAAAATAGAACTAGGAAGCAGATTGTTCATAAAGAGAAATTATTTATTATTTTACTGAAATTTATTAAAGTTTGCGACTAGAAAAGTTACGTGTTTTAATATATCCAATTAAAATCAACTTCATGTGACCATGGATGTAACATGTAATAATATTATAAAAATATGTTTGTAAATCAAAATTAGTTTCTTGCCATTGATAAATAAACATAAATGGTATAAATACAATAAATAAACACAAAATTGGTTTCTTGCATCCTAACGATAACACTTTATTCTAAATAAATTCTATCCTAAATTTAAACAACAAGAAAACATTTATATGTTTAATATTATTTGTTTATTATAGAATATTTCTTATTCATTGTATTTCATTCAATTGAAAATTTTATATATGTGTTTTTCACTGAACGGTAAATAAAAATTAAATTTCGTATGCATGACAAGTTATGACTTCAGCAAATTAAATAATATTTTATAGTTTAAACCTGTTTATTCATATAGACTTACATAAGAGATTCTTATATTAGATAAATGTAACAAAGAAATTTTCCAACTTATAAGGAATAAATATTAACATTAAGAACTTAATATTTAATATGATTTGCAATATATTGCACATTACAGAATACAGTCATATTCTTATGGATTTAATTGCTACATTTGGCCAAATCTCATATTAATCATTTATAACATTGTATTTCCTTGTAACATAAAATAAAATTAAATTATACTTCATATAAAAATATTAAACAGTACATATCTTATAGTAATTTTTATCCAAAAAGTGTTTTCATAAAAATTTTATAAACAATATGAAAATAATATAGTAAATTCATTGTGAGTTTTTGTAACTGTTACTTATTTCATATTAATATTTGTATTAATAAATTGAGAACTGTCAATTTTATAAATTTATGTCGTAAAGATTTTTATTTGTGAAATAGAAAATCATTCATAGCATATTTCCAAGTCCATTGTCGTGCCAGTTGATCAAATTTAGGTCTGTCTTCTTGGTACATTTTGCCGAGTAATGGCTCCATACAGACCTGTAGAATTAATTTATAAACATTGACCATACAAATTATGATGCAATTGAAAATCATGTGAGAATAATAATATAATAAAATTGTTGTGATTACAAGAACTTGTTACTACACATTGAAAAGTACTTGTACTAGTTGAAAATTGTTTATGCAATAATTACTAACCTCAGTATATGGATCTGTGAGTAAACTTTGAATTGATAATAAGACTTTTGATATAGTTAGTGCAAGTGACCAATTATGTTCTATGGCATCTATTCCTACATCTCCATGCCTTGATATATTTGGATGGATAATTTTTGTTAAAAAACGAACTATTGGTGGATCAATGGGATATCTGAAATTGTTTTGTAAAATCTTAATGCTTTGAGAGATGAAATAATTTTAAAGTTGACTAGATACAACTTACGTCAAAGGCATTTGTAAATACAAAAAAAACATTCCTCCTTCATAAGGACTGTCTTCGGGCCCAGATATTACAGCTTGCCAATGACAGCATTGTGCATCCAATGGTACAGCCTGTAAAATAATAAATTCATATTTTAAAGGCATTGTAGGACAGCATATTTATTAAAAGTTTACACTAATTATTTGTATATAAATTTATAATATAATAGCTGTAGAAACATGAGCTGTAGAAGCACTAATTCTATAATATTGAATATTATAGAATTTAACCATTAGTTCATTTACTTTAATTCCTTCAGGAGCATCACTCTTTATGGCATTTAATTCATTTTTAAGCCTTCTTTGTCTCCAAGCACTTTGCTCCCCAATCGGTGTAGATTTGTGAGACATTTGTGTCAGACACATTCGACAGAAGCATGAATCCATCAAAGCAGTATATGTCTGAAAATATATGAAAGTTCATTTATTAAGTAAAAACCATATTTACAAAAAAAGGAGTTCAAAATTGATGATTTTATGCAATAGCATCACTAGGTTTACTCGATTCTTCATGCACATGCTACATGCGGACAAAATTACCTTAAACCAATCTTTTTGACGATTTTTCGGAAATAATGGCCACCTGGCGTTTGTAAACTTTTGCCATGTTTCCATGGATATATGTGTTTTTAATAGATGATTCCAATAAGTGCACACAGATGCAGCACTGCATAAGGATAAATCATCCAAATAACTGAATATAGCTAGTAGAACTATATGAAACAAATTAAATCAAGTTGAAACATTCTATTAATTACATTAAGTAAAAGCTAACAAACCTTCTGGTGGCAAGTTTTTAACTATCATGCCACTTTTTTCATCGGGTACTCTTGGATTTGAAAGCAGCTGTATTTGCTGAGATAGTGTTGGAACTGTCATTACAGGTACAAGATCTTTTGGTGGTTCGGGTATTCTAAAATATTTAATTTAGACAAATATAAATAATAAATAAATAAATAAATAAACATATATATATATATATATATATATATTAGGGTGGTTCTTAACATGGATGTTTTCGAATTTCCTTGCTCCCAGGGGCTCAAATGCTTTCAAATTGATAAAAAAAAATCTGTGGAAGTTTTTGCCCTTAATATTAACTTTAAGATAGTCCGCTCTTCAACCTAAATTTCTATGGAAATAACATGGGATTTCTCTCATAACTTAGCAACAAGTAAATCAATATTTTGGGAATAACATTGTATTTGGTTATTTTGATCATAAATAAAAAATTTACAATAACAATTTGACATATTTCATAAAATAAGTATTCACTTATGAAGAAGAACCAACCCACTTTAGTTGGAGTCCGGACTTTCAGAGAAAAGCAAGAAAATTCAAAAACATCCATATTAAGAACCACCCTAATATATATATATATATATATATATATATATATATATATATATATATATAAACATATAAAATTTAAATTATTTGTTCGACTTCGAAACATATTTTTGAAATGTTTAATTGCAAGCAAATAGTTAAAATAAAAAGCAATAAATAATTTAACTATTTATTATGTATGTTTCAACACTGCATGTGTGTCATCATTCAGCAAGTTAAGAAATTCAAACTAGGCAAACTACACAAATTTAAACAATGTTTAATGAAAATAATAAACTAAATGTTAAATAATAGAATTATGTATATATATATATATATATATATATATATATATATATATATATAGTTAGAAGATAACTTAAATTTACACATACTCATATTCTGCTTCTGCATCCGGATTAATTTGATCTCCTAATGCATTGTCCACATCATCTGGATTCCAACCAACAATGTTCATATATTCAGGTAATGCTTCTCGAGTTCGCCTCATTCTGTGATCAATAGCCAAATCATTAGGTTCATCATTACCTGAATCCTCATCATCTGTCTTTTCACTTATTATTTCTATTCGTCTATTTTCTAAGTCGGGAAATAGGAATGCATGGCAAGTGCCACAAACTGGATCCTCAAAGCAAGGTCCATAGTAGCCATTGCATATATAACATGTTTGGTCCTTGAAATACATAAACAAAAAAATTAGTAATTAAAAAGTATTTGTATAAAACAACAATGCAAGTAAATACTATAATACTAAAAGAAAACAAAAATAGAATCAATGTAATATATATATATATATATATATATATATATATATCTTCGAACTTAATTCTCGATAGGCAACAACTGCATTATGAATTTTTAAGTATTTTCATATCAAGTGTTTTATACTCTAATAGTATAACATATTAAACATTTATAAATACTTGTTTGGAATTTTTTAAAGTAAACTCCATACACTCATGATTATTTATTTTACAAAGCAATTTGATTAGTATAGTTTTTTCACATAGTTTTCCCCACAAAAAAATCAATACGGATCAATATGTTGCTTTATTTTAAAAATCTTTAACGAGTATTCTTATATGAATAAGGCATTTATATGTATTACGATATGTCGAAAAAATAAAGGATGATTTAAAAGTTTGAAAATCACCCATTAATAACAAATATAAAATAATATAGTTCTCTGTCACATAATTCTGCAAAACATTGTGTAATATTAAATTAAAAATCAAAGTAGTTTTATGTATTAAAACAATCAAAATTTAAATTTTCACGAAAAGATTCTTCGATATCTCACTTTATCCTTCCAGGGCACATCAACTAAATCTTCATCCCATCTTTCTTCACTCTCAATGCTATCACAGTCGCTCATAATTAAAGTTAAACGCTGATTTTAATATTAAAACATATGCCTTAAGTAAAAATATTCATAATAATTAATTAGCGCACTAATTAAAATGCCAGCTGAATTGAAATTTATAAAGTTCACATAGCTTGCATATTGGAAATGTTGAAGAAATTATTAACACTTCACTTTGACACCAAGTTCCGAAATTTTACACATCACAATTTAGAAGAATCGTTTCAATTAATTATAGTAGGACATTTAATAAAATTATAGGGCTAAAATCTGAAGAAGTAAGAAGTGATTTATTTCAGTTATGTCTGACATCGATGTTTGACGCCGATTACAAGGAGGCTGGTGTTAAAGTTACTCAAAATTGATGACTGCAGTTTACTTGTTTATTTAAGATACTTTCAATTTTCGTATGACACATAGTAAATATTGAATGCACGGTAATAGCGTTATAGATATTAATAGAAGTGGATTATGTTTCTAAACCAGACATGTAATATTGCATATCACAAATAGCTAACTATATTGACCGGTACAAAATAAGTTGTGCAAACAGCTTACCAATCGGCCTTTATTTTAGCCAATATTTTGACAACAAACGAACAAACCTATTTGACACGACATACTCGTAACCTAACCTCAACTGTATTTGATACAAATGTGATACAGAGTAGCATTTAATTTATATTAAAATTAGTTTTTAATTAGTGAAACGTTTATAACAATGTGGATTCCGTCTATATCTTTTATTTTAATTAGCATATTTATTATATATATGATACATTCTATGTGGACATTAGCACAATTGTTTATTCCTTCAACATGTTCTGAAACGACAAAGTATTGTTTAACATCGTTTCTGAAACATGATCCTAAGTTACAATTGTTACTGTATACGTCAGTCAATTCGAAACCAACCCCATCCGATGTTAAATTAATACAGAGGCTGAATAAATTTGAATATTTAGAACCATTTGAAAAGTATGATATTAATCACTTTAGAGCTTAAATATACAATACTTTGTATAATTTTTTATATGTGTATTGAAATCGACAAAGGCAGTAAAATTTATTACTTCTCATTAGTTAGCGTTACAACAAATAAACAGTATTCATCTTATTTTATTCTTAAATTCATTGTACACTCTTCTGTTTTACCAGTTTATTTGTTAAACATGCTATGTATATATATTGAGCTCCCAGGGGCTCAAATGGTTCCAAATAGATAAAAAACAATTCTCTGAAAGTTTTACCTCTTAACATTAACGTTTAGATTGAGCGCAATTCAATCAAAGTTTTGTATGGAAATACCATGTAAAAATTTTCAAAAATTTAAAAAATGTTTTTTATATGTAATTTAGCAAACAAATGAATGAATAAAATTCATTCGTTTGTTGTCGCTAAGTTATACCTAAAACATTTTTTTAAATTTTCAAAATTGTTTCCATGCTCTTTCCATACAAACTTTGATTGAATTGCGCTCTATCTAAACGTTAATATTAAGAGCTAAAACTTTCAGAGAATTGTTTTTTATCAATTTGGAATCATTTGAGCCCCTGGGAGCAAGGAAATTCGAAAATGACCATTTTAAGGACCACCCTAATATATATATATACAGTGGCGTCGGAACCGTGTGGGCTGTGTGGGCTTGAGCCCACCCATGAATTTTGATGGGGGGGCTCAGCCCACCCATCAATCTCAAAAAATTATATGGGCTAATATCTCTAAAAAAAACAAGACCACTGGCTGCCTATCTAAAAAAAAAAAAAAAACGAGCCCACCCATCAAAAATTTGGTTCCGACGCCACTGTATATATATATATATATATATATATATATATATATATATATATATAAATGTAATATTAAATAGTAGTCTGCCTGAAGGCAGGTTCATGGTATAACAGCACCATAAGCCAATGATTTTTTTTCTCTCCCATTTTTATCATTCCAATTACCATTAATCACTTTTCATTAATTATTATGCATTTTCTTTTTCACATTTTCGCTTCCTTGCTTCCTGGTCCTGTGCTTCGACTTTTAGTTCCCTGTATTTTCTCTACTTGGTTAAGTTATCAACCGTCTGCATTCTACATATATACAGAGTGTCCAAGAACTCAACCTCAAGTCGTAATTGGGTGATAGTCTTGATTGCTTTTAAGTGCCTAAAGGTTAATTTTTTATTAATGTTCAAAGGCTTTAAAAACCAAACAATTTTAAATTCATAGTTTAAAAAACATGGGGCAATTGTGTCATTATTTTTGACTGCGGTTCTAGAAAAGTTATTTACGGTTACGAATACAAAATTTAAATGAACAAAATTAAGAAAAATTAACCACAATAATGAAATAATTATCACAAAAACGAAAGTTGTAGGTTTATTTAAAAGCTTATAAATTTTAAACTATAGATTTTTTTTTTTATTTTTATTCATGATATATATATATATATATATATATATATATATATATATATATATATATCTATATTTCCTTTTATCAAGTGTGTTTCATATATTTTTTCTGTTCAACATACTGATATGATGCTACACTTATTATTTTAGAACTATCAATTTGGATTTGCCCGAAAAAACTATTAACAATGGTTCTTTATTTATGCATATTATAATTGTAAATTCTGATGAATCATGGGAGTGGTCAAAAATGAATAAAAATGTTCATATTGTAGCAGAACGTATTAAACTTACGCAATATGCATTGCCACAAGCAGCATATTTTAATTTGCTATCAGATCAGGTAATTTGATTTTAAATTAATATGATGAATTAAGTGCCAAGTGAAATTTATTATTAATATTGAATAATATTTATAAATATTGAATAAACAAAGTCAGATAATTATGAAGACACCAAGGATTACGTGCAAAATATTAAACCAGTGACTCATTTAAAGTCTAGAATATCATTCACAATGTTAACTGATAAAATTGAAATAGCAGGCGAAGACATTCCATATGAACTAACTCGGCATTTGCGGTGTGTAAGATAACACTATTTTTTTTAAATTTATTGACATAAATAAAATTATAAGTAATACTATTAATATTATATATGTATATGTTTAATATATTTTTAGATTAAATTCGAAAAGGGAGTTTTTACCTATAGTGCAACATGATTTTTTACGTAGTCGTCTAAGAGATCTTGTTGAAGTATCTAAAGATATTAAAAAAACAAATTTTACTGTTTCTTATATACCAGTATCTATAGGCAGACTGAGATTATTATTACATGTAGAATCTAGTTTATTGTCCATGAAGAAACTGGGCTTTACAGATAAGGACATTGATGAAGTCAAGGGTATATTTGCAGACACAAATATTTATTTGCTTTGTGGCACAGTATTAATTGGAAGCTTACATGTATGTATTTATCAATGTGAATGAAAAAAAACAATCGTTAATAATTTCTAACATTTATAACCTAGTAGTAGTTTCCTATATTATATTCTAAATGTATCTATTTCAAATACTAATCAAATGTCTGGTTTTAAGTTTGTCACTTTTGATTTTCAGTTACTATTTGATTTCTTAGCATTTAAGAATGATGTGCTATTTTGGAGGAAAAAGAAGAATATGATTGGGTTATCAAGTCGTACTGTTTTATGGAGGACTTTCAGTCAAATTGTTGTATTTCTTTATTTATTAGATGAACATACTTCTTTATTGATTCTCATACCTCACGGAATTGGAACAATCATTGAGGTGATATAATAATTAGAATGTATTTGGTTATTACAAAAAATATTATAAGAAATGTTTTATACATTAATAATTGAATGCATGTATACAAAATTGTTTTCAGCTAATTTTAATTTAATTTTTATTTTATAATATCAATAAAATATCAATAAAAGCATACATAAAAATAAGTTAATATTTTTATGTATGCTTTTATTGATATTTCTGACAATGTTTTACTCATACTTAAAGTGTGCTATTTGTCAGCATTACTTACTTTTTATATCTTATAAATAAGTTATGATTTTTTATTATTAGCTCTGGAAGGCTAGAAAAGTACTTAAAGTCAAATTTAATACAAAAAATACTGATGTAGAAGAAAAGAGGACTGAAGATGTGGATGCTCAAGCAATGAAATATTTAAGCTATGTTTTGTATCCACTTTGCGTGTGTGGTGCAATTTATTCATTGATTTATCAACCTCATAAAAGGTGACATTTTATATCTAGACATAATAATCTTCTATAAATATAAAATATATATTACAGTTTGATTTAGTATAAGTAACTACATGTATTTTTCAACAATATTGCTTTTGAATTGGCCTATATTTGATTGATTTTATTGTTTAATTGGTATCTTAAGTTATTTTAGAACGATAGACAAATTGATTGCCATCTTCTTACAAACTTTGTATAATTTATCTATTTTTTTTTTTTTTTAATGCATTTTATAATATATAATATATAATTACAGTTGGTACTCATGGTGTGTACACAGTTTGGTAAACGGTGTATATGCATTTGGATTTTTATTCATGCTCCCGCAATTGTTTGTGAATTACAAATTGCAGTCTGTGGCAGCCTTACCATGGAGAGCGTTCATGTATAAGGCATTTAATACATTTATAGATGACGTGTTTGCCTTTATCATAACAATGCCTACAGCACACAGAGTAGCTTGTTTCAGGGATGATATTGTTTTCATAATCTATTTGTATCAAAGATGGTACGTGTATATCTTCAATTGCATATGTAATAATACAGTAGAATCTGCTTTTGTATGACATTAAAGGGACACTAAAAATTCGTCATAATATGTGGACGGTGTATAAAGTATTCTGAAAATTTTATGTAAATATATATGTTCAGTAGAAGTCTATTAATCCGGCACGCTCAGGACTAGCCTAAGTAATTCTAAAAACAATTAAGTTAATAATTTAACAACAAAAACAGTACAAAGCAAAACGGTAAAAAGCAGTCTTTAAGGGGGCAGTAGTCATGAGCACAAAAACCTTTGTTGCCTTCCCCCCCAGTTACAGTAGGTGTGAAATCATATTGATCATTAAAATGGACATATTTTTTGAAAGAATGGGTCGTTATAAGCAATGTGTATATGTAAAGGAGGTCATTATATCCAACTATTTGATATGGAATTTTATATGAAAACCAAATTTTGCAGTATGAATACGTCATAATTAGCGTTCGATTAATATATTCATCATCATACTAAGCCGATTCTACTGTATATCAATACAAAAACAATATATTATCTGAATTTCTTTATTAGGTTGTACCCTGTTGATGCTAGTAGATCTGATGATCCAGCAGCAGCTATTGAGGAAGAGGATGTGAAGAAAACAAATTAGTTAAATTATTGCTAATTTTGTTTGATATTTGTATCAAAATTTTTGCTGATTTTTTATAATAAATTGTTGAACAATTTTATGATTTTGTTGTACTTTTTTTATCGTTATGCAATTATTGTTATGCAATTATAGTATATAATACTATAATTCATTTCTATATTGTGTTCAAAAATTGATTGCAAATGGAATTAGCACAATTTATGTAGTATATAAGGATGCTGAATGAAAGATGAATTTCTTGTACAAATTCTCTCACAGCAGAAAATTGTTATGATTATTTTGTATATCTCTGAATTTTAAAGGGCTCCAGCTTGTGATGAGAAATCATGTAATCTGTAGTTTCATGCAGATTCTTTGTGGATGTTCCACTTCTTCAGACATTCCCAGAAACTGTCTATGGCAACGAATGGCGCCTGGTTAAGCCATAAGCCCCAGAGAAGCCTATGTATATATATATATATATATACATATATATATATATATATATATATATATATACTGTAATACTTCTCACAACAATGCTTTGTTCACCACTGATTTGGTTCAGGGCTCTCTTTTCCACTTTCTGCTCGTAATATGGATGGACTCAGAGAAATAATGAATTTACCTAAACAAAATGGCTTATATGAGGTAAATATGTAGTATGTTGCATATTAGTTCTTTAAGCAATTAGTCTTTGTATAAAAATGATTACCCTACGCAATTAACTCCGGAAGAATTCAACAAAAATATTGAAAATAGTGATTTCGACGAAGAACAAAAAAAACTTTCAACTGAGTTTCTCTACAATGATTGAAATTATGAACTAATTTGTTGAAAATAATTCAATTTTTGGCATGAGTTCGAAAGTAAGAGATGTTATTTGCTTCTTATCTACTTATCAACAACTGAATTATAATTTTATTTATTTTTAAAGTATACATATGCTTCCATTATTTTTTTTAACTGAAATTAATGTTTAGTTTTATTTTTATATACTTTCCATCTTTTCCTAATAATTAATTACTTGTTAAGATATCCTTGCTTATTAGCGCTCTGAATCAATCAATACAATATAATAATCAATTTAGTGTTTTTTTCTATAATAGTATTATCTACTAAAGAATAGTCAACTGGTACTCAAAATGTATGAAAGTATATTATAATTTTTTTTAAATAGAAATATAATCTGGTTTTCTTTCTATTATGTGGGCGGGTGCTTGTTAAAAAAACTTCTTACCAACTGAAAAAAATTATTACACACACACACACACACATATATATATATATATATATATATATATATATATTTGCCTTTGACAGAGTCAACTGGAGTAAACTTATGGGAACATTAAAATCTATTGGCATCGATTGGAAAGACCGCAGGCTGATCCAGAATCTGCATATAAATGTATATGGGACAGAAAGTTAGGATTTGAGTGAACCAGGGCAATACAAACAGCGTTGAAATAGGTAGAAGAGTTCGGTAAGGATGCTGCATGTCACCGAAACTATTCAACCTGCACGGAGGATATGGCTCGTCAACTTGAAGTCGCAGGAGATTTTTTGATCACAGGAAGAACCTAGTAGTAGTGCATGGCATCCCGCCTTAAGGCAAATTGCTGGAACTTTCCATACTAAAAATTAATTTTTTTAAAAAAGCTTTATTTTTTTAAAAAAACTTTGGAAAAATGAGATTTTTGAGAATTTTGTATTTTTTCAAAAGTTTAGACGTTTTTAAAATCAATTTTTTTGAACATTTTGAACTTTTTGTTTAAAGCAATAGTGCTGTGTGGCTTTTTAGAGAAGAAATATCGAAACGTGTAAGCGCTGTGTCCCAGACCAACGGATAAACATCGGTACGGAAACGCAAACAAAATTTATACTGACCGTAAATGTTTTTTATTTTTTTCTCTTTATTTCCGAAACCTCTAGACTTGCTTTCCCAAATATTCAATCTGTTCTTTATTTTATCAATACAAGTAAAATATTTTTGAATTATTAAAATCGTACGCTCTGTTCTTTCAAAAACTGAATTACCATTTTTGGCACTTTTTTCCCTGTATCTTCGAAACGGCTGCACCTGCCTTGGTCAAAAACTAACCAGCACGTCTCAATAGGAATAAAATGTTTTTTGATCCACACACACATTTTTTCTAATCGTAAGGTATGCCAAAATGTTCAGAAACCGTTGAAACGTAAAGGTATATAAAAAAATGCATTTTGAATTTTTCGCAATTACTCTATGGGAATTTAAAAATTATCACCATAAAGTATTCAGATGATGTCGTGATGATATCGAAAACGAAACCGAGCTACAAAGCATGATGAGCAGTATCTTTGGGTTGAATATACGGAATGGAGATCAACATCGACAAATAAAAAGTGATGACAATATCAAAACCAAATGAGATCCTGAGGATAATGGAAAGAAATCGAGAAATGGAAGAGGTGGATCATTTCAAATACTTGGTAAGCAACCTGACCAGAAACGGATACTGCACGAGAGAGGTCAGGGCACGTATAGCGAGCGCCAAGGCGGCATTCACGAAGAAGAGAACGCTTGAGCAAACTGACTCGACTTTCGAAAGTGGCCTATAAAGTGTTATGTTTAGAGCATAGTCCTGTACAGATCAGAGACATGGACTATGAGAGAGGCCGACAATAACTAACTAAGGAGATTTTTGAAATGTGGTGCCGGAGACGTATAGAGAAGATAAAATGGACAGGCAACATAACAAATGAAGAAGTCCTGAGAAGAGTAGGTGAAAAAAGGACTCTGCTTATAGCACGATCCTGAAAAGGAAAGGAAACTGGAACGGACCCATTCTTCAAAAAGAGTGCCTGCTACACGACGTAGTCGAAGGTAAAATAGAAGTTAAAGGAATGGAAAGAAGAAGTGCCCTTTTGAAGTTGCGTATATACTATAGTAGATTATATATCTATGCGAAATAATACATATCAAATATTATTAGTTATTTTTTCAATATAGTTCAAGAAATGTGAAATTTCTTTGCATTTTTTACTGATTTTTGGACAATACTTTAAAAATACGTTAAAAATTTAACTTTAAAACAACAGACTGATACTCTGAATATGACGGGAGAGCAAGGATGAATACAATTCGGCTCTTACGATATCATTCAGGAAAGGTTTACGACGCAATTTTGAATATTGTAAATAATGAAAAATTAAATCAAATTAAAATTTAAAAAATCCAACATGAAATACGAGTGTTATGAGTTTAAGTTTTTTTAAGTCCTCTTAGCATGATTTGCTCAATAGAATAATAAATGGCATAATAACTAAGTAAAATGTTTTAAAACCCAAATATTAATATTGCACATACGTTAAAAATAATTGAAAATTTAAAAATATTTGATTGTAATCAACCCCCGAATTCCTTCGATTTTCTAAATAAATTTAAAATTAATGTATTTTATACGCTTTTATATTATACCTAATTTTTTGCGTACTAAATCCAGAATAATTAAACATTAATTTTTAAAAAATATGTGAATATTTATATAATTTAAATTATAAAGTGTTAAAACATGTAAAATTAATGGGGGGAAGGGCGCCAAAAAAAAAGTTGCATGCGGGCGCTAAGGACCCCAGGACCGGCCCTGATATATATTCAATAATTACATTTTATAAAATTACCTAACATGCTTCATCAAAATGATCTATTGCAAGTTGAAAGGTTAATCTGTGATAATTTTCACGTAAATAATATTTTGTTTATGATTAATGTAAATGTAAAGGTTTCAGAGGTCACACTTGAAGATTTCGTCGGTCGGCTGAATGGGTTATAAGGGTACTAATACACATGATTAGAGGAGCCGGGGGACGTTTGTCTATGTCGATATTAATCGTAAAAATTGTCAAGTGCTGGTAAAAGTTACAAGGTAATAAGTTATTTAATTCTTAATTGAAAACTTTAGGAAATTTTAATGCTTTTCAATAACAATACTATCTATATTATGTTCTAATATACGGTCGGATCATTTGTAGTCAAACTACTTCTATATATCGTCTATAATAATCGTAAAAATTCTACTGAATACAAAACTAATTATACATCAACAGAAATAGATTATCTACATTGCCTAAATATAGTTCTCATACTAGTGACAGACTTAAAAGTTCATGCAATCCAATAGACAAAAAAAACTATTTTATCATTCAATAATCATCATCATTATTTTTTTTGAATATGTATTGAATTATATATTACTTATTCGGAAATATTAAAGAAAAATTTCTTTTCGACACTTTCGCAGAAAGTTTTTTTCTCGACCTATTAATTAATGATCAATGATTACATTTATATCTATTATGAATTTTATTATAGCTGTTCTTAATTAAAAAAATATTTTTTTGCTTGTTTTCTAAGTAAAAATTTAATATTTTTGCCCAAATATAGACAAAATTAAGCATAATGAAAAATTCGTAATTGTAAGATAATATTATATTGAAATTTGCAGCAAAACAACTTATTTTATAAAATAAGAATACTTGTTTTCAAGTATTTATTGTTCATTGTTATGTCTAAGTACTTATTGTATAGTTATTGCTTCAATGTTCAAGAAACATCAAGTGTATAAATATTCTTAAATACTTTGCTTTTGTTATATATGCGTGCCCCAATTAAAATATAAATACGCAAAAAGTTAAAATGAGTAATTATTTGCTGAAAAGATAAAAGTGAGAAAGCATGGTCACGGGCGAGACAAACTCGTGAAAATTTTGAAATATGTACTAAGTCTTATTAATTTTACAGAAAACTTGACCCAAACATTTATTTTAAGATCTCTTACATGATTGAAGGCAAATTGGCAAATTGCTGGAACTTGCCGCACCGAGTTCCAGCAAAGTTTTGAAAAATTTAGCCAGTTCTTCGTTTCGTCAATATAATGTTTTTTCAATCATTCAAATCCGACGTTCCATTATCTCAAAAACTGGATTAATATTTTTAGCATTTTTTGCTCCGTATCTTCAAAACGACTGGACCTGCTTTTGCCAAAATCTAATCAGTACGTCTCCCCATCAATACCTATGTTTTTTGAATTGTTCAAATCAATTGATCCGTGTTTCCGAAATCGTCGGCGAAAATTTGTATCTGCACACATACAAACATATACATCCATTTTTTCTAATAATAAGGCCAAAATGTTCGGAAACCTCTGAAACTATTGTCGGACCCGTTTTTGCGATTACTATAACTTGACCCACGGTAAGTAAATAATCATTATAATCAATTTCAACATAACAATAATTTAATGAAAAGGATATTTCATTGAAACGATCAAAATAACAAGGTGTAAGAACTGACAGATAAGCAGCCGGATAATTGATTTCATTCGTTTACTTTTTCGGGGATTGGAATCTAAGGCGGCAAAACTGATTTTGCAAATATATATATACATAATATACATACTCGTATATATATATATATATATATATTATATATATATATATATATATATATATATATATATATATATATCATCCAGTTATCTGTAAGCGTCCGATTTGAATTTTTAATAAACTTCAAAATGCTCTCGTTGCAGATATCGCATCAGTTCGTCAGTTCGAAAGTCGACGCTGCCATGGTCGGCTGTCGTCTAGCACGTGTGCCTTAATAACGCGCCGGTTAATATATCCTATCCATTTAATGACAAACTGTTATTTATTAACTAATGTGATTTATTAATGGTGATTTTAGAAAAAATATTATTGAACAATTTATATTGACTGTTATATTGAATAACTGTTACACGGAATGCAGATCGAAGTGGATATTATTACGTGGTTGTTGCAGCCGTTGACTATCATTGTTTGCGGACTGGTCGGTTACGTTTACTTATTTAGGGAGCAACGCGGACGAAAGAATGGACATTATACAAATCCAGGTAATCCATAATTTTACTTTTGAAATGCATGCAATTAATGATGTGTTTATTTTTATAATCCAAATGTGTAAATCGGTAAAATGTTATCATCTCGTGAATCTTGAATAGTCAGTAAGGGTTGAAGATTCTTTTTGAAACTGCTATAAGGAAATAGATGCGCGATAATCTAAATGTACTAACTTCAATGTCCCAAAATTTTGGTCATTATTATTCTTTTCCTTGAACAATAAATATAAGGATTGAAGCTTTTTCTTGGGCTTAATCAGTAGTAAAAAAGTATTATGACAATTCATTAAAAATTGCTTCCACATAATAAAACTATTAACAATGCTATTATTGTTATCAATCATTTTATAAAATTGCATATTCATTCTACTAATTTTATTACACGTGCAACTATTTATTTTATTACATTGATTTCATACAATATTAGCTAACGTTTTCGAGTTTTATTTTGACTGCTCATCATCGTAGGTTCACGGCCGGGGTCAACTCTGGGATATTGTTCGATGTCATAAAATGATAGAAAATTTTGGTTTCTTTAGAATATTATTAAAAAAAACAAATGACTCTTTGCTAAAATACTCGCTATTTATAACATCGTGATTACATCGCAGTTTAATTTATAATTTTATACTGATATAAAATATAAATAATAATAAGTTTTTTTTGATAATTAATAAGTTCTTGCCTGTCATAGTAATAAAATAGCAAAATTTATTCGTAGAAATATCACCTAATAATTTGTCTTGATTTTTATTATAAATAATGGTTATTATATTATTTGTGTATTTATCATCATATTATAAGAGCTTTTATGAAGTCTTTTACACATCGTATTTAAATACATAATTGTCATTGAAAGCTCTTTTATTGTACTTTAATTTCATTTAACATTTTGAATATGATGGGCTCATGTTTAATAAATTGACAATTCAATGTATGCAGTTTAATATCCAATGTTTAATAATATTCATATAAAACAAAAATAAAATAAAGAAGAATAAAATTTAATCAGTATGAATGATCTAATAGAGTTAGATAATAAAATCAATTTTTGCCAACTGAAATATAATTTTTGTGTAATAATATAATTATTTTATCGCAATAAAACTTCAGGCATGTTTTAAAACTTCAGTTTTCGAAGATTTATTATTTTAATTTAAAAAATGCTACTCTAATAACAAATATATAATTAGCTGTATTTTAATATAAAGTACACTTTCTAAATAGTTTATGCTTTAACGGGCTCTTTTCTAACTAGATACTGTACACAAATTGTTACTAATTTTATATATATTTTGGACTAAAATGATCAGTTACATTAAATTTGTTCTTTAATTAGAATATTCATTTTTTGTATATGAATATAATTTAAATATAATTTTCTTTGCTCCTATATATATATGTTAAGCCACTCAATTTTAAGTCATTTTGATATATATCTAGAAAGCAGAAAATTTGCAAGAAAAATATTTATTTAAATAGCTTCATTTACTACACTTTAAGATTTAAAATTAAGTAAATAAAAAACGATAGGTTTAGTATGGAATTCTAAACATACATTTGTGAAAAATGAATATAAACCATTAAATAATAATCGCTATTATAATATTTTACAAATGTGTTCCATTGGTTGAAAATAGAATCGAAAATATTTACATTTCAATTTACAACCGTTTTAATCAAAACATTGAATTCGTGTCGAATCAATCGCACAGCACAGATGCGCGATTCCAATATCAGTGTCTCGTGCTATCTGAAAATAATGAATATATTTTTAAATTGATTAATTAATATATTCTCAGATACCTTATCACCTTAAAATGTATGTAAAATGAAGCTGACTTTCGCCGATAGTATTGCGTAGGTTAATGAATGTTTTAAAATGATATAATACTTGGATAATGACATCAGAATATTTCATTTCATCAGTTATTGGTTTCAGTGGTTTTTATATTATAATTAATCCGGATGTTCTGATTGTTCTGTATTGAAATATGCTAATATTTAAAATATTTTTTATAACATAATAAGCATTAATTCGTTTAAAATTATTCAAATTTTTGGAAAACATTCATCGCTCTTTGGATTTCCAAATATTTATACACTAGTACGACAACGCAAATTGTTTAATATAAACAAATTTTTAATGTTACGATTTTTATAATAATATTTTACAATCTGATCATTAGGCTATTTTGAATAATATTATACTTTCACAAACGTAATCAATTAAAATAGTTCACAAATAGTTTTAACTTCCCGTTTTCATAAAAAAATCCGATTCGCCAATTTTATATTTTCTGGACGTTTCAAGCCATTCTGAATCGAATGAGTCCAAATTTTGAATAAGTATGTGTGTGTGTGCATGTGATTTTTTGTCTTTTATTTTGGGTTAAATTCATGATGTTACATACTCACATACATATATCTATAATTATGTTTCTCACGAAATTAACCCTAATTATAAGTTCAGCTGACTTTCGCCGATAGTATTGCGTAGGTTAATGAATGTTTTAAAATGATATAATACTTGGATAATGACATCAGAATATTTCATTTCATTAGTTATTGGTTTCAGTGGTTTTTATATTACAATTAATCCGGATGTTCTGATTGTTCTGTATTGAAATATGCTAAATATTTTAAAATATTTTTTATAACATAATAAGCATCAACTCGTTTAAAAATTTATTCAACATTTTGGAAAACATTTCATCGCTCTTTGGATTTCCAAATTTTATACACTAGTAAGACAACGCAAATTGTTTATATAAAAACAAATTTTTAATGTTACGATTTTTATAATAATATTTTACAATCTGATCATTAGGCTATTTTGTATAATTATTATACAGTCACAAACGTAATCAATTAAAATAGTTCACAATAGTTTTAACTCCCCGTTTTCATAAAAAAATTCGATTCGCCATTTTAATATTTTCTCGACGTTTCAAGCCATTCTGAATCGAATGAGTCCAATTTTGAATAAGTATGTGTAACAGATTTTTGTCTTTTATTTTGGGTTAAATTCATGATGTTACATACTCACATACACATATCTATAATTATGTTTCTCACGAAATTAACCCTAATTATAAGTTTACAATATATATATTCTTTTTAACCTTTCTCTAAACTGAATTGAAATATTAAGCAAGCGAGCAATTTCTTTGAATTATGACCAACTTTTGTTCACGCGAATTGCTTCGTATTTTTATGGGCAATTCTGCCGTAAACTAGACCTATGTCAAGAAAAGGCTATGTTACGCTGCGTTTTTCATATAAAATGGTACTGAAACCTGTCAACATGCTATGTGGTTGCTGTGCAGTTAGACGTTTCAGATATAAAGCCTAAGAAAACGCACAAACGTCAAAAAAGCATCCGATTTGAATTATTAAAAAAACATTCGATTCATATTCATAAGCAGATGTGCTGATTGGTTTTTGGCATCAGTTGGTTCAGCTGTTTCGATGATACGAGGCAAAAAGTGCAGAAAATGAGAATTAAGTTTGTGAGAGAACAAAGCATTCGATTTGAATGATTTGAAAAACATTCCACTTGTATTGACATATTGAAATTGATTGAATTTTTGCAATGACAGGTCCAGCGGTTTCAGTGATCTAGAAAAAAAGTTTAAACAATTGCCATTTTGCGGTCGAAAATCAGATATTTGGACAGTCTGGATCAACCGACAAAATGGGTATCAAAACTTTCAAGAATTGTTCGTTGATATTTTTACAACTTTAAATACGCTATATTTAAATCAAATATGTTTTTATTCAATTTCGATTAATTACTTCATTAAGCGTTACATATAATAAGCATATATATATATACATATATTTAAAATGTACTAATTATCAATTATTTTACAATTCTGATTACGTGCGACTACTTTTGGTGAAATTTGTCAACACACTTTTTATATTTTATAATATATATTAATAAAATAATAAAATTTGAATATATATATATATATATATATATATTTATTTATAATATATATTAGAATACTTTTTTTTGTGGAGAATTCGCGATTATAATTGACAGTTGGCTTCTGATGCGGGAAGTCCAGCCGTTTTGTAGATACGATAAAAAAAGATCAAAAAACGTTGATTTTAATAAAAATAAAATATTACATAATAGAGTTTTTAATATCATATAAACATATTGACTAAATTTTGGTTTTCGTCCCAAAATAATAATTCTCGAAATTTATAATTCTAAACATAAACTTTTTTTAAATAGTATTTTTTTTACAATTTCAAACGTCAAACTAATTTTTTAAAAATGTACCATTTAATTTATCACAATCACAAAAACAACTCATTAGTTAAAACATATATAATACGAAGAGCTTTATATTTTTCTAGTACTACCTAATCTAATCGATGTTCTATAACACATCTAGAAAATCCAAAAAGTCAATAAAAATTAACTATTACACATGCCTTTTGTACAAAAAACTACATTATGCACGACTTGCTTGTGTTAGGATAAACTGTTTAAAAATCATTATAATTATTTTTTCACAAATTGGTACCTACGTTAAATGTTTATTTACATTATTGTACTACATTATAATGCAATTCACATTTATTTTGAACTTCCCGTAGGGTAAGTTATTGTAATCGTCCAAAAATCGAAATTTTTTGCATATGTTCACGTTTTGAAGGTTTCTGAAGATTTTGAATGTGTATGTGAGTATGTGTTTATGGATACAATTTTTTGTCCACATTTTCGGGCGCACTGATCAAACCGATTTGCATGGTTTAAAAAATTCGATTTTTATTGATAGGGGATGTGCTGATTAGTTTTTGGCAAAAGGTCCAGCTGTTTTGTAGTCAAGGAACAAAGAATGCAGAAAATAGAAATAGAGTTTTTGAGAGAACGGAGCATCCGATTTGAATGATCGAAAAAACATTGAATTCGTAATTGATGTGATTACAAATTGGTGATTAGTTTTTGGCAAAGGCAAGTCCAGCCGTTTCGGAGACACGGAACTACTTGTGCAAAAAATGGCAGTTTTTGAGAGAAATAAGCATCCGATTTGAATGGTTAAAAAAACATTCTAATTATAGCTAAAGTTCTGTAGCTCACTTATAGACTTCAAATAAATAACTTTAAGTTTGCAATTAAGTTTATATAATTCTTATAAATATTACACAATGTCCTTCATTTTAAATTTGACTGTTTACGTTTTGTTTATTTACTTTTTTGCAAACATATATAAGTTACAGTATTTATAACAATATATTTAAAAAATATATTCCTCAATTACTTTATTACGGTACGGAAAGTTCCAGCAATTTAGCTTGAGGCACGATGCCATACACCACTAGCTTATCTTCCCTATGGCAAAGATTATTTTTTCGACAAATATTGTTAATTCGACTTGGTGTTGTTCGTCGAATGAATTTTCGTCGACGTTTTCTCAGTAACTACTGAACCAATTTCAGACAAAAATTCAACCTTTATTTGATATTTTTTGAAAAATAACTGAAGCTATTTAAAAAATTTAAAAACTATTTGATGAAAGTCTATGAGGATGAGCGGTGAATAGTTTAGCGAGACAATCGGCTGAGCCCTTTCTTTTGTATTGTCCGAAAAGTGCATTGTTTTGTCATTTTTTTGCAAATTACAAAAGGTGTTATTTAACAAATGTAAATAATTGGACTTAATAATTATTATTGTTAATTATTATTTTTAGAATTTTATAGTGATGTTTTGTGTTACTTTTTTAATATCTTATTTCAGTCATTTAATATGGACAGGCTTAATAAGAGCCAGAAGTAATGTTATAAATACTTGTTTAAAAGTAAATAATATAAGGTTGTTCGGAAAGTCACTGCGTTTTTTCACCACCAGAATGTAACTATATTTTTTTGAACCTAACATCACACTTAAGCCTTAGAAATATTACATGATTTGAAAACTTATATTTTAAGCCTTGTGTGTAAAAAATTCTAATTGATTACATGCAGTAGTTTTCGGATGGTGCCACTTTGAATACGGAAAGAATTGAGCAGCATTTTCGAGATATTTTACTCTTTTGCTATAGAAAAGGTAAAAAATGCTGTTTAAGTCAAAATGAAATTGATCGATCTGATGTGTAGTGCCAAAATTGGTTTGCTAAATTTTATTCCTGGTATTTTGATGTCAAAGATGTCCAAGAAGTAAGGTTGAAGCTGATAAAGACGCAAGAAAGGCATTAGTTGATGCAAACCCGCGAATAACAATACATGAGATCTCATTGAGCTAAAATTTATCCAATTTAACAGTTTATTACCACTCAAAAGGTCTGGGATTTTCCTCGAAACTCAATGTATGGTTCTCATAGAAAAAAACGTGTGTCGTCGCACTGGCGTCTGCGATTGCCTCTGAAAAGTCTTGAAAATTATCAGGTTTTGAAGCGAATTGTTACTAGGAATTTCAAATGGGATGTAAGGAATACAATACACGCATTTGCTCATGAAACAAAACAAGAACCTACTCAAAACAGGTGCAAAGCTGAAATTTGACAGAAAAAGATGATGCAGTATGTTTGGTAAGATTTTAAAGGAGTTGTACATATTTCAGCTTTTTCAGGATAACATAACGGTTAATTCGGATGCCTTATATCATTAGCTGAATGAACTAAATGATATACTTCAATGGAAAAGGTCAGAATTAACCCACAACAAGGCATAGTCCTGCATCAAGACGACGCAAGACCTCACAAAAGTTTGGTCAATCGCCAAGAGATTATAAAGCTTGAATGGGACCCAATGATACATTCATCATATTCTCCAGTCACTGAAAAAATTTTTAGGCGGTGAAACCTTTACCTCAAATCAGCCTGTCAAAAAGCACTTTGATCAGCTTTTGCCAATAACGACCAAAACATTTATGATTTCGGAATTATGCTAATACCAGAAATATGATAAAAGATGTTCGATCAAAACTGCGAGTGCATAATTTATTAAAGTAACTGTTTATAATACGAAAATTACGTGCAAAAAGTCTATAAAAAACGAAGTTACTTTTCACCAACCCAATTACATCGATTACAACAACCCAATAGTATCGATGTATAATTTTTAAATATATTCCCATGATTATTTGATAAGCAACTCAGAACACTGATAATTTTTAATACTCTCGCTATGCGTGAATGATACGCATTTTGCTAAAAATGTCATAATTAGCACTTGTATTTTTTTTAAATTTTCATTATAATTTCGTGTTTCTACCCGGAATCTATCAGACGATAACCTCAATAAGTCGGTCATGCTATTTCTTTTCGATTGCAATATCAAATCATTCAACTATTGAAAATGGTCAATGATAAATCGCGGTTCAAAATTTACAAATTAATTAATTTATTATTCAATAAACTTCTTTTGCGGAAACGATAACTTGAATTTCAAATATTTTGGATTTATGTTAAAACAATCTTTAATTTTGCAAAAAGTTTTCTTCCCTAACAATAATTCATTATTGTTTTCAAATCAATGTCAATTTGATTTCGGAAATTAATTGATATTAATTATAACATAATTAGTTACTTGCAATGAATTCTTCAATTATACTCTAAATTATTGATTTTTCTTATTGATACATATATTATTGAACAATGTGTATTAATTTGGCGTGAAAAATGTTTTCCACACTCTCTCGTTAATTACGCTTGTTAACATTTTGTATTTTAATAATAGTACATTCAGTTATTTCTTTTTCTAGTTTTAAACCAATTCGTATTTTTGACTAGTTTTAATATTCAAAAATCAGTTTTATATTCCATTATTAATGTATATATTTATATGAACAATTGATGAACAGTACGAATTATTATTACGGACATTCAAATTGAATAATATTGTTACGAGAAGAGTATGTATTCAAATTGGTCGCAGTTTGTTCTTATCTTATTTATATTTATAAGAAATTAATATTTTCGCAATTCTTGATAAAATATTAAGAAATATAAAGTGTTCTTGGACTTTGAATTGGTATATTTAATTCTGATATCTGTTTCATATGAAATTACAGAAAATGTTACATCACTCTAATAATAATTAATATCTCGATGGAGAAGATTATATTTTTGCCACAAAATGCATATTACTTATTTGATGTTTCAATTCATTCTGAATAGTTTGACAAAAGTGAAAAATTTTGTTGTACTTGCATCGAGTTTTTTGAACTATGGACCTATATACATTATATATGTTGAAAAATGATTGATGTGGTGGTTAAGGGTTGGGTCTGTAGGTTGTTTCACCAATGCTATAAGGAAATGGAATATGTCGGTCATGTCGGTAATTAGAATTAGTTGTTGCTATCCCAAAGCAGCTAACCATAAATAGGAATGAGGTTGGGGTTGTAGGTTCTGTTCTAATGCAGGTTCAGGCCGTCGACCGTAGGTAATATGTAGAACAAGTGGTAGATCCGCTCATCCAACACCTTTCCAACTATGGGGTAGAAATTGATATTAATACTGGTTAATAAGTTTTCTTCGGAAGAGGTATAGGTCAAAAGGTTTTTCTTGAACACTGATTTATTATAAATAGACAGTAACACTTTATTTGACTTTCATTACAAAGGACTCTTTCAATAGCTAACTACAGCTTATCAAATGGGTATCATAGTAACTACCTTTGTATTGCAAGACTACTTTTGTGTACTCTTTGTTACATTTTGCTACTCTAAATTGTACGGACAATTTCCAATGTAGTGCTGCCAGATTCTCGCAATAATCTTGGACTTCGAAAAATTATCAAAGTCAAACGGATAATTGTTTTATTCGTTATTGTATTATTGTACACAATAATATATACAAGTATATATATATATATATTTATAAGATTTAGGTTTATTGTTCGACGTTGAGACATATCTTGAATGTTGATGTCTGTTGCCAATTGTCGAACATAATTAAAAAACTATTTATTTATAAATTTCGACACGGGATGTGTATCATCATTCAGCTTTTTTTTAAATTTATACAGTAACTAAAAGAATTTCTACAAAGTTTAAAAAGATATTAATATAATATAATATATTAATATTACATAATATAGAGTTGTCATTTAGAACATATCATTCGGAGCACCCTAGTGTTGGTTTTTAAAAATGAATCTGTGTCATCTTCTATATATATAAAAATAAGTCGGGCTTTCCTTCCTCACGAAATAACTCCAGAACGCACGAACCGATTTCGACAATTTTGCATTCGTTGGAAAGGTCTCGGGCTCCGCAGGGTTTATAGCTAAGAAAATTAGTTGAGCATGGCATCGTGCCCTAATGCAAATTGCTGGAACTTCACGCATCGTAATTAAATATTCGAGTAATGAAAATAATCAATAATTGTTTTAAATAATTTCAAATAGATTATATTCTATATATATAAAAATAAGTCGGGTTTTCCTTCCTGACGATTTAACTCCAGAATGCACGAATCGATTTCTACAATTTTGCATTTGTTGGAAAGGTCTCAAGCTCCACCAAATTGGTGGTGCATGGCATCGTGCCCTAATGCAAATTGCTGGAACTTCACGCATCGTAATTAAAAATTCGAGTAATGACATTAGTGAGAATTATCAGAATTATGCTTGGTTAAGTCAACGAGCAATTCTTGCCGCCAAGAAATATGATGTACACGCACTGAGTTTCACCATTCAATCAAAAATTGCTGGCGATTTGGTGACATACCAATGATTCCGACTGGTTTTCCGTTTGACTTCAAACGATTGCAATTTCCAGTTCGCCTTGCGTTCACAATAATAAGTCGCAATGCCAATCGCTTAGTGTTTGCGGGATAAATTTCAAATAGATTATTTAGAAAATCATTGTTTTTCACATGGGCAGTTATACGTTGCCTGTTCACAAGTTGGAAAACCATCCGCTTTATTTGTGTTAACGTCAGACCAAAAAACAAAAAATGTAGTTTACCAAAAAGCACTTCAATGAAACGGATAATTTGCGGATTCACTTTCATTTATTTAGAGAAGTTCAACTAAAAAACACTTCATTTTTGTAATCGAAGTAAAATCATTACTGTTGTATAATAAAATAAAATTTTTCGTTTTCAAATATAAAACAAACAAAAAATTTCTTTCATCTTCATCTTTCTCACGAAACCATCTGGTGGCAAAACGGAGTTCGTCGGGTTTGCTAGTCTCTGTATAAAAACAATGTATTAGACTAAATTAATGAGCAAAATATGTACAGATATATAACAATTAAACGTATGATTGCATTCATTTAAATGTATGATCGTACATCTTTCAATAATGCCCTTATCATATTTGTCATAACTTTTTGTCTTGAAAAAAAAAAACTATTGCTTAGACTGCCAGTCTAGACGTCTGCTCTATTTTTTAACTCGCGTTGTTACAAAAATCGCTGATAAGATGGTCAAAGTCATTGTTTACAGTTGAACATTCTCTATGAACTTCTATTCGTCATAGACATAAAATATACAATTAATATTAAATAAAACTTTTAAAAAGATACTCCAGAAGGGCCGATATGATCTAGTCATAGCTGTTTTACAGTCATACATTTTTATTTCATTATTATTATTAATAGCAATCTTAACTTAATAGTCCTACAACCTTGTTGTGATAACTTTTCAATAACATGGCTTATTAGAAGATAACGGTTGGCTTATCTCAACTTTAATGAGTTTATTATTATAATTTCTGTAATAATTAGGAATGTTTTAAATGCAGCTGTGAAAGGGTTGTTTTTGCTTGAAAATATACTGCTATCTATATTTTTAAGTCAAAACCGATGCCACTTCTGCTTGACATCCGGCTATCCGAGACGGACGTCGAACGTGGGTTGGACTATCTGATTGGAAGCCCATACCTCTAACTACCAAACAATGGAGAAGCCGAATTTGTATTGTTGAAAAAGAAATCTACCTACACAAATTTTTAAAAATTATGTTCTAATTTTTACAGGGACCATGGTAACTTTATTAGATAAACAAAGAAATAATTTTCTTTGCCAAAATTCTCGACAAAGCACTATTTTTTATTTGACATATGTGACTGACTATATTAAAACTTTTTTTTTGAAAGCCAAGAAATTTTTAGATTTTGCTCCTGATAGGCCAAGCTTTCGAAACATAATGCAAATGTATCGTTTACGTCAACCATGGGGTAAAATTCTAACCAATTTCTAACCGAGTGTCAAAATGCGTAAACCACACATATATGTTTGAAATTTTTATCGTCAAACACATATGACTGACATAGTGATTAACTTGTTGAACAATGGCGAATAAATTGGGTAAGACAAGATTTACTAAAAGGAAAGTACTAGAGCAGACCAGAGTAATGGTGTGCAAATTAAGATTTAATTATGGAGCTTTTTCTTAACATCTCTGTAAAATAAAAATGGTTAACAACAACAAATGCTAATGTAACCAATTTGAACAAAATGCACTGCTTCTGATGCTAGAATGCAAAAAATACATATTTCAATTTGAAATTTTCAACGATCAAGTGGATATATTATGTATGACATGCATAATATGATAATTCGTGACTTATATTATCATTTTTCAAATCCATCATATTAATCTATATATATATCAACTTTTCAGATTGGAACTTCTTCTTGAAGAAATGGTGGGCATTATTGCACATCATGCGACGCCGTTCCGAAAACGTTTCTGGAATAAGGCAAAGCCAGCTTCCATCAACAGAGTCACCAAAAATTCTACAGAGAGAAGAATCTTCCGATTCCATCGCCATATATGGTGCTGATCAGCGTGGATCTTCCGTCTTCCTCAAGATCACCAGACGAAGACACCGTGTAGCTGAAGTGTGGCTGGTTGTTCGACTTTCTAATGGAGACGTTTATCATTTGCCAAGTAAGATAAATTTAATATTATGGTACATTCTTAGCAATACATATTAGGAAAATAAAAAACATATGCGAAATAATATAGTAAATATTTAGAGTATCATCACTTTATAAACACAAAGCTCTTTAAGCGGAAACATTCTAATTCGCAAACATATCCTCTTATATATAATTATTTATTGTCGTTAGTGTTCCCTTTACAAATATGTGATTCCTTTACGACAAACATAAAATTACTAATAAAGCATTGTTATTAAAAACAAATGCTTTTTGTTATCTTGTTTTTCAAAGAATGTTTTGAATATTTTGACGAATTGCAATTAAACTTTTGATTGATCTTATCTATATGTATTGATATGGATCATTTAAATAATGAAATCCGATAAAATGCAGGATACGAATAGTATCACTACGCGCAAATAAACTTAATCTAATCACACAGTTTTTTCGATACCGGGTTATTAAAACGATAAACATGATTTTATTTGTAGTATAATGTAAAATGCTTAATATTTGCAACTGACAAACAATGAAAAATATGTTTATGCATAAATAATATTGTTAACAATTACGTTTGCTATTACTATATGTTTCATTATAAAGTTTTGATAGACTTTCGGGGCACTTTACTCTACTGTTTTTGAAATGACTATTACTACGTAGAAAGCAAATTCAATATTTCAGTAGTAGGAGAGACTGGGTATGGTTCTCCCAGGGTACGGTAGTGACATTCGTTATAACAGCTAAACCATACTGATCCCTATATCAAAGGGTTCAAATGCGAGAAAGATGAAGTACGCTTGTTCGAACAAGTTAGCATTATTGATGATTTTGATGATGATTTGTTTTACATGTACTTCTTGTCCTTTTTCTGTGAAGATTAAACAGATAAATAAAAATCTAACTTAACTAAGACCAAATACGAAAGAAAAAGAAAAATACAATATAAAAAATAATATGATTTCACAAAAAATCCTTACTAACTTTGTTTAAAAGATATGTTTTAGTATATATCGTTATATTTTCTTCATAGGCTCTGTTTATGTTTATGCTGTGTTGTGTTACATATTATTGTTATTAACAACAATAAAATTGCTTATAGAACATTTTGATATTTATAGCTATAGTTTTTTAACCAATTTTTGTGTCGCCCTTTTTTTGTATGTTTTTATCACAAATTCATCGTATTCAAAAAGAGTATTTCAGTATTTTCACATGGACGAATCAAATTACCATTTAATTTACTTTTGTCCTAGCTAACAGGTAAATTAACAAAATTATTGCTGATAAAAAAGTGGCACAAACTGTTTCCAGTGCCCCCTACGAAATAGACAAGTGTGTCTAGAATATTATGTGAATATATGAATTTATGTCAAAGATTGATTTTTTATGAAGCGCATAAAAGTGGTGGACTGTTTGTAACATAAGCTTATGATTTACTTGTTATTTCTCAATAATTTTATTATACATACTTAATTTAAATTAAATTTTTAAGCTGATGATTTTTATCAAATTAAAATTTATATAAATTTATAAAAAATTATATTTATAAAAATTTATAACATTTCGCAAAGAACAGCGTACTCTAAAATTTGAGCTATATTTTTATCTACTTATATTATATAGGTCAAGGTTTACCAACTTTTAATATCAGATATAAGGGGTTGTTCTATCGTATCATATATAAGACTGCAACGTATAAAAATGATTACATTAGAGTCTATTTAATTCAATTCGGGGAACAAATTAAGTATGGTATCAATCTCTAACCTAATGTTTGTAACCAAAATCTTCACAACAGTTTGGATGTAGCTCAATATGTAGTCAGTAAAGAAAAGATACGTACATACTATTCTTCAAGAATAGACATATTAACCTCCATATTTCGCAAATTTTTCCAACATGTCATTTAAAATCGAAGTTTTAGACGTTTAAAAAAATGATTAGATACTCATTAGAAGATTTTGTGCCATAATCAATTTATAATGTCAAGATTTTGTACCAAGTCAAATTATATGCGTTTAATATTGCGGTTCTCTAATTCATCAGCATAATAGTTTAAAAAACCCATTTGTTCCGGTGATTCTGAATAACTTATGACTTATGTCTTTATACCTCAAAGAAAATTATTATAACTTTCCATTTTTATATATAAATATCCGATAATTATTAGATTTTTAAAATGTGATCTATAAAGAAAATGGAATCGATCGAAAAATTATTATTATACAAGCAAATAAAGTATGTCAATTTGAACTTTATTAAAAAGAGTTTTATTGTTTTTAATTTTATACTTTATATTTCATGTTCATTACTTTGAAACTCTAAACTAAGTAAAGGTTCAATAATGAATTGCAAGCTTTTTCAAATAAAGATTCGAAAGTTTCAATCGAAACAAGGCGATGTATTTTTTAAATTTTTAGAAGTTAGTACACAGTCAAGAATTTCGTTAATGTGTAAAATATGTCGAATACCCAGCTTTAGTCCAGAAATGATGGTTTTTAAATCGTTTTCTGCCGCATCTCAAATAGACTTCTTTGCCAAAAACCAATTGACTCAACACATTGTCATTATGAATGCCTTTTGAACCATATTAATCGGTTTTACTATTCTTACCAAAAAGTGCCAAATAAACTACATGCATATAAACCACACATATATCATTTTTCTATAACGTAATCCAAAATAATCAGAAAATAAAAAGAATCAAAAAAAAATGTCATCGTTGTTTCTTTTGTGTTTTGAATAAAGTTACCACACAGGAAATTAAAATTTATTATTGACTCTAAACCTACCAACGCCAGTCAAATTGACTGTTTCAAACTTTGTGTAAGAGTTAGACGTTTTTAAACGTTAAAATACCATTATCAAACTATTATATATATGGCAATTCTAAGAATATACTAACAATATTTTCTCTATACCTTCATTCTAGATTTTTTTCTTTTTTCCGAAAAAATGGTTATATAAACTAAATACCGCGGTCGGTCAATATGACCGGTGGATAATTGTTAACGCCATACTCCCAACCCTGGTCTAATTATTATATTTTATTACCTTCATACAAAATAGCAACAATAAACCCTCATCCCTTAAATAATCTCTCTTATTGTCATGCATCCTGTCCCGCTTAATTCCACAAAATAAACCAATCAGAAAAATATATGAATCAACAGTGTCTTAAATCAACATTCAAAGCAATAACATCTAACATATCATCTATAAGTCTTAATATTTTATTCAAATACACAATAATTAAACATTTATTATGATCTTTTAACAGTCTGATATAGCCACTATTTAAATATATCTGGTCCTTCGACAATATAAATAAAGTGCAAGTGTTTTAATAGAGTTCGGCAACGTCTCGGTGGATCACGAACTTCTATACACTTTTAATCTATCTTGTCACAACATATTTTTGGCCCATTCGAATCGAATGGTCAAATAGTGAACAATAATAATATTATATGGGGACTTCCAGGTCTATAGTAAATATATAATAAATGAGTAAATAAATTTTATATTTATATTATACCATTATCAAGCTTTATAGAAATTTTATGAATATACAAACAATATTTTCTTCACACCTTTATTCTAGATTTTTTTCTATTTTCCGGAAAAATGGTTATATAAACTAAATAGCGCGGTCGGTCTATATGACCGGTGGATAATAATGTTATATGGAGACTTCTAAGTCTATAGTAAATATATAATAATGAGTAAATATATTTTTCTATTTGGGAAATAATAAAAGGAGAGATTGCTCAATTGCAGTTTGATAGATCATTGTTCTGGAACTGATGAATCCTTTTTCACGGATTTTGATAAGTAAATAGTATAAATCAAATTTCATTATTCTTACAGTCTATAACAGTAAGCCGTGCTTGTCGTAAGTTTCAAAATAATAGCCCAATAGAAATTGGGAGAGAGCAGCAAACCTATTCCGAAATCTATTAGATTTTGAATTGGTACATATGATAAAAAGCATAAAGAAGTATAAAAGTTGTATGTTACATCTTTAGGTGTTTTTCAATATTTTGGACCTAGCTGGATAAATGCATACATTTTATATAAAGAATCGACAAGTAAAAACATTTACAGGAAGGTATTTTTGTTCCAATTAGTTTCTGAACTTGGCGATGCATAAACGAAATCTCAATAAATCTAAGTTTTCATCAACAACGTTAATAATAGTAGAAGAGCCAGTGAACTATTTTCCCAAATAGTTCACTGGCTCTTAGACTATAAGTTCAGATTTGGACGTACGAAAAACTTGTTAAATAAAATTTTTAAAAAGTTATAAAACAACCAATATTTTTATATAATCTTTTCATACATTATATAAAAATAAATTCCAACGAAACTTTCTGAAAATTTCTTCATTATATAAACATTACGCAACACATCAATAATCGGAATTTAATAATAAAATACCTAACTTTTTAATTACCGGTCAATTGACCACGTGAGGTAGGAATAGGTATACAAAATTGTCTGTAGGTTTAGTGTTAAAATCGAAAGGGATTGCAGTACTGACTCTCAATGTCTCAATTCAATTGCATATTGAAATTTCAAATACTATAAATTTACTCTATATTCCATTACCTAATCCGATGTCGCTAAGCGCTATTTACTCAAATTGTGTATTTGCTGTTTTCGTGACACCACCATTCAACCGTAAGTCGTGAAACTGATCTTTCGAAAATAGAAAACGTAGCGTTCCGTCCTTGACCGCCGATGGTACTCCGAAGATTATGTCTGGTCAGTTCCACAAATGCGATAATCACAGCACGCACAAACGTTTTATATGCATAGCTAAAAAAAGTGTTGCTAGATAAAACCTAAATGGTTATCACGCATTTGAGTTTGAGTAATTAATGTAATAGATCTTTTAATGCAATCAACTAAACCTTGTTAGTTGATTTTTTCATATTTCTAATTTTTTGAATAGGGAGAAATTACGAATATCTATTCAATATTGAATTAAAATGATGTGGCATAAATGGATGAATGATGATGTGAGTGTTGTATTGGAAATATAACATTTAACTCATTAAAGTTACGGTTAAGTTTATGAAAATATTGCATTTTACCCTTCAATATTAGGGCTAACAAATAATATTAATTTAAACGAATACTTACCTTATGCTTTATGTATTGGTGCTTTATAATCATATAGCCGAAATAAAATTGTAAAATTTCGGGCAGTTCTAAATCATATGAGATATGTATGATAGTTACGTATACAATAATTAATAAGAAAATAGTTTTACTCAAATTATTTTGAACATTTTAGCTAAAAGTTTAAAACTCGCATTGCGCGTATCCTAATATCTTGCAATGGTTATATTGATTTTCACTTGCAAATATGGATGAAATATGTTTTCAAATGAAAATAGTTTTTCATTTGTAAATTGTAAAATTTCGGGCACTGCTGTGCAAATAAAATGTATGAATCAGCATAAATTCGAATGCAGTACATCCAATAGAACAAAAATTTCCGCACTGAACTTTCTTTATAGAATTGCTATTTAATTTATAATTAGCAGACTGACCTACCTTCAGAAATTGTATCCATTAATAAAATTAAAATATGGTTCTTTCAATTCTTGTCTGAACAAATTGATATTGAGCAGTTCTGATATCAATTCTCACTTGAAAGTAGATTTTTGAATATTATATAATATAATTACAATTATATATATTATAAATTACTATTAGAAGAGACTGGACAACCAGTTGGTTTCCTTTTAATAATGTCAGGTTGTAAAGAACTCATCAATTCATGGAACCTATCAGAATTTTCATTTATTGTTAGTATTTAATTTTTACTGCGATTAGATCTTCAGAGTTTTCTAAGCTGTTGTGATTATTTGACTTAACTAACTACGTCAGTTTTTATAAATGACCGCCCAAACATTGTCCTATCTCTATTTGGTAAACTTTATTATTATAACTTCCATAATGCTGATGATTTTTTTGATGGAGCGACGCCTGGTAAGAGCAGTATTCGTTTGGAAACACATTGCTATCTATATTTCCAAACTGATGTCGCTACTGGTTGACATCAGACTGCCCGGGGAAGTCTGCTTGATATCGAACTTGGGACTTTTTATTGAAATTCCATGAGGGAGTATAATAATAGTTTTGATTGTTTTTCATAAATTTTGAAAAAAATGTAAATAATCATGACCCTTTACCTGTAAATTATTCAAATCATACATATAAGCATAATCGTTGACATATTTTTCTATAATTTAAAAAAATCATCTATTTATAGATAATCATTATATTAAAATGTGATATATAAACATTATTATGAAATATTTGGTATTACGCTTCTTTTCTGCTCATAGATACAATCTATTTTTTAAGAGAAGGAGGTAAACATTGTCTAGACTTGAGTGATTAGCCAACCAAAACATAGATAGTTGTTAATTCGTATAATAAACATGACAAGAAAAATAAGCGTTTTGTTAAATCGTCATTAAATTATAGTAAACACATTTATTTATATGGCATAATGACGATCAGGCATCTTATATTGACACATATGTTTTGCATTATCAACTCATGATCAAATTTTAGGTTAAAGAAAATATTTTAGAATGAAGATAAAATAAGAAATGTGTGATGTTTTTATCAATTCAGATATTTCTGTTTATTTCTGGAAGAAAATTATATGTATGTTTGAATATACTTGAATGGGTCTTAATACTCAAAACTGCATTAACCGATTTTGAAACGTTTTCTTCAAAATTTATCTTGCATAAGAAATAACTGTCAATTGCTGCTATTTTTTTTAAATAAACTTAAAAAAATTAATTGTTTGAATAAACTTTGAAATAAACAACTAAAATAAATGAAAATATTCAATGACTTGAATAGCTGAAGATATAATTATATATAAGTCTCCAATCCATTAAAGAATAAAATATAGTACATAAAATAGTAAATTAGGTTTACAAGATATAAGGTAAATAAATACTAGATCAAGGGGCTATACCGTGTTATCTCTGTAAAAATATACCTATGAAAGTTATATTTTCAATTGATTGAAAAATGTAGTTATTATTTCGTAAAATTCCTTTAAAATTAAAAATATAACATTGTATCTGTTTGCATGATGACTGTCCCTTTTAACCCAGCCTATGAGCTAAACAGGACCAGGTGACAAGTTTTTGAAAGACAGCAAAAAAAAAACTACAATTATGAATTAGTTGGGAGTTTTAATGAACATAGTCAGATAGTTGTCTGCTTGATGTGTATTATGAATTGTGATATAGTCGGTTTGGTTTTCACAATATGATTGCTCAGAGTCAAGTTGGACCTTTGTGCCCCGCCCTACACTATTAATCTTTTCAGCGGGTGCGACGCTGCTCTACGAGCCAGTAAGCTGCTCGATACACTAAATAGTTTCAGATTCTTTAATCAATATCGATAAAATGTATTTAAAAATTAAAAATTACTATTCTAAAAATCTAAAAACCACAATAACAAATAAATAAATAAATATTGAAGCAAAAATCACAGGTCGTCAAGCGGATATTGTCCATGCGATGACCATAACAAAGTGTTAACTATGCTTATTTTCAATTGGTATGGGTTGAATTAGCTCGCTTACTGAAAAAAATCTTTATTGCAACCTGGTTTTTAATAGCTGCAGAATAAAGCGAATTAAAAAGTGAGGATCTGTTTAAATCCTTTTGCTTATTTACATATAGAGCAGAAATGAAATCTCTTGTTGAATCAGGCAGAGTAAGTTGAATTTATATAATTTCTAGCGCTACCCTCACTGATTAGTAGTTACATTTAGAATACCACTTTGAATATTATCTTGTGCGTGATTTATTGTGAACCCATTCATATTTTTTTTTATTATTTACTATCTGCCATTCGAGTCGGAAATGAAGGCTTATCAGTGGGCTATCGCCGACATGAAGGAGACGCGTGCCTTGCATCACGTACCCGCCGTTACAACTGTCTGACCCCTACGATCATTATGAAACTTTTTGTTTAGACGAGAAATCCTTTTTCTTCGAGCGTCGATCTTATCTCTTTGTGGTGATTAATTTTATAACTTTTCCATAATGTTATTTTGTTTTCATATATTTATACAACAATCGCTTATCGGCATTTCTTTTTTTAAAACTATAATTCTAATTCGATTATTGAAAGTAAATATGCATACATTAGTGTTATCTAATCAAGATTTGCTAATGAAAATGTTCTGTATTCATTAGTAATTATATTCAATTGATTACCATTTTGCTATCAATTAACTATCATATTTCGAAGTTTATTTATTAATTAAGATTTTTCATTTATTTTTCTTATACAATTACCTTGCGTTTATTATTGTTTATTATATAGTTTTATGTTGAAATTTAATTTTATATTAGAGTATATTTTTATTTATGAATAAGTCAGTATATGAACAAATATTAATGCTTTTTTATATATATTTAGTGTTAAAGCTTGTTTGGTGAACCTCTGGCGGAGCTAGGGCCTTTTTTACTAATATATTTTTAGAATTACTGATATTTCCACGAAATAAAGATGTATATTTGCTGTAACTATTTCTTCACTGAATCAAGTAAAAAAACCATTCCTAATTTCAGAATTATTCATTTTCTAAAAAAGTGCAATGTTACAACTTACCTCGTGTATGGGTCTGGTTGTAACGTCTACCAAGCCAAGTAGTAACGACGAAAATTTAAGAAAATTTACTTATACATTATATATTATACATATACATTATTAATGATTGATAAATTTGAAACACAATAAGATATTTAAAATTAGTCGATATATAACGAAAACCGAAATTTTGCAATAGATCAATTTTATATTACATGTCAAAAATGACCTGCACGGTTCTATTTATTGCGTCGGCCTGCGGGACAGTAGCTATATTAAATTATTTTAATATCGTTAACAATCCTATTGAAAAACGCCTGATACGGGGCAAAAAAGCCAAAATGGTGATTCAGTTTTTGAATTTGAATTTTGATTGATTGACTAAACGAAGAACTGTTTAAATTTTTGGAAAAGCAGGTCCAGCAAAAAGGTGAAAAAATGCCATTTGCCGGTCAAAAATGATCACTAGATATATGCACATCAAATTATCAGATGTTTTATAGAAATTTAATAATGTGTATACTTTTTGTGTTACCAAGATTTTTAATTTTAAAGTTTACTTTATATGGTTTAAACAAATGACCTCAACATTTTCGACAGTATCGAATAACCGATTTGAATGATTGAAAAGCATTCGGTTCGTGCTCGATCGCGAAGCGTTTTTGTAAAAGGCACGTCTAGCCGTATGAAGACATGTAATGGTTATGTAGTTTTTAAGAGAAAGGATCATCCGATTAGATTAATTCAAACATTTTGCTTGTGTAGACGGTGTGAAAAAAATGCTTTTACAGAAAATTTCTTAAATTTAAAAACTTTCAAAAAAAAAAATTCGAAATTTTCAAAAAAATTAACATTTCGAAGTTTTTCATGATATTCAAAAAAATATTAAAATTTTTATAATTTTCAAAATTTAAATTAAAAATCAATTTCTTACAAAAATTTTAGAATATTACGAAATTCAAAAAAAAAAAAAGAATATTTTCAAAGATTTCCAATTTCCGCATAAGTTGTTTTTAGAATACGTTCGTCGCCCAATTTAATAAGCACTTACAAATTTACAGTATTTATGATAAATAATCTATTTGAAAATATATAAAACAATTGTAATTACTTATTGAAAAATATCATTGATTGTTATGTCAATTATGTTATGGAAAGTTCTAGGAATTTGCCTTAAGGCACGATGCCATGCAAATTATATGAAATTCTAAATTATATGAAAAACACTTTGAAAATTGGCGCACGTTTTTTTTATTATGAGTCATTACTATAATTTACTAATATTTTGTACAATATCTTTTTGGGTCTGAGAAAATTGTAGAGAAATAGCGAATTTGTAGGTGAAACACAGTTTATTATAGATCAAAAAGTGAGATTTCACCAGCGCTTTTCTTATTTCCTTTTCCGTATTTGTGGGTAGTTTGGTGTTAGTTTATTATTTAATATCGTACCTGAAGCAAGCTTGACGTTATCCTGAAATACCAGCTTTTTATTTTGCGATGATTATTTTATTTAAGAAATGTACTGTGTTTTGTTCAAACATTCGTTGTTAATAGCAATTTATTATAAATATAATTATTGTTAGATTATTTTATATGATAATTTCAGATCATCCCGATACCGTGATTGCAAATAATAATTCGCGAGGTTGGAGCGCTGGAGGTCTCAGACTGAGTGTATTGGAACCCTATAGAAAATGGAGGGTCACTTTCAATGGTCTTTTAAGAGTGGACAAGCAAAGTTTTGGGGAGACGAGAGTTCGGAAGTGGTGCATGTCCGTTTCAACTTCATGTGAGTAAGCTTTTTGCTGAGATATTTGTGAACAAGTTGTGCAGTTTTTAACTTTTCGTAGGGTTAGTTATAGTAATTGCAAAAAAATCCAAAATGAAAATTTTTGCATATCTTCACGTTTCAAGGTCTTCTCAATGTTCTGGCATACCTTAGAAAAAGTGGATGTATGTAGATACAGTTTTTCGTCGACAACGTCAAGAATATTGATCAACCGAATGATTAAAAAAACATTCGATTTCTATTGACAGGAAGATGTGGTAATTAGTTTGTGGCAAAGGCAGGTCCAGCAGTTTTGAAGATGAGGGCAAATTTTAAATTTAATTAATTCATTGTATGACAACATTTTCTATAAAACACTGACAAATGACTAATATACGATCACTAAATTATTTAATTATGGTAAATATTTTATAATGTAGATGGACAGCCGCGTCTACGCCAATGTCGTGGCCGCACGACTGGAGTCCTCAGCTATTGCTGATGCCATTGCTAGGGAACCCTGGAAAAGATGGAAACTGGTTGAACATGATGTACGTTTTTAAATTTATTTTTATTTGAAATTATTTACAAAAAACTATATTACGCAATAGACTTTTCAATTAAACATACTAGCTTTCAAAAATGAGAAAGTTCTATGTCTGCTTTTATTAACTAAAAACTTGCTACTTGTTATTACATTTTTTTTCAATTTGTTCATGAATTATCTAATAGATCCAGACATCCAACTGGAGGATATGACAGTTCGGATGCTTAAGTGGAACTTTCGAGGCCAGTGATTCTTACTCGGTAGGACATTTCGTTGCACTGGTGTAAGAGCTAGAAGATGGGGACCTCACAAAGCATCTTACATGCATCGAACTGCTTCTTTGTTGGAGTTTTGGAGATGGAAGGATATTCTGGTCGAAGCCAATTCCGCGTTGCATGCACTTACACAGTATGTCGTAATTTAATTCAAACTCTCTATGAGGCATTATTTACTACAATTGTCCATTACATGTTTTAGTTACGTATACGGAATTGTCAGAATGCCCAATGGTGAAGTTCATCCAGTAGACTATTGTGATTTGAGTCTACCCTCATATTGCTGAAGACAGAACTAATTATACCTAAAAAGTATACTTTAAAATTTTCGTGGTACGTAGTATCACTATTTTATCATTATAAAGGTTTTTAAGATCAACAAACATATTGCATTTTATAGTTGATGGAATTTATTTCAATAACTCACTTGAGTTGCAAGTTGGGGATCAAGCTCGCGTTTTGTGGCCGCCCTTGGGAATGGGAAGCGTCATAGTCCCCTTGAATTGCCAACAAGGGGGATCTTCTGGTGTTGGAATTGCACAGTTATGGTATCAATATCAAGGAGAGTGCCCAGTTCCCAATACACCTCGGTATTCACATGCAAAACATTATTCAAGCAGAAGAAACTACAATAATCATTGAATTATAGTTTAAACATTTGATTGATATTTAGTGTACGACATCTGGTGCCAACGACCATAATTCCAGCATTACCACCTCTTATATTAGATCTCAAAGAACATGCGGCTCGCTGCGTTCACTGGTTGGTGGTTAAATGGTAAAGCAGCATCGTTGGCTCTTTTAGGAAGCGTACAAAACTAACGATTATAATGTGCCTGAAGGAATTTGTTTAACAGTTAATGCCTTAAATATTCAATTAGAACATTACGATCACTTAAGTAAAGCTGTTAGAACGAATACAAAATGTCAGTTGTGGAATAGTTGCTGGTGATCTGGAAGATGTTTGCAAAAAGTAAGTACAATTATATAGTATTTTATCAGTAATTTGAATAATTTATTTACATCATATGTTGCTAAGGGGTGTAATTGCGCTACAAACCGCCCAGATTGTAGATTCTATACAAGAACAGTTACACAAATCTCTTGTGGAATTGCGGGAAACGTTCGCCAACAAACGCTCGTTTTGCTGTTCGTTCTTCAGCCATTTGTG
>NW_020538040.1:102576988-102598917 GCF_003426905.1 Ctenocephalides felis
TCAACTGTATTTGATACAAATGTGATACGAGTAGCATTTAATTTATATTAAAATTAGTTTTTAATTAGTGAAACGTTTATAAAAATGTGGATTCCGTCTAATCTTTTTTTAATTAGCGTATTTATTATATATATGAACATTCTATGTGGACATTAGCACAATTGTTTATTCCTTCAACATGTTCTAAAGACAAAAGTATTGTTTAACATCGTTTCTGAAACATGATCCTAAGTTACAATTGTTACTGTATACGTCAGTCAATTCGAAACCAACCCCATCCGATGTTAAATTAATACAGAGGCTGAATAAATTTGAATATTTGGAACCATTTGAAAAGTATGATATTAATCACTTTAGAGCTTAAATATACGATACTTTGTATCATTTTTTATATGTGTATTGAAATTGACAAAGGCAGTAAAATTTATTACTTCTCATTAGTTAGCGTTACAACAAATAAACAGTATTCATCTTATTTTATTCTTAAATTCATTGTACACTCTTCTGTTTTACCAGTTTATTTGTTAAACATGCTATGTGTATATATTGAGCTCCCAGGGGCTCAAATGGTTCCAAATAGATAAAAAACAATTCTCTGAAAGTTTTACCTCTTAACATTAACGTTTAGATAGAGCGCAATTCAATCAAAGTTTTGTATGGAAATACCATGGAAAAATTTTCAAAAATTTAAAAAATTTATAAAGTTTTTTATATGTAATTTAGGAATAAAATTCATTCGTTTGTTGTCGCTAAGTTATACCTAAAACATTTTTTTTAATTTTCAAAATTTTTTCCATGCTCTTTCCATACGAGTTTGATTGAATTGCGCTCTATTTAACGTTAATATTAAGAGCTAAAACTTTCAGAGAATTGTTTTTTATCAATTTGGAACCATTTGAGCCCCTGGGAGCAAGGAAATTCGAAAATGGCCATTTTAAGGCACCACTAATATATATATATATATATAACTATTTATATATATATATATATATATTTACATATACATATAATATATATATATATATATATATGTAATATTAAATGTAGTCTGCCTGAAGGCAGGTTCATGGTATACAGCACCCATAAGCCAATGATTTTTTTTCTCTCCCATTTTTATCATTCCAAATTACCATTAATCACTTTTCGTTAATTATTATGCATTTGTTTTTAAAATTTCGCTTCCTTGCTTCCTGGTCCTGTGCTTCGACTTTTAGTTCCCTGTATTTTCTATACTTGGTTAAGTTATAACCGTCTGCATTCTACATATACAGAGTGTCTAAGAACTCAACCTCAACCGTAATTGGGTGATAGTCTGATGCTTAAGGCCTAAAGTTAATTTTTCATTAATGTTCAAAGGCTTTAAAAACCAAACAATTTTAAATTCATAGTTTAAAAAACATGGGCAATTGAGTCATTATTTTTGACTGCGGTTCTAGAAAAGTTATTTACGGTTACGAATACAAAGTTTAAATGAACAAAATTAAGAAAAATTAACCACAATAATGAAATAATTATCACAGTCTCATGAAAGTTGTAGGTTTATTTAAAAGCTTATAATTTTTAAACTATATAATTTTTTTTTTTATTTTTATTCATGATATATATATATATACACCTAAGTCTGTTTTTACATGGAGATTGGTTCCAGAAGAATCCGTGTAAAAAAAAAAAACGTGTAAAAAAAGACATTGACCTTATATAAAAATGGGTGATTCGTTCCTATCTCTTAAAACCTATTAAAACTGGTGAAAAACAAGAATTTTTAAGAAACAAGAATTAAATTAGTGCTATCACATTGCTTTGACCAGTAGTAAAAATTGTTTGTACGCGCTAAAGGGAATTCACTATAAATCTCTAAGCTAGTGTTTGCAAACTATCGATACTATCGATGGTTTCAGATTTTTTCTTTCATAAATACTTTTTGTGAATGAACATATTCGCAAAAATTTAATTTGACAAAAAAAAATTTAAGGTACATAAAATTCAAGTCGTGCTAAATGGAATAAATTCGTGTTAAAAATTTAAAAATATTCAATTTTCAAACGTGTTATATCAAAACCGTTGTAAAAACAGACTTATATATATATATATATATATATATATATATATATATATATATATATATTTCCTTTTATCAAGTGTGTTTCATATATTTTTTCTGTTCAACATACTGATATGATGCTACACTTATTATTTTAGAACTATCAATTTGGATTTGCCCGAAAAAACTATTAACAATGGTTCTTTATTTATGCATATTATAATTGTAAATTCTGATGAATCATGGGAGTGGTCAAAAATGAATAAAAATGTTCATATTGTAGCAGAACGTATTAAACTTACGCAATATGCATTGCCACAAGCAGCATATTTTAATTTGCTATCAGATCAGGTAATTTGATTTTAAATTAATATGATGAATTAAGTGCCAAGTGAAATTTATTATTAATATTGAATAATATTTATAAATATTGAATAAACAAAGTCAGATAATTATGAAGACACCAAGGATTACGTGCAAAATATTAAACCAGTGACTCATTTAAAGTCTAGAATATCATTCACAATGTTAACTGATAAAATTGAAATAGCAGGCGAAGACATTCCATATGAACTAACTCGGCATTTGCGGTGTGTAAGATAACACTATTTTTTTTAAATTTATTGACATAAATAAAATTATAAGTAATACTATTAATATTATATATGCATATTTAACATATTTTTAGATTAAATTCGAAAAGGGAGTTTTTACCTATAGTGCAACATGATTTTTTACGTAGTCGTCTAAGAGATCTTGTTGAAGTATCTAAAGATATTAAAAAAACAAATTTTACTGTTTCTTATATACCAGTATCTATAGGCAGACTGAGATTATTATTACATGTAGAATCTAGTTTATTGTCCATGAAGAAACTGGGCTTTACAGATAAGGACATTGATGAAGTCAAGGGTATATTTGCAGACACAAATATTTATTTGCTTTGTGGCACAGTATTAATTGGAAGCTTACATGTATGTATTTATCAATGTGAATGAAAAAAAACAATCGTTAATAATTTCTAACATTTATAACCTAGTAGTAGTTTCCTATATTATATTCTCAATGTATCTATTTCAAATATTAATCAAATGTCTGGTTTTAAGTTTGTCACTTTTGATTTTCAGTTACTATTTGATTTCTTAGCATTTAAGAATGATGTGCTATTTTGGAGGAAAAAGAAGAATATGATTGGGTTATCAAGTCGTACTGTTTTATGGAGGACTTTCAGTCAAATTGTTGTATTTCTTTATTTATTAGATGAACATACTTCTTTATTGATTCTCATACCTCACGGAATTGGAACAATCATTGAGGTGATATAATAATTAGAATGTATTTGGTTATTACAAAAAATATTATAAGAAATGTTTTATACATTAATAATTGAATGCATGTATACAAAATTGTTTTCAGCTAATTTTAATTTAATTTTTATTTTATAATATCAATAAAATATCAATAAAAGCATACATAAAAATAAGTTAATATTTTTATGTATGCTTTTATTGATATTTCTGACAATGTTTTACTCATACTTTAAGTGTGCTATTTGTCAGCATTACTTACTTTTTATATCTTATAAATAAGTTATGATTTTTTATTATTAGCTCTGGAAGGCTAGAAAAGTACTTAAAGTCAAATTTAATACAAAAATTACTGATGTAGAAGAAAAGAGGACTGAAGATGTGGATGCTCAAGCAATGAAATATTTAAGCTATGTTTTGTATCCACTTTGCGTGTGTGGTGCAATTTATTCATTGATTTATCAACCTCATAAAAGGTGACATTTTATATCTAGACATAATAATCTTCTATAAATATAAAATATATATTACAGTTTGATTTAGTATTTAGTAACTACATGTATTTTTTAACAATATTGCTTTTGAATTGGCCTATATTTGATTGATTTTATTGTTTAATTGGTATCTTAAGTTATTTTAGAACGATAGACAAATTGATTGCCATCTTCTTACAAACTTTGTATAATTTATTTATTTATTTTTTTTCTTTAATGCATTTTATAATATATAATATATAATTACAGTTGGTACTCATGGTGTGTACACAGTTTGGTAAACGGTGTATATGCATTTGGATTTTTATTCATGCTCCCGCAATTGTTCGTGAATTACAAATTGCAGTCTGTGGCAGCCTTACCATGGAGAGCGTTCATGTATAAGGCATTTAATACATTTATAGATGACGTGTTTGCCTTTATCATAACAATGCCTACAGCACACAGAGTAGCTTGTTTCAGGGATGATATTGTTTTCATAATCTATTTGTATCAAAGATGGTACGTGTATATCTTCAATTGCATATGTAATAATAATACAGTAGAATCTGCTTTTGTATGACATCAAAGGGACACTAAAAACTCGTCATAATATGTGGACGTTGTATAAAGTATTCTGAAAATTTTATGTAAATATATATGTTCAGTAGAAGTCTATTAATCCGGCACATTCAGGACCAGCCTAAGTAATTCTAAAAACAATTAAGTTAATAATTTAACTACAAGAACAGTACAAAGCAAAGCGGTAAAAAGCAGTCTTTAAAGGGGGCAGTAGTCATGAGCACAAAAACCTTTGTTGCCTTCCCCCCCAGTTTCAGTAGGTGTGAAATCATATTGGTCATTAAAATGGACATATTTTTTGAAAGCATGGGTCGTTATAAGCAATGTATATACGTAAAGGATGTCATTATATCCAACTATTTGATATGGAATTTTATATGAAAACCAAATTTTGCAGTATGAATACGTCATAATTAGCGTTCGGTTAATATATTCATCATCATACTAAGCCGATTCTACTGTATATCAATACAAAAACAATATATTATCTGAATTTCTTTATTAGGTTGTACCCTGTTGATGCTAGTAGATCTGATGATCCAGCAGCAGCTATTGAGGAAGAGGATGTGAAGAAAACAAATTAGTTAAATTATTGCTAATTTTGTTTGATATTTGTATCAAAATCTTTGCTGATTTTTTATAATAAATTGTTGAACAATTTTATGATTTTGTTGTACTTTTTTTATCGTTATGCAATTATAGTATATAATACTATAATTCATTTCTATATTGTGTTCAAAAATTGATTGCAAATGGAATTAGCATAATTTATGTAGTATATAAGGATGCTGAATGAAAGATGAATTTCTTGTACAAATTCTCTCACAGCAGAAAATTATTATGATTATTTTGTATATCTCTGAATTTTAAAGGGCTCTAGCTTGTGATGAGAAATCATGTAATCTGTAGTTTCATGCAGATTCTTTGCGAATGTTCCACTTCTTCAGACATTCCCACAAACTGACTATGGCAACGAATGGCTCCTGGTTAAGCCATAAGCCCCAGAGAAGCTTATATATATATATATATATATATATATATATATATATTATATATACTGTAATACTTCTCACAACAATGTTTCGTTCAGCACTGATTTGGTTCAGGGCTCTCTTTTCCACTTTCTGCTCGTAATATGGATGGACTCAGAGAAATAATGAATTTACCTAAACAAAATGGCTTATATGAGGTAAATATGTAGTATGTCGCATATTAGTTCTTTAAGCAATTAGTCTTTGTATAAAAATGATTACCCGACGCAATTAACTCCGGAAGAATTCAACAAAAATATTGAAAATAGTGATTTCGATGAAGTACAAAAAAAACTTTCAACTGAGTTTCTCTACAATGATTGAAATTATGAACTAATTTGTTGAAAATAATTCAATTTTTGGCATGAGTTCGAAAGTAAGAGATGTTATTTGCTTCTTATCTACTTATCAACAACTGAATTATAATTTTATTTATTTTTAAAGTATACATATGCTTCCATTATTTTTTTTAACTGAAATTAATGTTTAGTTTTATTTTTATATACTTTCCATCTTTTCCTAATAATTAATTACTTGTTAAGATATCCTTGCTTATTAGCGCTCTGAATCAATCAATACAATATAATAATCAATTTATTATTAGTGTTTTTTTCTATAATAGTATTATCTACTAAAGAATAGTCAACTGGTACTCAAAATGTATGAAAGTATATTATAATTTTTTTTAAATAGAAATATAATCTGGTTTTCTTTCTATTATGTGGGCGGGTGCTTGTTAAAAAAACTTCTTACCAACTGAAAAAAATTATTACACACACACACACACACACATATATATATATATATATATATATATATTTGCCTTTGACAGAGTCAACTGGAGTAAACTTATGGGAACATTAAAATCTATTGGCATCGATTGGAAAGACCGCAGGCTGATCCAGAATCTGCATATAAATGTATATGGGACAGAAAGTTAGGATTTGAGTGAACCAGGGCAATACAAACAGCGTTGAAATAGGTAGAAGAGTTCGGTAAGGATGCTGCATGTCACCGAAACTATTCAACCTGCACGGAGGATATGGCTCGTCAACTTGAAGTCGCAGGAGATTTTTTGATCACAGGAAGAACCTAGTAGTAGTGCATGGCATCCCGCCTTAAGGCAAATTGCTGGAACTTTCCATACTAAAAATTAATTTTTTTAAAAAAGCTTTATTTTTTTAAAAAAACTTTGGAAAAATGAGATTTTTGAGAATTTTGTATTTTTTCAAAAGTTTAGACGTTTTTAAAATCAATTTTTTTGAACATTTTGAACTTTTTGTTTAAAGCAATAGTGCTGTGTGGCTTTTTAGAGAAGAAATATCGAAACGTGTAAGCGCTGTGTCCCAGACCAACGGATAAACATCGGTACGGAAACGCAAACAAAATTTATACTGACCGTAAATGTTTTTTATTTTTTTCTCTTTATTTCCGAAACCTCTAGACTTGCTTTCCCAAATATTCAATCTGTTCTTTATTTTATCAATACAAGTAAAATATTTTTGAATTATTAAAATCGTACGCTCTGTTCTTTCAAAAACTGAATTACCATTTTTGGCACTTTTTTCCCTGTATCTTCGAAACGGCTGCACCTGCCTTGGTCAAAAACTAACCAGCACGTCTCAATAGGAATAAAATGTTTTTTGATCCACACACACATTTTTTCTAATCGTAAGGTATGCCAAAATGTTCAGAAACCGTTGAAACGTAAAGGTATATAAAAAATGCATTTTGAATTTTTCGCAATTACTCTATGGGAATTTAAAAATTATCACCATAAAGTATTCAGATGATGTCGTGATGATATCGAAAACGAAACCGAGCTACAAAGCATGATGAGCAGTATCTTTGGGTTGAATATACGGAATGGAGATCAACATCGACAAATAAAAAGTGATGACAATATCAAACCAAATGAGATCCTGAGGATAATGGAAAGAAATCGAGAAATGGAAGAGGTGGATCATTTCAAATACTTGGTAAGCAACCTGACCAGAAACGGATACTGCACGAGAGAGGTCAGGGCACGTATAGCGAGCGCCAAGGCGGCATTCACGAAGAAGAGAACGCTTGAGCAAACTGACTCGACTTTCGAAAGTGGCCTATAAAGTGTTATGTTTAGAGCATAGTCCTGTACAGATCAGAGACATGGACTATGAGAGAGGCCGACAATAACTAACTAAGGAGATTTTTGATTTTTGAGTTATTTTTTCAATATAGTTCAAGAAATGTGAAATTTCTTTGCATTTTTTACTGATTTTTGGACAATACTTTAAAAATACGTTAAAAATTTAACTTTAAAACAACAGACTGATACTCTGAATATGACGGGAGAGCAAGGATGAATACAATTCGGCTCTTACGATATCATTCAGGAAAGGTTTACGACGCAATTTTGAATATTGTAAATAATGAAAAATTAAATCAAATTAAAATTTAAAAAATCCAACATGAAATACGAGTGTTATGAGTTTAAGTTTTTTTTAGTCCTCTTAGCATGATTTGCTCAATAGAATAATAAATGGCATAATAACTAAGTAAAATGTTTTAAAACCCAAATATTAATATTGCACATACGTTAAAAATAATTGAAAATTTAAAAATATTTGATTGTAATCAACCCCCGAATTCCTTCGATTTTCTAAATAAATTTAAAATTAATGTATTTTATACGCTTTTATATTATACCTAATTTTTTGCGTACTAAATCCAGAATAATTAAACATTAATTTTTAAAAAATATGTGAATATTTATATAATTTAAATTATAAAGTGTTAAAACATGTAAAATTAATGGGGGGAAGGGCGCCAAAAAAAAAGTTGCATGCGGGCGCTAAGGACCCCAGGACCGGCCCTGATATATATTCAATAATTACATTTTATAAAATTACCTAACATGCTTCATCAAAATGATCTATTGCAAGTTGAAAGGTTAATCTGTGATAATTTTCACGTAAATAATATTTTGTTTATGATTAATGTAAATGTAAAGGTTTCAGAGGTCACACTTGAAGATTTCGTCGGTCGGCTGAATGGGTTATAAGGGTACTAATACACATGATTAGAGGAGCCGGGGGACGTTTGTCTATGTCGATATTAATCGTAAAAATTGTCAAGTGCTGGTAAAAGTTACAAGGTAATAAGTTATTTAATTCTTAATTGAAAACTTTAGGAAATTTTAATGCTTTTCAATAACAATACTATCTATATTATGTTCTAATATACGGTCGGATCATTTGTAGTCAAACTACTTCTATATATCGTCTATAATAATCGTAAAAATTCTACTGAATACAAAACTAATTATACATCAACAGAAATAGATTATCTACATTGCCTAAATATAGTTCTCATACTAGTGACAGACTTAAAAGTTCATGCAATCCAATAGACAAAAAAAACTATTTTATCATTCAATAATCATCATCATTATTTTTTTTGAATATGTATTGAATTATATATTACTTATTCGGAAATATTAAAGAAAAATTTCTTTTCGACACTTTCGCAGAAAGTTTTTTTCTCGACCTATTAATTAATGATCAATGATTACATTTATATCTATTATGAATTTTATTATAGCTGTTCTTAATTAAAAAAATATTTTTTTGCTTGTTTTCTAAGTAAAAATTTAATATTTTTGCCCAAATATAGACAAAATTAAGCATAATGAAAAATTCGTAATTGTAAGATAATATTATATTGAAATTTGCAGCAAAACAACTTATTTTATAAAATAAGAATACTTGTTTTCAAGTATTTATTGTTCATTGTTATGTCTAAGTACTTATTGTATAGTTATTGCTTCAATGTTCAAGAAACATCAAGTGTATAAATATTCTTAAATACTTTGCTTTTGTTATATATGCGTGCCCCAATTAAAATATAAATACGCAAAAAGTTAAAATGAGTAATTATTTGCTGAAAAGATAAAAGTGAGAAAGCATGGTCACGGGCGAGACAAACTCGTGAAAATTTTGAAATATGTACTAAGTCTTATTAATTTTACAGAAAACTTGACCCAAACATTTATTTTAAGATCTCTTACATGATTGAAGGCAAATTGGCAAATTGCTGGAACTTGCCGCACCGAGTTCCAGCAAAGTTTTGAAAAATTTAGCCAGTTCTTCGTTTCGTCAATATAATGTTTTTTCAATCATTCAAATCCGACGTTCCATTATCTCAAAAACTGGATTAATATTTTTAGCATTTTTTGCTCCGTATCTTCAAAACGACTGGACCTGCTTTTGCCAAAATCTAATCAGTACGTCTCCCCATCAATACCTATGTTTTTTGAATTGTTCAAATCAATTGATCCGTGTTTCCAAAATCGTCGGCGAAAATTTGTATCTGCACACATACAAACATATACATCCATTTTTTCTAATAATAAGGCCAAAATGTTCGGAAACCTCTGAAACTATTGTCGGACCCGTTTTTGCGATTACTATAACTTGACCCACGGTAAGTAAATAATCATTATAATCAATTTCAACATAACAATAATTTAATGAAAAGGATATTTCATTGAAACGATCAAAATAACAAGGTGTAAGAACTGACAGATAAGCAGCCGGATAATTGATTTCATTCGTTTACTTTTTCGGGGATTGGAATCTAAGGCGGCAAAACTGATTTTGCAAATATATATATACATAATATACATACTCGTATATATATATATATATATATATATATATATATATATATATATATATATATATATATATATATATATATCATCCAGTTATCTGTAAGCGTCCGATTTGAATTTTTTAATAAACTTCAAAATGCTCTCGTTGCAGATATCGCATCAGTTCGTCAGTTCGAAAGTCGACGCTGCCATGGTCGGCTGTCGTCTAGCACGTGTGCCTTAATAACGCGCCGGTTAATATATCCTATCCATTTAATGACAAACTGTTATTTATTAACTAATGTGATTTATTAATGGTGATTTTAGAAAAAATATTATTGAACAATTTATATTGACTGTTATATTGAATAACTGTTACACGGAATGCAGATCGAAGTGGATATTATTACGTGGTTGTTGCAGCCGTTGACTATCATTGTTTGCGGACTGGTCGGTTACGTTTACTTATTTAGGGAGCAACGCGGACGAAAGAATGGACATTATACAAATCCAGGTAATCCATAATTTTACTTTTGAAATGCATGCAATTAATGATGTGTTTATTTTTATAATCCAAATGTGTAAATCGGTAAAATGTTATCATCTCGTGAATCTTGAATAGTCAGTAAGGGTTGAAGATTCTTTTTGAAACTGCTATAAGGAAATAGATGCGCGATAATCTAAATGTACTAACTTCAATGTCCCAAAATTTTGGTCATTATTATTCTTTTCCTTGAACAATAAATATAAGGATTGAAGCTTTTTCTTGGGCTTAATCAGTAGTAAAAAAGTATTATGACAATTCATTAAAAATTGCTTCCACATAATAAAACTATTAACAATGCTATTATTGTTATCAATCATTTTATAAAATTGCATATTCATTCTACTAATTTTATTACACGTGCAACTATTTATTTTATTACATTGATTTCATACAATATTAGCTAACGTTTTCGAGTTTTATTTTGACTGCTCATCATCGTGGGTTCACGGCCGGGGTCAACTCTGGGATATTGTTCGATGTCATAAAATGATAGAAAATTTTGGTTTCTTTAGAATATTATTAAAAAAACAAATGACTCTTTGCTAAAATACTCGCTATTTATAACATCGTGATTACATCGCAGTTTAATTTATAATTTTATACTGATATAAAATATAAACAATAATAAGTTTTTTTGATAATTAATAGGTTCTTGCTTGTCATAGTAATAAAATAGCAAATAGGTGTAGAAATATCACCTAATAATTTGTCTTGATTTTTATTATAAATAATGGTTATTATATTATTTGTGTATTCATTATTATATTATAAGAGTTTTTATGAGGTCTTTTACACATCGTATTTAAATACATAATTGTCACTGAAAGCTCTTTTATTGTACTTTAATTTCATTTAACATTTTGAATGTGATGGGCTCATGTTTAATAAATTGATAATTCAATGTATGCAGTTTAATATCCAATGTTTAAAAATATTCATATAAAATAAAAATAAAATTAAGAAGAATAAAATTTAATCAGTTTGAATGATCTAATAGAGTTAGATAATAAAATCAATTTTTGCCAACTCAAATATAATTTTTGTGTAATAATATAATTATTTTATCGCAATAAAACCTCAGGCATGTTTTAAAACTTCAGTTTTCGAAGATTTATTATTTTAATTTAAAAAATGCTACTCTAATAACAAATATATAATTAGCTGTATTTTAATATAAAGTACACTTTCTAAATAGTTTATGCTTTAACGGGCTCTTTTCTAACTAGATACTGTACACAAATTGTTACTAATTTCATATATATTTTGGACTAAAATGATCAGTTACCTTAAATTTGTTTTTTAATTAGAATGTTCATTTTTTGTATATGAATATAATTTAAATATAATTTTCTTTGCTTCTATATATATGTTTAATCACTCAATTTTAAGTCATTTTGATATATATCTAGAAAGCAGAAAACTTGCAAGAAAAAATATTTATTTAAATAGCTTTATTTACTACACTTTAGATTTTAAAATTGAATAAATAAAAAACGATAGGTTTAGAATGGAATTCTAAACATACATTTGTGAAAAATGAGTATAAACCATTAAATAATAATCGCTATTATAATATTTTACAAATGTGTTCCATTGGTTGAAAATAGAATCGAAAATATTTACATTTCAATTTACAACCGTTTTAATCAAAACATTGAATTCGTGTCGAATCAATCGCACAGCACAGATGCGCGATTCCAATATCAGTGTCTCGTGCTATCTGAAAATAATGAATATATTTTTAAATTGATTAATTAATATATTCTCAGATACCTTATCACCTTAAAATGTATGTAAAATGAAGCTGACTTTCGCCGATAGTATTGCGTAGGTTAATGAATGTTTTAAAATGATATAATACTTGGATAATGACATCAGAATATTTCATTTCATTAGTTATTGGTTTCAGTGGTTTTTATATTACAATTAATCCGGATGTTCTGATTGTTCTGTATTGAAATATGCTAAATATTTTAAAATATTTTTTATAACATAATAAGCATCAACTCGTTTAAAAATTTATTCAACATTTTGGAAAACATTTCATCGCTCTTTGGATTTCCAAATATTTATACACTAGTAAGACAACGCAAATTGTTTATATAAAAACAAATTTTTAATGTTACGATTTTTATAATAATATTTTACAATCTGATCATTAGGCTATTTTGTATAATATTATACAGTCACAAACGTAATCAATTAAAATAGTTCACAAATAGTTTTAACTCCCCGTTTTCATAAAAAAAATTCGATTCGCCAATTTTATATTTTCTCGACGTTTCAAGCCATTCTGAATCGAATGAGTCCAAATTTTGAATAAGTATGTGTAACAGATTTTTTGTCTTTTATTTTGGGTTAAATTCATGATGTTACATACTCACATACACATATCTATAATTATGTTTCTCACGAAATTAACCCTAATTATAAGTTTACAATATATATATTCTTTTTAACCTTTCTCTAAACTGAATTGAAATATTAAGCAAGCGAGCAATTTCTTTGAATTATGACCAACTTTTGTTCACGCGAATTGCTTCGTATTTTTATGGGCCAATTCTGCCGTAAACTAGACCTATGTCAAGAAAAGGCTATGTTACGCTGCGTTTTTCATATAAAATGGTACTGAAACCTGTCAACATGCTATGTGGTTGCTGTGCAGTTAGACGTTTCAGATATAAAGCCTAAGAAAACGCACAAACGTCAAAAAAGCATCCGATTTGAATTATTAAAAAAACATTCGATTCATATTCATAAGCAGATGTGCTGATTGGTTTTTGGCATCAGTTGGTTCAGCTGTTTCGATGATACGAGGCAAAAAGTGCAGAAAATGAGAATTAAGTTTGTGAGAGAACAAAGCATTCGATTTGAATGATTTGAAAAACATTCCACTTGTATTGACATATTGAAAAATTGATTGAATTTTTGCAATGACAGGTCCAGCGGTTTCAGTGATCTAGAAAAAAAGTTTAAACAATTGCCATTTTGCGGTCGAAAATCAGATATTTTGGACAGTCTGGATCAACCGACAAAATGGGTATCAAAAACTTTCAAGAAATTTCAAAATTTTTAAGATTTTAAAATAAAAAATCAGATTTCAAAAATTTTCTGAGTTTTCAAAAAATATAAGTATTTTCAAAAGAAGCAATTATACTAATTTTTTCAATATTCAACTTTTTCAAATGTTTTCAAAATTGTTCAAAAAAATTCCAAATTCTGGAAAAAAATCCAATTTTTCTTTCCTGAGCTTTTAAAAATGTTTAATTACGATACGGGAAGTTTCAACAATTTGTTTTAAGGCCCGATGCCATGCATCACTAGTTACTATTTTATATTAAAAACGAAGTGTAACATAGCCTTGCCATAACATTGGTATATTTGACGTCAGAATTGGCCCATGAATGTGATATTTTTGTGATATTTTATCATAAATTGTAGATTATACTTAATTGAATACGATTGTTCTTCTAAAATAACTGTTGAAAATAGAATCAGTGTTATTTATTATTCTTTAGTTTATTTCTTGCTTCGTTATTTTAGAGAGCAATATTTTGAATGTAAGAGCTTTTTTTTTGGTTTTTATCAATTACAGATTAAATTGCTTGTATGCGATATGCACATACATTTATTGTAATAGATATGTAGATATATCTTTTCCGCATGTACAGCTTATCTCATATTTATTTTTAAATTAGTATCTTTGTTCGTTGATATTTTTACAACTTTAAATACGCTATATTTAAATCAAAATATGTTTTTATTCAATTTCGATTAATTACTTCATTAAGCGTTACATATAATAAGCATATATATACATATATTTAAAAAAATGTACTAATTATCAATTATTTTACAATTCTGATTACGTGCGACTACTTTTGATGAAATTTGTCAACACACTTTTTATATTTTTTCAAGGAGGGCTTCTCGTATCATATATGATGTATATAAAATTAAAATATATATATATATGTATATATATGTATATATATATACATATATGTATATATATTTGCATGGTTTAAAAAATTCGATTTTTATTGATAGGGGATGTGCTGATTAGTTTTTGGCAAAAGGTCCAGCCGTTTTGTAGTCAAGGAACAAAGAATGCAGAAAATAGAAATAGAGTTTTTGAGAGAACGGAGCATCCGATTTGAATGATCGAAAAAACATTCAATTCGTAATTGATGTGATTACAAATTGGTGATTAGTTTTTGGCAAAGGCAAGTCCAGCCGTTTCGGAGACACGGAACTACTTGTGCAAAAAATGGCAGTTTTTGAGAGAAATAAGCATCCAATTTGAATGATATAAAAAACATTTTAATTATAGCTAAAGTTCTGTAGCTCACTTATAGACTTCAAATAAATAACTTTAAGTTTGCAATTAAGTTTATATAATTCTTATAAATATTACACAATGTCCTTCATTTTAAGTTTGACTGTTTAAGTTTTGTTTATTTACTTTTTTGCAAACATATATAAGTTACAGTATTTATAACAATATATTTAAAAAAGTATATTCCTCAATTACTTTATTACGGTACGGAAAGTTCCAGCAATTTAGCTTGAGGCGCGATGCCATACACCACTAGCTTATCTTCCCTATGGCAAAGATTATTTTTTCGACAAATATTGTTAATTCGACTTCGTGTTGTTCGTCGAATGAATTTTCGTCGACGTTTTCTCAGTAACTACTGAACCAATTTCAGACAAAAATTCAACCTTTATTTGACATTTTCTGAAAAATAACTGAAGCTATTTAAAAAATTTAAAAACTATTTGATGAAAGTCTATGAGGATGAGCGGTGAATAGTTTAGCGAGACAATCGGTTGAGCCCTTTCTTTTGTATTGGCAGAAAAGTGCATTTTTTTGTCATTTTTTTGCAAATTACAAAAGGTGTTATTTAACAAATGTAAATAATTGGACTTAATAATTATTATTGTTAATTATTATTTTTAGAATTTTATAGTGATGTTTTGTGTTACTTTTTTAATATCTTATTTCAGTCATTTAATATGGACAGGCTTAATAAGAGCCAGAAGTAATGTTATAAATACTTGTTTAAAAGTAAATAATATAAGGTTGTTCGGAAAGTCACTGCGTTTTTTCACCACCAGAATGTAACTATATTTTTTTGAACCTAACATCACACTTAAGCCTTAGAAATATTACATGATTTGAAAACTTATATTTTAAGCCTTGTGTGTAAAAAATTCTAATTGATTACATGCAGTAGTTTTCGGATGGTGCCACTTTGAATACGGAAAGAATTGAGCAGCATTTTCGAGATATTTTACTCTTTTGCTATAGAAAAGGTAAAAAATGCTGTTTAAGTCAAAATGAAATTGATCGATGTGTACTGAAATGACGTGTTAATAGTACGACAGTGCCAAAATTGGTTTGCTAAATTTTATTCCTGGTATTTTGATGTCAAAGATGTCCAAGAAGTAAGGTTGAAGCTGATAAAGACGCAAGAAAGGCATTAGTTGATGCAAACCCGCGAATAACAATACATGAGATCTCATTGAGCTAAAATTTATCCAATTTAACAGTTTATTACCACTCAAAAGGTCTGGGATTTTCCTCGAAACTCAATGTATGGTTCTCATAGAAAAAAACGTGTGTCGTCGCACTGGCGTCTGCGATTGCCTCTGAAAAGTCTTGAAAATTATCAGGTTTTGAAGCGAATTGTTACTAGGAATTTCAAATGGGATGTAAGGAATACAATACACGCATTTGCTCATGAAACAAAACAAGAACCTACTCAAAACAGGTGCAAAGCTGAAATTTGACAGAAAAAGATGATGCAGTATGTTTGGTAAGATTTTAAAGGAGTTGTACATATTTCAGCTTTTTCAGGATAACATAACGGTTAATTCGGATGCCTTATATCATTAGCTGAATGAACTAAATGATATACTTCAATGGAAAAGGTCAGAATTAACCCACAACAAGGCATAGTCCTGCATCAAGACGACGCAAGACCTCACAAAAGTTTGGTCAATCGCCAAGAGATTATAAAGCTTGAATGGGACCCAATGATACATTCATCATATTCTCCAGTCACTGAAAAATTTTTAGGCGGTGAAACCTTTACCTCAAATCAGCCTGTCAAAAAGCACTTTGATCAGCTTTTGCCAATAACGACCAAAACATTTATGATTTCGGAATTATGCTAATACCAGAAATATGATAAAAGATGTTCGATCAAAACTGCGAGTGCATAATTTATTAAAGTAACTGTTTATAATACGAAAATTACGTGCAAAAAGTCTATAAAAAACGAAGTTACTTTTCACCAACCCAATTACATCGATTACAACAACCCAATAGTATCGATGTATAATTTTTAAATATATTCCCATGATTATTTGATAAGCAACTCAGAACACTGATAATTTTTAATACTCTCGCTATGCGTGAATGATACGCATTTTGCTAAAAATGTCATAATTAGCACTTGTATTTTTTTTAAATTTTCATTATAATTTCGTGTTTCTACCCGGAATCTATCAGACGATAACCTCAATAAGTCGGTCATGCTATTTCTTTTCGATTGCAATATCAAATCATTCAACTATTGAAAATGGTCAATGATAAATCGCGGTTCAAAATTTACAAATTAATTAATTTATTATTCAATAAACTTTTTTGCGGAAACGATAACTTGAATTTCAAATATTTTGGATTTATGTTAAAACAATCTTTAATTTTGCAAAAAGTTTTCTTCCCTAACAATAATTCATTATTGTTTTCAAATCAATGTCAATTTGATTTCGGAAATTAATTGATATTAATTATAACATAATTAGTTACTTGCAATGAATTCTTCAATTATACTCTAAATTATTGATTTTTCTTATTGATACATATATTATTGAACAATGTGTATTAATTTGGCGTGAAAAATGTTTTCCACACTCTCTCGTTAATTACGCTTGTTAACATTTTGTATTTTAATAATAGTACATTCAGTTATTTCTTTTTCTAGTTTTAAACCAATTCGTATTTTTGACTAGTTTTAATATTCAAAAATCAGTTTTATATTCCATTATTAATGTATATATTTATATGAACAATTGATGAACAGTACGAATTATTATTACGGACATTCAAATTGAATAATATTGTTACGAGAAGAGTATGTATTCAAATTGGTCGCAGTTTGTTCTTATCTTATTTATATTTATAAGAAATTAATATTTTCGCAATTCTTGATAAAATATTAAGAAATATAAAGTGTTCTTGGACTTTGAATTGGTATATTTAATTCTGATATCTGTTTCATATGAAATTACAGAAAATGTTACATCACTCTAATAATAATTAATATCTCGATGGAGAAGATTATATTTTTGCCACAAAATGCATATTACTTATTTGATGTTTCAATTCATTCTGAATAGTTTGACAAAAGTGAAAAATTTTGTTGTACTTGCATCGAGTTTTTTGAACTATGGACCTATATACATTATATATGTTGAAAAATGATTGATGTGGTGGTTAAGGGTTGGGTCTGTAGGTTGTTTCACCAATGCTATAAGGAAATGGAATATGTCGGTCATGTCGGTAATTAGAATTAGTTGTTGCTATCCCAAAGCAGCTAACCATAAATAGGAATGAGGTTGGGGTTGTAGGTTCTGTTCTAATGCAGGTTCAGGCCGTCGACCGTAGGTAATATGTAGAACAAGTGGTAGATCCGCTCATCCAACACCTTTCCAACTATGGGGTAGAAATTGATATTAATACTGGTTAATAAGTTTTCTTCGGAAGAGGTATAGGTCAAAAGGTTTTTCTTGAACACTGATTTATTATAAATAGACAGTAACACTTTATTTGACTTTCATTACAAAGGACTCTTTCAATAGCTAACTACAGCTTATCAAATGGGTATCATAGTAACTACCTTTGTATTGCAAGACTACTTTTGTGTACTCTTTGTTACATTTTGCTACTCTAAATTGTACGGACAATTTCCAATGTAGTGCTGCCAGATTCTCGCAATAATCTTGGACTTCGAAAAATTATCAAAGTCAAACGGATAATTGTTTTATTCGTTATTGTATTATTGTACACAATAATATATACAAGTATATATATATATATATTTATAAGATTTAGGTTTATTGTTCGACGTTGAGACATATCTTGAATGTTGATGTCTGTTGCCAATTGTCGAACATAATTAAAAAACTATTTATTTATAAATTTCGACACGGGATGTGTATCATCATTCAGCTTTTTTTTAAATTTATACAGTAACTAAAAGAATTTCTACAAAGTTTAAAAAGATATTAATAAAATTAATATAATATAATATATTAATATTACATAATATAGAGTTGTCATTTAGAACATATCATTCGGAGCACCCTAGTGTTGGTTTTTAAAAATGAATCTGTGTCATCTTCTATATATATAAAAATAAGTCGGGCTTTCCTTCCTCACGAAATAACTCCAGAACGCACGAACCGATTTCGACAATTTTGCATTCGTTGGAAAGGTCTCGGGCTCCGCAGGGTTTATAGCTAAGAAAATTAGTTGAGCATGGCATCGTGCCCTAATGCAAATTGCTGGAACTTCACGCATCGTAATTAAATATTCGAGTAATGAAAATAATCAATAATTGTTTTAAATAATTTCAAATAGATTATATTCTATATATATAAAAATAAGTCGGGTTTTCCTTCCTGACGATTTAACTCCAGAATGCACGAATCGATTTCTACAATTTTGCATTTGTTGGAAAGGTCTCAAGCTCCACCAAATTGGTGGTGCATGGCATCGTGCCCTAATGCAAATTGCTGGAACTTCACGCATCGTAATTAAAAATTCGAGTAATGACATTAGTGAGAATTATCAGAATTATGCTTGGTTAAGTCAACGAGCAATTCTTGCCGCCAAGAAATATGATGTACACGCACTGAGTTTCACCATTCAATCAAAAATTGCTGGCGATTTGGTGACATACCAATGATTCCGACTGGTTTTCCGTTTGACTTCAAACGATTGCAATTTCCAGTTCGCCTTGCGTTCACAATAATAAGTCGCAATGCCAATCGCTTAGTGTTTGCGGGATAAATTTCAAATAGATTATTTAGAAAATCATTGTTTTTCACATGGGCAGTTATACGTTGCCTGTTCACAAGTTGGAAAACCATCCGCTTTATTTGTGTTAACGTCAGACCAAAAAACAAAAAATGTAGTTTACCAAAAAGCACTTCAATGAAACGGATAATTTGCGGATTCACTTTCATTTATTTAGAGAAGTTCAACTAAAAAACACTTCATTTTTGTAATCGAAGTAAAATCATTACTGTTGTATAATAAAATAAAATTTTTCGTTTTCAAATATAAAACAAACAAAAAATTTCTTTCATCTTCATCTTTCTCACGAAACCATCTGGTGGCAAAACGGAGTTCGTCGGGTTTGCTAGTCTCTGTATAAAAACAATGTATTAGACTAAATTAATGAGCAAAATATGTACAGATATATAACAATTAAACGTATGATTGCATTCATTTAAATGTATGATCGTACATCTTTCAATAATGCCCTTATCATATTTGTCATAACTTTTTGTCTTGAAAAAAAAACTATTGCTTAGACTGCCAGTCTAGACGTCTGCTCTATTTTTTAACTCGCGTTGTTACAAAATCGCTGATAAGATGGTCAAAGTCATTGTTTACAGTTGAACATTCTCTATGAACTTCTATTCGTCATAGACATAAAATATACAATTAATATTAAATAAAACTTTTAAAAGATACTCCAGAAGGGCCGATATGATCTAGTCATAGCTGTTTTTACAGTCATACATTTTTATTTCATTATTATTATTAATAGCAATCTTAACTTAATAGTCCTACAACCTTGTTGTGATAACTTTTCAATAACATGGCTTATTAGAAGATAACGGTTGGCTTATCTCAACTTTAATGAGTTTATTATTATAATTTCTGTAATAATTAGGAATGTTTTAAATGCAGCTGTGAAAGGGTTGTTTTTGCTTGAAAATATACTGCTATCTATATTTTTAAGTCAAAACCGATGCCACTTCTGCTTGACATCCGGCTATCCGAGACGGACGTCGAACGTGGGTTGGACTATCTGATTGGAAGCCCATACCTCTAACTACCAAACAATGGAGAAGCCGAATTTGTATTGTTGAAAAAGAAATCTACCTACACAAATTTTTAAAAATTATGTTCTAATTTTTACAGGGACCATGGTAACTTTATTAGATAAACAAAGAAATAATTTTCTTTGCCAAAATTCTCGACAAAGCACTATTTTTTATTTGACATATGTGACTGACTATATTAAAACTTTTTTTTGAAAGCCAAGAAATTTTTAGATTTTGCTCCTGATAGGCCATGCTTTCGAAACATAATGCAAATTTATCGTTTACGTCAACCATGGGGTAAAATTCTAACCAATTTCTAACCGAGTGTCAAAATGCGTAAACCACACATATATGTTTGAAATTTTTATCGTCAAACACATATGACTGACATAGTGATTAACTTGTTGAACAATGGCGAATAAATTGGGTAAGACAAGATTTACTAAAAGGAAGTACTAGAGCAGACCAGAGTAATGGTGTGCAAATTAAGATTTAATTATGGAGCTTTTTCTTAACATCTCTGTAATAAAAAAAATGGTTAACAACAACAAATGCTAATGTAACCAATTTGAACAAAATGCACTGCTTCTGATGCTAGAATGCAAAAAATACATATTTCAATTTGAAATTTTCAACGATCAAGTGGATATATTATGTATGACATGCATAATATGATAATTCGTGACTTATATTATCATTTTTCAAATCCATCATATTAATCTATATATATATCAACTTTTCAGATTGGAACTTCTTCTTGAAGAAATGGTGGGCATTATTGCACATCATGCGACGCCGTTCCGAAAACGTTTCTGGAATAAGGCAAAGCCAGCTTCCATCAACAGAGTCACCAAAAATTCTACAGAGAGAAGAATCTTCCGATTCCATCGCCATATATGGTGCTGATCAGCGTGGATCTTCCGTCTTCCTCAAGATCACCAGACGAAGACACCGTGTAGCTGAAGTGTGGCTGGTTGTTCGACTTTCTAATGGAGACGTTTATCATTTGCCAAGTAAGATAAATTTAATATTATGGTACATTCTTAGCAATACATATTAGGAAAATAAAAAACATATGCGAAATAATATAGTAAATATTTAGAGTATCATCACTTTATAAACACAAAGCTCTTTAAGCGGAAACATTCTAATTCGCAAACATATCCTCTTATATATAATTATTT
>NW_020538040.1:102599917-102621532 GCF_003426905.1 Ctenocephalides felis
TTTTTGCCCCGTATCGGAACGGCTAGACCTGCCTCCGCCAAAAACTAATCAGCACGTCTCCTTATCAGTACGAATCGAATGTTTTTTGAATTATTTAAATCGGTTGATCGGGGTTTCCGAAATCGTCGACGAAAATTTGTATCCGCACACACACGCACGCACACACACATACATACATCCATTTTTTCTAAGGTAAAGATATATAAAAAATTTATTTTCAATTTTTTTGCGATTACTATAACTTACCCTACGGGAAGTTAATAGTGTAAGAATGCAAAATATTTAGAAGGTACAGCATCAAGATGCACATCTGAATGTAAACATTCAAGCCAAAATGATCATTATGACTGAGCTAAATTATCTAAAAGCAAAAACTACTAATGCTAATGGTAAATAACTGCTGATGTTCAACATACAGCAAAATACCAAACAAAGTGATCAATCTGTAATAATTAACCGTTATCTTTAAAAGAATTTGAACATGTGCACTTACTTTAAACTCTCTAAAAGTAAGTCGGTCTACAGATCATGTTAATGTAAGGCACTGACTAAAAGCAATAATGGGAACTTATTCGAACAATCAAACTTCGTCTTTCTCCCTTTAGCTTTAGACCCTATCAAAATCATTATAGTTTAGCTGTTATATTAATTAAAAAGTTTATAAAAACAATGAATGGCATTGTGCCTAAGCACATTGCTAGAAGTTTCCTTTTTATGAGCACATATAAAATAAATAAAATTGAAAAATGGATAAAAACCAAGTTGAACTGAATCAAAGCAAATAGTTCAATAGAAGAAAAAATTCAAATTTATTTTGAAAATGTTGCAACATTCTAAATATTTTTGAAAATTTTGTATTTGATCGAAAAACAATTATTGTATTAAAAACAACAAAGTTCTAGTCTAATTTTTAAATTCTTTTATTTTAATATTAATGAATTAATTATTAAGTGGACCAATACCAAAATTTCAAATTTCCCAATAAGATTTAGAAGTCTCACTTCAATTAAATACTTAAAAGTTTTGCTTAAATATTGATAATAATATTAGTTGAAATGCTCGGTTACAATTAGAATAAGTATTTTGAAACTGCCCAAATATTATTATAAAATTCCGTAAAAAACTCTACAAAGGCAATTTTTGCATTTTTCTTTCGAATCTCCGAAATTTTGGATCTACTCATTGTTAGTACGAATCGAATGTTTTTTCAACCATTTACATCGGGTTCTCGTTTTTTATTTCAAAGTAGTTCGACATATTGTTCGATAGCACAAGGTAAAATTTTCAAAGCGTCTTGCAATAAATGGCACAAAAATGTTGATTTTATAAATTAAATATTATTAACAAACATTAATATACAAAAACAAATGTACTAAATTTTTATTTTTATTACAATATTACATAATACCTACCTTTATTTTTTTCTGTCAATATCAGCATAGCAATAACGTGACTAATAACACTAACAGCGGAACATCTATAGTGTAGCATTGCGACATAACCCAAATGGGGTAAATCGTCAGTAATTCTCTGATACAATTCCAGGGCTGTTTCGCAACGATCTTGATCTAATTCGAATTCATCTAGAAAAGCTTGTAGATCTTGCACGTGCTTCTTCACATTCCACGTTGACTTTGAAGATTGAGAGCAAATTAATACAATGGAATGAAATCATATAGATGATTTAGAATTTATAAATACCTTAACAACGTCGAGAAGTAGGCGCAAGCGATCTATATTATCATTTTGAATAGATTGTTTACTATTTCTGTGGTTTCGGTTAGTGCTACGTGCTCCGCAAACCGCAAGATGCATCGGATCTCTTTTAAGATCACTTATACCGCCAGGATCTTGTGAATTTGTCATAAGATGCTGCAAACATATAATTTAAATTTGTAGAGTTGCTTAAGATAAATTTCTGAAACTTGTCATTTTATGAACAAATATTACATGATTAAAATCTGAAAACATATTCTTTTTTTCTTATGAATTACAATCTTTCGTGAATTACAATCTGTCGTTATAAACAGGAAACAACATTCAGTAATTTTGATGGTTAATTATATTAGGAAAACAGGTCGAAAGGTCACCCAGTGGTAATCCGTTTCGTTGTTGATTAGGTATATTTTATTGTAGTAATAGTAAGGTGACCATATGTTCCGGATTGACCGGGACATTTTCCGCCTTGCGTCCCGGCTTTTTCTAAAAGCAATATTTGTCCCCGTTTCAGGTGTTTTGTCCCGGATTGTCCCGGATTTTCAAAAATGTTTTGAAAGCCAATATTTTTTTAAATATATTTCAACTAGAAAATTTGGCGATGTTGGATTTGCATGCCGTTCCCAAGAGCTGTATTCCATACATCCAATAAATTGGTTTTAACATAACTTTATACAGAAGAAGTTTATTCCATATACTTAACTGAGATTTTCGGCTTAACAACCAGTAAAGGAAAACATATTCAAATGAATATGCAAAAAAAAGAAAATTAAGTAGTACAGAGCGGGGCTTAAAGGCCCGCGGATAAAAAGGTTTACTACCGATATCTCTAAAACAAGTAAAGTTAGGAATTTTTTAACAGCAATATTTGAAAGTGAGTAAGGAAAAAAGAGATAAAAGAGATAACCAGTCATCGCCTTAATTCTTATGACCTTGCTTGGAAATGTTTGAAAATCTATAACGAAAGTATTTTCTTTCATTGATAGTTTTTTTGGTTGTGAGCCTCGTTGTTTAGTTTACGAGACCTTAATATAATTTGTAAGCATACGTTATTTAATTGTGTTACAAGATGTATTGTTAATTTTATGTTTGATTCAACAGTGAATTATATATAGCCTTTATAAAAACTAACACGTGGGTGGGCAAATATCAAATAAAACACATTTCTACAATGATGAATTAGCTGGGAGTTTTACTGAACATAGTGAGATAGTTGTTTGTTTATACGTGTTATTTATTGTGATATAATTGATTTGGTTTTCACAGTACAATTGTTCGAAGTCAAACTGGTCCTTTGTTCAATTGGTCAAATTTTAAATATTTATTAAATTAAGATATTTAGATGGTTTATACTTTTTATACGACTAAATAAAATTTGAATTTGATTCGAGCAAATCTCATATCTTCAAAGTTCAATGCAAAGCTTATAGGTATGTATTTAAAGAATTCTCATTTATTTATATGTAACTAAAAGTTAAGTATGAAAATGTATACACACTATATACGAGTATATTATATAAAACGTCTTTAAATTATCTGATAGTTTGTCAAATATCTATTTTTGGCTTCAACTTGCTGTTTTAGCTTTTTTCTATCATAATTGCACAAGGGTTGGCGTGCCTTTACCAGTGGCGGATCCAGCTTCGGCGTCAGGGGGTGTCATAATTGAAAAGTTTTTATAGTCCTCAAAGAGTATGTAACAAATTTATTATATATATATATATATATATATATATATATATATATATTAGATAGAACGGGGCTTAAAGATTCGCGGGTAAGAAGGTCCACCACCGATATCTCAAAAACAAGTAAAGTTAAGGATTTCTTAACAACAAAATTTGAAAGTAGAGGGAAAAATGTACAACCAGCTATCACCCTGATTCTTACGACGTTAAAAAAAGCATTTTTACAAGAGATAAATTAAATAAATATTTATTCCAACTCTGCTGATGAATATTTTGGACAAAATATCAAATCAAGGTTATTTACAGAGTTATCCCTGTAAAAATGTATCTATAAAATTCATATTTTTTATTGGTTGAATAATGTAGCTATTATTTTATTAAATCCCTTTAAAATTAAAAATAGTAAATTGGATTGTTTGTCCTCTCGCCGATTTTACCCCGCCTATGGGGTAAAAAAAGACCAAGTGACAATTTTTTTAAAAACAGCAAAAAAAAAAACATTTTTACAGTGATGAATTAGCTGGAAGTTGTACTAAAACATAGTCAGATGATTTTTTGATGTGTCTTAATGGTTGTTATGTTTTTCGTTTAGTTTTCACAATATAATTGCTCAAAGTTAAATTAGACCCGCCTAACCTTATAAATTAACTAGTTGGTATTGGTATTTAGCCTTAAGGCAAGTTACATGAACTTCCCGTTATGTGTAAATAATCGACTTAATCAATAAAATATAAATTAATTTATGAGTGATTAAAAGTATTCCGAGTAGATTTATAACACATAATTGAAAACGAACGAACACTTTGACTCGGAGTATTTTCCAAAAGCTAAATTTAAAAAATCAACAATTTTTATAATTGAACCAGTTTCCATAGAACTTTAATCGGCTTAGTATGTTCAATAAAACCAAGTACTCTATCGTTATACCAAAAGCAAAATTTAAAAAATCAACAATTTTTATAATTGAACCAGTTTCCATAGGACTTTAATCGGCTTAGTATGTTCAATAAAACCAAGTACTCTATCGTTATACCAAGTAAATCATCTAATTTTAATTCCAACAAACGTCAACAAAACTACTCATTTACTCAATCTTTGATGAATTTTTAAAATTAAACTACTTGTCGTAAGGCCGTAATATTTCAGTAAGTTCTATAAGACCATGATATACATCGCCAAAGAAAGTTTCATAAAAATCGGCTTAAATTTTTTTTTCAACAGTTAATTACAAGAAAACGGCTTGGTAGATTTTCACCTAAAACTAATCAGTATTATTCCCAACTAATATCTTTGGAACAGTTTTTGATTTTTCAACATCGATTCGGTAGAATGAGCTTAAATGTGGACGAAAAGTTTAACACTCTTTTTCAAATTACAAAGAAACGGCTCGGCAGATCGTCTCACAAAACTGACAAACTATAGTGCTCATTGAGATACATCGAATGGCTTTTAAATTTCTGAAATCGGTTCAGGCGTTTTGGAGCAAACGTCGATGAAAGGTCTAATTTTGACAAATACCAAAAAAACGATACCAATTGACGAATTTCTAAAGCTATACGGTAGGGCCGTAATATTTTAGTATGGTCTAGAAGACTATGATTTCTACCGTAAAAAAAAAACATAAAAATCGTCGAAATTTTCCTTTAAAAAATTTTATTACAAGAAAACGGCCCAGCCGATCTTTACCAAAGACTAATCAGCACGATTCCCAACCAATATCTTTCGAACGGTTTTTGAATTTTCAGAATTGCGGGCTAAAACGTGGACGAAAAAATTTTCACTTTTCTGCTATTTATAAAGAAACGGCTTGGACGATCGTCGCACAAAACTCAGAAACGCTAGTCCTCATCGAGATATATCGAATGGCTTTTAAATTTTTTAAATCGGTCGAACCATTTTTGAGAAAATGTCGATTTACGGCAAAAAATCTGTTCACATACACGCACACATACACACACACATATTTTTTCCAAATTTGGGCTCATTCGATTCAGAATGAGCTTGAAACGTCGAGAAAACATAAAATTAGCGAATTGGATTTTTTGATGAAAACATAAACTTCTCCTTCGGGAAGTTAAAAATAATCTGCGTCTTTGACGTGGGCCAAAATTTGACCTTTTCTCGACGTTTTCTCGTCTGAACCGATGTTAAAATTTAAAAACTATAAAATAAAAGTGGATAAGCGCTTGCGTTGATTAGTTTTTTGAGACAATTGGTCGATCCGTTTCTTTACTATCGACAGAAAAGTGCAAAAATTATCGTCCATGTTTATGTAAAAAAATTTTAACCGTTTTTGCTTAAACTATTCGATTGATATCATTTGGAATTTTGAATATCATGGAAATTAAAAAAAAATGGTTTCTGGCGAAGATCGGTCAAGTCGTTTCTTTTTCATAATAGATTGTCATGTTTTGGCGATTTAAGTGAAATTTTGCATGGCGATAGAGTTTCTGCTCTAAATAAACGTACTAAACTATTATTATTACTGAAAAATTCACCGTGTGTATGTATTCGGCTTCGTATTTCGTATGTGTTCGTTTTCATTTATGTATTTGCAATTGTTTCTCTCAATTTTTTTAAACAATTTGCAATTGTTTCTCTCTTCAAAATGGCTTACAGCGATTAGGTATACTTCTCTAAATCAGTCATTATTAACTTCCCATGGGGTAGTTATAGTAATAGGCTGAAAATCTAACGTTTTGAAGGTTTCTAAACACTTTGGTATACCTCAGAAAAAATGGATGTGTGTGTGTGTTTTGTATGTCCGCATTTTTTCGTCCACGTTTTCGGGCGCATGGATTAACCGATTTGAATGGTTCAAAAAACATTCGATTCTTATTGATAGGGAGATGTGCTGATTAGTTTTTAGCAAAGACAGGTCCAGCAGTTATGGAGATACAGAGTAAAGAGTGCAGAAAATACAAATCGAGTTTTTGAGAGAACGGAGTATCTGATTTGAATGAATGAACGAATTTGAAATTTCGGATGAATGAATTTATTTTCCTAAACTGTAATAAAACATATATTCGCAATACGATTAGAAAATCCTTAAATTTTAGGGTTTTTGACTCCGCCATTCGTCTACAATCAGTTAAATATTCAAGTTATAAAATGTGTTTGGTAACAAAATACATAAATGAAATCATTATGAAGTATTTTTGTTTGTTGAATTAGTGTTTTATCTAAGTCCTAAAACAGGCTCAGGGGGGGGGTCATGACCACCGTAACCCCCCCCCCTGGATCCGCCACTGGCCTTTCCCAAAAACAAATATGTATGCTATGCGAATTGTTGATGTAAATCAAATATTTTTTAAGCATTTAGAGACCATTCCAGCCAATTAATCAAATGCGTGGCAAAATAAACACATGCTTGATATATAGGAGTACATTTATTTTTAAACATGCTCTTATTTTGTCTTGCAATTTCAATAACTTAAAATCAGAAAAGTCAAAAGTTGGAATATTAGGTTAATGTTAATATTGTTTTGATCAAAACATCATTACCGTAACTGGACTAGAAGATACTCGATGATGCGAAACTACCATCGCATGTAAGGCTCGAGCGGCAGGTTTTCCTAGCCGTAGTACGACTAATGGTCTATCGAGGCGCGGCAAAATAGCACTTAGAGTTAATGGCGTTGCAACCCCCGGGAAAGTCTCGGCGGCACCGCCAAATGATGTCACTTCTTCAGATGTCATTGTAGGAGTATCTAGTTCATGCAAAAGCTCGCGGTCAGAAAATCGTGCTGTAGCCGTAATGGGACGAGCTTGCAGCAAATGTATTACACCCTAAAATACAATTTTATAATTCTATCAAATGTTATCTTGAAAATTAAAAATTTATAAAATAAAGTAACAACGTCTGTATAAGTCACAATATTATGAATAAATGTGTTCTTGTTTCTTTAAAATTCTAAATAATAAATAAAGCATACAAAATACTATTATGAGTACCTTATCACATATAGCCCACTCGACATCTCGTGGAGCTCCATAAAGTGATTCAAGTACAACACCCAATTCTGCTAATTGCAAGGCCTCATCTTGACTTAAACACGCTTGTCTCCGAGATTCTTCTTCGGTTAGTGGTCGTGTTTCTATGCCGTTTGATTTATTACATTCTTCGTTATTTTCTGATTGATTTTCCTTCATGATAACTACGTGTGACTTATCACCGCGCATTGCGGAACCAAATTCGACGCGATCATGCCAATCGCGACGAATGATTATGGTATCAGGTTCTACATCTCCAGACGACACACTCTAAATATTTAGTAATTATCTTTATAATTTATAGTTCATAATTTATCGACAAACAAATTTATTACTTACCACGCCAAGGCCATAATTGGCAGTAATGTATATTTGACTTGGATCACCACTAACTGGATGTCTGGTAAACATAATACCAGCTTTTTCAGCAGGAACCATAACTTGAATTACGACGCCCATTCCACAGTTTATCACCTGACCATAATGTCTATTAAACAAATAATTATATAGTTTAAATTATTTTATTTATTTTAATTAGTGATAACATACTGGACCTAAATATATTTCGTATTCAAAATATTTAGTATTTATTATTTACCTTCGGTAATGCACGCTTCTATAGGCAAATAAGGATGCCCAACATTGCTTGACTGCATCTGCAATATCTAAATCCGTCAAGCATCCTAAAGTAGATTCGCATTGTCCTGCAGCAGATAATTCATCAGAATCTTCACAAATGGCTGAAGAACGAACAGCAAAACGAGCGTTTGTTGGCGAACGTTTCCGCAATTCCACAAGAGATTTGTGTAACTGTTCTTGTATAGAATCTACAATCTGGGCGGTTTGTAGCGCAATTACAGCCCTTAGCAAAATATGATGTAAATAAATTATTCAAATTACTGATAAAATAACTATATAATTGTACTTACTTTTTGCAAACATCTTCCAGATCACCAGCAACTATTCCACAACTGACATTTTGTATTCGTTCTACAGCTTTACTTAAGTGATCGTAATGTTCTAATTGAATATTTAAGGCATTAACTGTTAAACAAATTCCTTCAGGCACATTATAATCGTTAGTTTGTACGCTTCCTAAAAGAGCCAACGATGCTGCTTTACCACCAACCAGTGAAACGCAGCGAGCCGCATGTTCTTTGAGATCTAATATAAGAGGTGGTAATGCTGGAATTATGGTCGTTGGCACCAGATGTCGTACACTAAAATATCAATCAAATGTTTAAAACTATAATTCAATGATTATTGTAGTTTCTGCTTGAATAATGTTTTTGCATGTGAATTACCGAGGTGTATTGGGAACTGGACACTCTCCTTGATATTGATACCATAACTGTGCAATTCCAACACCAGAAGATCCCCCTTGTTGGCAATTCAAGGGGACTAATGACGCTTCCCATTCCCAAGGGCGGCCACCAAAAACGCGAGCTTGATCCCCAACTTGCAACTCAAGTGAGTTATTGAAATAAATTCCATCAACTATAAAATGCAATATGTTTGTTGATCTTAAAAACCTTTATATGATAAAAATAGTGATACTACGTACCACGAAAATTTAAAGTATACTTTTTAGGTATATTAGTTCTGTCTTCAGCAATATGAAGTAGACTCAAATCACAATAGTCTACTGGATGAACTTCACCATTGGGCATTCTGACAATTCCGTATACGTAACTAAAACATGTAATGGACAATTGTAGTAAATAATGCCTCATAGAGAGTTTGAATTAAATTACGACATACTGTGTAAGTGCATGCAACGCGGAATTGGCTTCGACCAGGAATATCCTTCCATCTCCAAAAACTCCAACAAAAGAAGCAGTTCGATGCATGTAAGATGCTTTGTGAGGTCCCCATCTTCTAGCTCTTACACCAGGCAACGAAATGTCTACCGAGTAAGAATCACTGGCCTCGAAAGTTCCACTTAAGCATCCGAACTGGTCATATCCTCCAGTTGGATGTCTGGATCTATTAGATAATTCATGAAACAAATTGAAAAAAAATGTAATAACAAGTAACAAGTTTTTAGTTAATAAAAGCAGACATAGAAACTTTCTCATTTTTGAAAGTTAGTATGCTTAATTGAAAAGTCTATTGCGTAATATAGTTTTTTGTAAATAATTTTCAAATAAAAATAAATTTAAAAACGTACATCATGTTCAACCAGTTTCCATCTTTCCAGGGTTCCCTAGCAATGGCATCAGCAAATAGCTGAGGACTCCAGTCGTGCGGCCACGACATTGGCGTAGACGCGGCTGTCCATCTACATTATAAAATATTTACCATAATTAAATAATTTAGTGATCGTATATTAGTCATTTGTCAGTGTTTATTAGAAAATGTTGTCATACAATGAATTAATTAAATTTAAAATTCGCCCTCATCTTCAAAACTGCTGGTCCTGCCTTTGCCACAAACTAATTACCACATCTTCCTGTCAATAGAAATCGAATGTTTTTTTAATCATTCGGTTGATCAATATTCTTGACGTCGTCGACGAAAAACTGTATCTACATACATACATCCACTTTTTCTAAGGTATGCCAGAACATTCAGAAGACCTTGAAACGTGAAGATATGCAAAAATTTTCATTTTGGATTTTTTTGAAATTACTATAACTAACCCTACGAAAAGTTAAAAACTGCACAACATGTTCACAAATATCTCAGCAAAAAGCTTACTCACATGAAGTTGAAACGGACATGCACTACTTCCGAACTCTCGTCTCCCCAAAACTTCGCTTGTCCACTTCTTAAAAGACCATTGAAAGTGACCCTCCATTTTCTATAGGGTTCCAATACACTCAGTCTGAGACCTCCAGCGCTCCAACCTCGCGAATTATTATTTGCAATCACGGTATCGGGATGATCTGAAATTATCATATAAAATAATCTAACAATAATTATATTTATAATAAATTGCCATTAACAACGAATGTTTGAACAAAACACAGTACGTTTCTTAAATAAAATAAATCATCGCAAAATAAAAAGCTGGTATTTCAGGATAACGTCAAGCTTGCTTCAGGTAATGATATTAAATAATAAACTAACACCAAACTACCACAAATACGGAAAAGGAAATAAAAGAAAGCGCTGGTGAAATCTCACTTTTTCATCTATAAATAAACTGTGTTTCACCTACAAATTCGCCATTTTCTCTACAATTTTCTCAGACCCAAAAAGATATTGTACAAAATATTAGTAAATTATAGTAATGACTCATAATAGAAAAAACGTGCGCCAATTTTCAAAGTGTTTTTCATATAATTTAGAAAAACTAGTGATGCATGGCATCGTGCCCTAAGGCAAATTGCTAGAACTTTCCGTATCATAATTGACATAACAATCAATGAAATTTTTCAATAAGTAATTACAATTGTTTTATATATTTTCAAATAGATTATTTATCATAAATACTGTAAATTTATATGTGCTTATTAAATTGGGCGACGAACGTATTCTACAAACAACTTGTGCGGAAATTGGAAATCTTTGAAAATATTCGATTTTTTTTTTGAATTTCGTAAATTGATTTTTAATTTAAATTTTGATATTTTTTGAAAATTTTCAAAATTTTAATATTTTTTTGAATATCATGAAAAATTTCGAAAAGTTAATTTTTTTTGAAAATTTCGATTTTTTTTTGAAAATTTTTAAAATTAAGAAATTTTCTGTAAAAGCATTTTTTTCACACCGTCTACACAAGCAAAGTGTTTGAATTAATCTAATCGGATGATCCTTTCTCTTAAAAACTACATAACCATTTTTACACCATTTACATGTCTCCGAAACGACTAGACGTGCCTTTTACAAAAACGCTTCGCGATCGAGCCCGAACCGAATGCTTTTCAATCATTCAAATCGGTTATTCGATACTGTCGAAAATGTTGAAGTCATTTGTTTAAACCATATAAAGTGAACTTTAAAATTAAAAATCTTGGTAACACAAAAAGTATGCACATTATTAAAATCTCTATAAAATATCTGATAATTTGATGTGCATATATCTAGTGATCATTTTTGACCGGCAAATGGCATTTTTTCACCCTTTTGCTGGACCTGCTTTTCCAAAAATTTAAACAGTTCTTCGTTTAGTCAATCAATAAAAAATCAAATTCAAAAACTGAATCACCATTTTGGCTTTTTTGCCCCGTATCAGGCGTTTTTCAATAGGATTGTTAACGATATTAAAATAATTTATTATAGCTACTGTCCCGCAGGCCGACGCAATAAATAGAACCGTGCAGGTCATTTTTGACATGTAATATAAAATTGATCTATTGCAAAATTTTGGTTTTCGTTATATATCGACTAATTTTAAATATCTTATTGTATTTCAAATTTATCAATCGTTGATAATGTATAGCAAATTTGTGATTGCTAAGTTGTTTAAATAGTTATCTTGAATAATGTATAAAATCACACCTGGGGTTAATTGAAACAAAATCTTGGGGCTAGTTGTAACATACAAGAATTATATACAGTTATACAGATCCAAGTGAGGAAGATTGGGTGCAATTTATGGTTTGTAAGATGTGGGAATATGTAGTGTTACATGAGCCACTATATCTTTTATTTATTTATTTATTTATTTTTAATATTTTTAACTTCCCGTAGGGTAAGTTATTGTAATGGGCCGAAAATCGGAATTGAAAATTTTAACATTTCTCGACGTTTTGAAGGTTTTTGAACGTTTTGGCATACCTCAGAAAAAATGGATGTGTGTGTGTGTGTGTGTGTGTGTGTGTGTGTGTGTGTGTGTGTGTGTATGTATGTATGGATACAAATTTCCAGTCACGTTTTAGGGCGCACGGATCAACCGATTTGAATGGTTCAAAAAACATTCGATTCCTATTGATAGGGAAAAGAGCTGATTAGTTTTTGGCAAAGGCAGGTCCAGCCGTTTCGGAGATACGGAGCAAAGAGTGCAGAAAATAGAAATCGAATTTTTGAGAGAACGGAGTATCTGATTTGAATGATCTAAAAAGCATTCAATTAGTAATGATTGGGAGAAGTGCTTATTAGTTTTTGGCAAAGGCAGGCCCAGCCATTTCGAAGATATGGAGCTAAATATGTAAAAAATGGCAGTTTTTGAGAGAACTAAGCGTCCGATTTAAATGATTCAAAGAACTTTCTGCTTGTCTTAACAAAATAATTGATTTTGGAAAAAAAATTTTGTTCAATTTTTTTTTTTTTTTTTTTTTTTTTTTTTTTTTTAGTTTTATCAAAAATATTTCAGATTTTATTTTTAATTCTGGCTATAGTTCTAATATACTTTACAAATATTTTCAACTCTGCAATTCAGTTTATATAATTCTCATAAATATTAGACAATGTTACAATATTTATAATAATCTATTTGAAAACATTCAGTATTCCTCGAACATTTCGGTACGGGAAGTTCCAGCAATTTGCCTTAAGGCACGATGCCATAAATGCCTCAAGACAGAATTCCACTTACAGCTAGTTATATTTATATTTATACAACACAATTGTACAATTATAAATATTATATGGTACATAACTTAAATTAATAGATAATAATACATACAATATCAAAATGCAATATAATTTAAAAAAACAAATGTTCACTTAAAACCTTATTCTAATTTTCACAGAATAATTTACTGAAAGTTATAACACAATACTCATCAATAGAGTAAAACACTTGTTCTTTAAAAAATGTGTTGAGTAGTTTATAAAATTTCCTATTTCCAACTTCTCTAATACCTAGTGGCAGCTTATTGTAAAGCATTATGCCCAGACCATCTAAGGCAGTGTTTCCCAACGTGGGGCGCACGCCCCACCGGGGGGCAATTTGAAAATTTTGGTGATTTTAATGTACTGTAGTATCGGCAAAACATTTAACAAAAAATGCTCTTAGATTTAGAATAATAAGGTGTCCCGGTTTGACCGCGACGGTTTTAGTTTTCAACCTTGCTTTCCTGGTGCCGAAGTTATGTTTTTTCTGCCGGGTTGACTTGACTTTTTAAGAAAATTAGCTTGAATTTGATTTTTCTCATTACTTTATAATAAAATTACAACTACCCATTTTAATCTGATAATTATATATGCAATAAACTTTATATAAATCTAACAAAAACATTATGAAAGAGAATGTTGCGGAATGCAACAATTCTTTGGCTTTCAGTAGCCCTTCAGCCTTCACTAACTATTTTAAACTTCTATATTTCAATTTACGAAAATTAACAAAAAAAATAGGTTTCTGACTGCTTAGCATAAATGCTTCAAGGTCAGTGACAAGACTCGACCTGAAATATGCACAGAAAAGTAATATTTAATACTAAAGCTAATTGCGAAGCTTTATGCGAACAGAGTTTTATACAAGGCTTTAAAAGCGGAAAAATTGTAATATGACGTGAGTTTTTTACTCACTGTCAGTAACTATGGCTAAAGATGGAATTAATTTAAAACAAACTAATTTTTATTGTATCCTTAAATGGTACAAGGTTGACACTAAGTGCGGCTTTTACTCTTATTGTTAGATTGCTTCAAATGATTCTTAGGTTTGTTGAGGTTGAGGCAGTATTGTATTTAGAAATTTAGCTGCCGATTAGTAGAAAATACTTTTTAGTCGGTTATGTAGAGAGTTTGTTGAAAGATGGAATATCAAAACAAACATTTTAGTTAAATTTTGCATTTTTATTTCTGCAAAGGGTAAAACGATCCTCCCAAAGAATAGATGCTGTTTATGGTGTCAAAGCCTTAAAAACCAGTTATGTTAAAAATAGTTTTGAAAATGTCTTTCTGGTGATTTTCCACTCAATGCTGCCGTGATTATCCAGATAAAATTTTGGACAATCTAATTAAAGCAATAATCGATTCGGCTAATAGAAACAATTTGGATATGTTTAAAAATTATTGGGGGTTGGTTGAAATTTTTTCCCACATGCACCAAATATTCCTGACTACAAACCATCTGATTTAAAACCCTTGAATTTAGAAAAAAATAATGATGGTGTCAAATTGTGCCTAATTCAGTTTTAGCTAATAAAAACTAGAAGTTTTATAAACTTGGGATAATGATGCTTCTTGGAAAGTAACAAAAGGTCATCATGGTATACAGAACAAAGTTATTTAATTCCACGCAAAAATTGTCTTTGATTTTCTAACCAAAATGCGCACTTACTTAGTTGCTAACGATAACTACCAATTTCTATAAAAATATGCGCACTTACTTAGTTGCCAATCTGATAACTAAAAAAGATTAAACAAAAAATATATAAAAATAAGATATTATTCCGTTCGGAGTTAAGAAAATGTCAACTAGCTAAGTAGATTCGTTAAGAAATGGCTTTATGAAGAAACTGAAACCAAATGCCCAAATGTGATCATACGTACAAAATTTTGCTTATTAAATTTATTGAAAAAAAGAAAAAACTTAATAAGCTAGAACCTGATATAAAATCTTTATTTTAGCTTAAGTATTGCATTAAATAAATTTAGAAAAAAACAGTAATAAAAATAGTTTGAAATTTCCGTTTGAAGCTTTCTTATTCCGAAATTTTACTTATGAAGTTTAATAACAATTTAATAGCAATTTCATCTTAAAAGTTATCATTCACATTTTTTCAGAAACAAAAAAAAATTGTATGGGGGGCATAACGTATTTATAAATCTCAAGGTGGGGCGGGGTCCAAAAAAGGTTGGTTATCACTGATCTAAGGTATTAAATGAGGAAGCCAATTTCAATGTGGGACCTTTTACAAATTTATGTCTTGTGTCATAATAAATACATTCGGGATTTGGGCTTAAATTAGCTGTGACTTCCTTATTGGACTTAAGTTAGCTGTGACTTCTTTATTGGGCTTAAATTACCTGTACTTCCTTGTTGTAGTTGATATGATATTAATTGTAGTTTTTGTTAATTTATAATAAAAAAAAATATTACAGGAGACATTATATCTTTTATTTGTTATTTGTTAACTTCCCGTAAGGTAAGTTATTGTAATGGGCCGAAAATCAGAATTGAAAATTTTAACATTTCTCGACGTTTTGAAGGTTTCTGAACGTTTTGGCATACCTCAGAAAAAATGGATGTGTGTATGTGTGTGTGTGTGTGTGTATGTATGTATGGATACAAATTTCCAGTCACGTTTTAGGGCGCACGGATCAACCGATTTGAATGGTTCAAAAAACATTCGATTCCTATTGATAGGAAAAAGAGCTGATTAATTTTTGGCAAAGGCAGGTCCAGCCGTTTCGGAGATACGGAGCAAAAAGTGCAGAAAATAGAAATCGAATTTTTGAGAGCACGGAGTATCCGATTTGAATGATCTAAAAAACATTCAATTAGTAATGATTGGGAGAAGTGCTTATTAGTTTTTGGCAAAGGCAGGCCCAGTCATTTCGAAGATACGGAGCTAAATATGTAAAAAATGGCAGTTTTTGAGAGAACTAAGCGTCCGATTTAAATGATTCAAAGAACTTTTTGCTTGTCTTAACAAAATAATTGATTTTGGAAAAAAAATTTGTTCCATTTTTTTTTTTTTTTTTTTTTTAGTTTTTTAGTTTTCGAAAATAATTCAGATTTTATTTTTAATTCTGACTATAGTTCTAATATACTTTAAACAAATAATTTCAACTTTGCAATTCAGTTTATATAATTCTTATAAATATTTGACAATGTTACAATATTAATAATAATCTATTTGAAAACATTCAGTATTCCTCGAACATTTTGTTACGGTACGGGGAGTTCCAGCAATTTGCCTTAAGGCACGATGCCATAATTGCCTCAAGACAGAATTCCACTTACAGCTAGTTTTAATTTTAGTTTGCGTTGATTTATGAAAAGAATTACTCTGAAACAAGTAAATTTTCTTAAATTTTCGTCGTTACTACTTGCCTTGGTAGACGTTACAACTAGACCCATACACGGGGTAAGTTGTAACATTGCACTTTTTTAGAAAATGAATAATTCTGAAATTAGGAATTAGGAATTAACACTAAATATATATAAAAAAGCATTAATATTTGTTCATATACTGACTTATTTATAAATAAAAATATATTCTAATATGAAATTAAATTTCAACATAAAACTCTATAATAAACAATAATAAACGCAAAGTAAATGTATAAGAAAAATAAATGAAAAATCTTAATTAATAAATAAACCTCGAAATATGATAGTTAATTGATAGCAAAATAGTAATCAATTGAATTTAATTACTAATGAATTCAGAACATTTTCATTAGCAAATCTTGATTAGATAACACTAATGTATGCATATTTACTTTCAATAATCGAATTAGAATTATAGTTTTAAAAAAAGAAATGCCGATAAGCGATTGTTGTATAAATATATGAAAACAAAATAACATTATGGAAAAGTTATAAAATTAATCACCACAAAGAGATAAGATCGACGCTCGAAGAAAAAGGATTTCTCGTCTAAACAAAAAGTTTCATAATGATCGTAGGGGTCAGACAGTTGTAACGGCGGGTACGTGATGCAAGGCACGCGTCTCCTTCATGTCGGCGATAGCCCACTGATAAGCCTTCATTTCCGACTCGAATGGCAGATAGTAAATAATAAAAAAAAATATGAATGGGTTCACAATAAATCACGCACAAGATAATATTCAAAGTGGTATTCTAAATGTAACTACTAATCAGTGAGGGTAGCGCTAGAAATTATATAAATTCAACTTACTCTGCCTGATTCAACAAGAGATTTCATTTCTGCTCTATATGTAAATAAGCAAAAGGATTTAAACAGATCCTCACTTTTTAATTCGCTTTATTCTGCAGCTATTAAAAACCAGGTTGCAATAAAGATTTTTTTCAGTAAGCGAGCTAATTCAACCCATACCAATTGAAAATAAGCATAGTTAACACTTTGTTATGGTCATCGCATGGACAATATCCGCTTGACGACCTGTGATTTTTGCTTCAATATTTATTTATTTATTTGTTATTGTGGTTTTTAGATTTTTAGAATAGTAATTTTTAATTTTTAAATACATTTTATCGATATTGATTAAAGAATCTGAAACTATTTAGTGTATCGAGCAGCTTACTGGCTCGTAGAGCAGCGTCGCACCCGCTGAAAAGATTAATAGTGTAGGGCGGGGCACAAAGGTCCAACTTGACTCTGAGCAATCATATTGTGAAAACCAAACCGACTATATCACAATTCATAATACACATCAAGCAGACAACTATCTGACTATGTTCATTAAAACTCCCAACTAATTCATAATTGTAGTTTTTTTTTTGCTGTCTTTCAAAAACTTGTCACCTGGTCCTGTTTAGCTCATAGGCTGGGTTAAAAGGGACAGTCATCATGCAAACAGATACAATGTTATATTTTTAATTTTAAAGGAATTTTACGAAATAATAACTACATTTTTCAATCAATTGAAAATATAACTTTCATAGGTATATTTTTACAGAGATAACACGGTATAGCCCCTTGATCTAGTATTTATTTACCTTATATCTTGTAAACCTAATTTACTATTTTATGTACTATATTTTATTCTTTAATGGATTGGAGACTTATATATAATTATATCTTCAGCTATTCAAGTCATTGAATATTTTCATTTATTTTAGTTGTTTATTTCAAAGTTTATTCAAACAATTAATTTTTTTAAGTTTATTTAAAAAAAATAGCAGCAATTGACAGTTATTTCTTATGCAAGATAAATTTTGAAGAAAACGTTTCAAAATCGGTTAATGCAGTTTTGAGTATTAAGACCCATTCAAGTATATTCAAACATACATATAATTTTCTTCCAGAAATAAACAGAAATATCTGAATTGATAAAAACATCACACATTTCTTATTTTATCTTCATTCTAAAATATTTTCTTTAACCTAAAATTTGATCATGAGTTGATAATGCAAAACATATGTGTCAATATAAGATGCCTGATCGTCATTATGCCATATAAATAAATGTGTTTACTATAATTTAATGACGATTTAACAAAACGCTTATTTTCTTGTCATGTTTATTATACGAATTAACAACTATCTATGTTTTGGTTGGCTAATCACTCAAGTCTAGACAATGTTTACCTCCTTCTCTTAAAAAATAGATTGTATCTATGAGCAGAAAAGAAGCGTAATACCAAATATTTCATAATAATGTTTATATATCACATTTTAATATAATGATTATCTATAAATAGATGATTTTTTTAAATTATAGAAAAATATGTCAACGATTATGCTTATATGTATGATTTGAATAATTTACAGGTAAAGGGTCATGATTATTTACATTTTTTTCAAAATTTATGAAAAACAATCAAAACTATTATTATACTCCCTCATGGAATTTCAATAAAAAGTCCCAAGTTCGATATCAAGCAGACTTCCCCGGGCAGTCTGATGTCAACCAGTAGCGACATCAGTTTGGAAATATAGATAGCAATGTGTTTCCAAACGAATACTGCTCTTACCAGGCGTCGCTCCATCAAAAAAATCATCAGCATTATGGAAGTTATAATAATAAAGTTTACCAAATAGAGATAGGACAATGTTTGGGCGGTCATTTATAAAAACTGACGTAGTTAGTTAAGTCAAATAATCACAACAGCTTAGAAAACTCTGAAGATCTAATCGCAGTAAAAATTAAATACTAACAATAAATGAAAATTCTGATAGGTTCCATGAATTGATGAGTTCTTTACAACCTGACATTATTAAAAGGAAACCAACTGGTTGTCCAGTCTCTTCTAATAGTAATTTATAATATATATAATTGTAATTATATTATATAATATTCAAAAATCTACTTTCAAGTGAGAATTGATATCAGAACTGCTCAATATCAATTTGTTCAGACAAGAATTGAAAGAACCATATTTTAATTTTATTAATGGATACAATTTCTGAAGGTAGGTCAGTCTGCTAATTATAAATTAAATAGCAATTCTATAAAGAAAGTTCAGTGCGGAAATTTTGTTCTATTGGATGTACTGCATTCGAATTTATGCTGATTCATACATTTTATTTGCACAGCAGTGCCCGAAATTTTACAATTTACAAATGAAAAACTATTTTCATTTGAAAACATATTTCATCCATATTGCAAGTGAAAATCAATATAACCATTGCAAGATATTAGGATACGCGCAATGCGAGTTTTAAACTTTTAGCTAAAATGTTCAAAATAATTTGAGTAAAACTATTTTCTTATTAATTATTGTATACGTAACTATCATACATATCTCATATGATTTAGAACTGCCCGAAATTTTACAATTTTATTTCGGCTATATGATTATAAAGCACCAATACATAAAGCATAAGGTAAGTATTCGTTTAAATTAATATTATTTGTTAGCCCTAATATTGAAGGGTAAAATGCAATATTTTCATAAACTTAACCGTAACTTTAATGAGTTAAATGTTATATTTCCAATACAACACTCACATCATCATTCATCCATTTATGCCACATCATTTTAATTCAATATTGAATAGATATTCGTAATTTCTCCCTATTCAAAAAATTAGAAATATGAAAAAATCAACTAACAAGGTTTAGTTGATTGCATTAAAAGATCTATTACATTAATTACTCAAACTCAAATGCGTGATAACCATTTAGGTTTTATCTAGCAACACTTTTTTTAGCTATGCATATAAAACGTTTGTGCGTGCTGTGATTATCGCATTTGTGGAACTGACCAGACATAATCTTCGGAGTACCATCGGCGGTCAAGGACGGAACGCTACGTTTTCTATTTTCGAAAGATCAGTTTCACGACTTACGGTTGAATGGTGGTGTCACGAAAACAGCAAATACACAATTTGAGTAAATAGCGCTTAGCGACATCGGATTAGGTAATGGAATATAGAGTAAATTTATAGTATTTGAAATTTCAATATGCAATTGAATTGAGACATTGAGAGTCAGTACTGCAATCCCTTTCGATTTTAACACTAAACCTACAGACAATTTTGTATACCTATTCCTACCTCACGTGGTCAATTGACCGGTAATTAAAAAGTTAGGTATTTTATTATTAAATTCCGATTATTGATGTGTTGCGTAATGTTTATATAATGAAGAGAAATTTTCAGAAAGTTTCGTTGGAATTTATTTTTATATAATGTATGAAAAGATTATATAAAAATATTGGTTGTTTTATAACTTTTTAAAAATTTTATTTAACAAGTTTTTCGTACGTCCAAATCTGAACTTATAGTCTAAGAGCCAGTGAACTATTTGGGAAAATAGTTCACTGGCTCTTCTACTATTATTAACGTTGTTGATGAAAAACTTAGATTTATTGAGATTTCGTTTATGCATCGCCAAGTTCAGAAACTAATTGGAACAAAAATACCTTCCTGTAAATGTTTTTACTTGTCGATTCTTTATATAAAATGTATGCATTTATCCAGCTAGGTCCAAAATATTGAAAAACACCTAAAGATGTAACATACAACTTTTATACTTCTTATGCTTTTTATCATATGTACCAATTCAAAATCTAATAGATTTCGGAATAGGTTTGCTGCTCTCTCCCAATTTCTATTGGGCTATTATTTTGAAACTTACGACAAGCACGGCTTACTGTTATAGACTGTAAGAATAATGAAATTTGATTTATACTATTTACTTATCAAAATCCGTGAAAAAGGATTCATCAGTTCCAGAACAATGATCTATCAAACTGCAATGGAGCAATCTCTCCTTTTATTATTTCCCAAATAGAAAAATATATTTACTCATTATTATATATTTACTATAGACTTAGAAGTCTCCATATAACTATATTTTCCACCGGTCATATAGACCGACCGCGCTATTAGTTTATTAATAACCATTTTTCCGGAAAATAGAAAAAAATCTAGAATAAAGGTGTGAAGAAAATATTGTTTGTATATTCATAAAATTTCTATAAGCTTGATAATGGTATAATATAAATATAAAATTTATTACTCATTTATTATATATTACTATAGACCTGGAAGTCCCCATATAATATTATATTGTTCACTATTTGACCATTCGATTCGAATGGCCAAAAATATGTTGTGACAGATAGATTAAAAGTGGTATAGAAGTTCGTGATCCACCGAGACGTTGCCGAACTCTATAAAAACACTTGCACTTTATTTATATTGTCGAAGGACCCAGATATATTTAAATAGTGGCGATATCAGACTGTTAAAAGATCATAATAAATGTTTAATTATTGTGTATT